>NC_086377.1:66569565-66903732 GCF_036588685.1 Mytilus trossulus
TAATACTGAATTTGATCTACAGTCGGTAAGCTTCATTTCTCTAAGGAGGGGTTACAGCCAAGTTTAATACTGAATTTGATCTACAGTCGGTAAGCTTCACTTCTCCTAGGAGGAGTTACAGCCAAGTTTAATACTGATTTTGATCTACAGTCGGTAAGCTTCATTTCTCTTAGGAGGGGTTACAGCCAAGTTTAATACTGAATTTGATCTACAGTCGGTAAGCTTTATTTCTCTTAGGAGGGGTTACATCCAAGTTTAATACTGAATTTGATCTACAGTCGGTAAGCTTCATTTCTCTTAGGAGGGGTTACAGCCAAGTTAAATACTGAATTTGATTTACAGTCGGTAAGCTTCATTTCTCTTAGGAGAGGTTACAGCCAAGTTTAAAACTGAATTTGATCTACAGTCGGTAAGCTTCATTTCTCTTAGGAGGAGTTACAGCCAAGTTAAATACTGAATTTGATCTACAGTCGGTAAGCTTCATTTCTCTTAGGAGGGGTTACAGCCAAGTTTAATACTGAATTTGATCTACAGTCGGTAAGCTTCACTTCTCTAAGGAGGGGTTACAGCCAAGTTTAATACTGAATTTGATCTACAGTCGGTAAGCTTCATTTCTCTAAGGAGGGGTTACAGCCAAGTTTAATACTGAATTTGATCTACAGTCGGTAAGCTTCATTTTTCTTAGGAGGGGTTACAGCCAAGTTTAATACTGAATTTGATCTACAGTCGGTAAGCTTCACTTCTCTAAGGAGGGGTTACAGCCAAGTTTAAAACTGAATTTGATCTACAGTCGGTAAGCTTCACTTCTCTTAGCAGGGGTTACAGCCAATTTTAATACTGAATTTGATCTACAGTCGGTAAGCTTCATTTCTCTTAGGAGGGGTTACAGCGAAGTTTAATACTGAATTTGATCTACAGTCGGTAAGCTTCATTTCTCGTAGGAGGGGTTTCAGCCAAGTTTAATACTGAATTTGATCTACAGTCGGTAAGCTTCATTTCTCTTAGGAGGGGTTACAGTCATAAGCTTCATTTCTCTTAGGAGGGGTTACAGCCAAGTTAAATACTGAATTTGATCTACAGTCGGTAAGCTTCATTTCTCTTAGGAGGGTTTACAGCCAAGTTTAATACTGAATTTGATCTACAGTCGGTAAGCTTCATTTCTCTTAGGAGGGGTTACAGCCAAGTTTAATACTGAATTTGACCTACAGTCGGTGAGCTTTATTTCTCTTAGGAGGGGTTACAGCCAAGTTTAATACTGAATTTGATCTACAGTCGGTAAGCTTCATTTCTCTTACAAGGGGTTACAGCCAAGTTAAATACTGAGTTTGATCTACAGTCGGTAAGCTTCATTTCTCTTAGGAGGTGTTACAGCCAAGTTTAATACTGAATTTGATCTACAGTCGGTAAGCTTCACTTCTCTTAGGAGGGGTTACAGCCAAGTTTAATACTGAATTTGATCTACAGTCGGTAAGCTTCATTTCTCTAAGGAGGGGTTACAGCCAAGTTTAATACTGAATTTGATCTACAGTCGGTAAGCTTCACTTCTCCTAGGAGGAGTTACAGCCAAGTTTAATACTGATTTTGATCTACAGTCGGTAAGCTTCATTTCTCTTTGGAGGGGTTACAGCCAAGTTTAATGCTGAATTTGATCTACAGTCGGTAAGCTTTATTTCTCTTAGGAGGGGTTACAGCCAAGTTTAATACTGAATTTGATCTACAGTCGGTAAGCTTCATTTCTCTTAGGAGGGGTTACAGCCAAGTTTAATACTGAATTTGATTTACAGTCGGTAAGCTTCATTTCTCTTAGGAGAGGTTACAGCCAAGTTTAAAACTGAATTTGATCTACAGTCGGTAAGCTTCATTTCTCTTAGGAGGAGTTACAGCCAAGTTAAATACTGAATTTGATCTACAGTCGGTAAGCTTTATTTCTCTTAAGAGGGGTTACAGCGAAGTTTAATACTGAATTTAATCTACAGTCGGTAAGCTTCATTTCTCTTAGGAGGGTTTACAGCCAAGTTTAATACTTAATTTGATCTACAGTCGGTAAGCTTTATTTCTCTTAGGAGGGTTTACAGCCAAGTTTAATACTGAATTTGATCTACAGTCGGTAAGCTTCATTTCTCTTAGGAGGGTTTACAGCCAAGTTTAATACTGAATTTGATCTACAGTCGGTAAGCTTCACTTCTCCTAGGAGGAGTTACAGCCAAGTTAAATACTGAATTTGATCTACAGTCGGTAAGCTTTATTTCTCTTAAGAGGGGTTACAGCGAAGTTTAATACTGAATTTAATCTACAGTCGGTAAGCTTCATTTCTCTTAGGAGGGGTTACAGCCAAGTTTAATACTGAATTTGATCTACAGTCGGTAAGCTTCATTTCTCTTAGGAGGGTTTACAGTCAAGTTTAATACTGAATTTGATATAGTCGGTAAGCTTTATTTCTCTTAAGAGGGGTTACAGCGAAGTTTAATACTGAATTTAATCTACAGTCGGTAAGCTTCATTTCTCTTAGGAGGGGTTACAGCCAAGTTTAATACTGAATTTGATCTACAGTCGGTAAGCTTCATTTCTCTTAGGAGGGGTTACAGCCAAGTTTAATACTGAATTTGATCTACAGTCGGTAAGCTTCATATCTCTTAGGAGGGGTTACAGCCAAGTTTAATACTAAATATGATCTACAGTCGGTAAGCTTCATGTCTCATAGGAGGGGTTACAGCCAAGTTTAATACGAAATATGATCTACAGTCGGTAAGCTTCATTTCTTTTAGGAGGGGTAACAGCCTTGTTTAATACTGAATTTGATCTACAGTCGGTAAGCTTCATTTCTCTTAGTAGGGGTAACAGCCTTGTTTAATACTGAATTTGATCTACAGTCGGTAAGCTTCATTTCTCTTAGGAGGGGTTACAGCCAAGTTTAATACTGAATTTGATCTACAGTCGGTAAGCTTCATTTCTCTTATGAGGGGTTACAGCCAAGTTTAATACTGAATTTGATCTACAGTCGGTAAGCTTCACTTCTCTGAGGAGAGTTTACAGCCAAGTTTAATACTGAATTTGATCTACAGTTGGTAAGCTTCACTTCTCTTAGGAGGGGTTACAGCCAAGTTTAATACTGAATTTGATCTACAGTCGGTAAGCTTCATTTCTCTAAGGAGGGGTTACAGCCAAGTTTAATACTGAATTTGATCTACAGTCGGTAAGCTTCACTTCTCCTAGGAGGAGTTACAGCCAAGTTTAATACTGATTTTGATCTACATTCGGTAAGCTTCATTTCTCTTAGGAGGGGTTACAGCCAAGTTTAATACTGAATTTGATCTACAGTCGGTAAGCTTTATTTCTCTTAGGAGGGGTTACAGCCAAGTTTAATACTGAATTTGATCTACAGTCGGTAAGCTTCATTTCTCTTAGGATGGGTTACAGCCAAGTTAAATACTGAATTTGATTTACAGTCGGTAAGCTTCATTTCTCTTAGGAGAGGTTACAGCCAAGTTTAAAACTGAATTTGATCTACAGTCGGTAAGCTTCATTTCTCTTAGGAGGAGTTACAGCCAAGTTAAATACTGAATTTGATCTACAGTCGGTAAGCTTCATTTCTCTTAGGAGGGGTTACAGCCAAGTTTAATACTGAATTTGATCTACAGTCGGTAAGCTTCATTTCTCTTAGGAGGGGTTACAGCCAAGTTTAATACTGAATTTGATTTACAGTCGGTAAGCTTCATTTCTCTTAGGAGGGGTAACAGCCAAGTTTAATACTGAATTTGATCTACAGTCGGTAAGCTTCACTTCTCTTAGGAGGGGTTACAGCCAAGTTTAATACTGAATTTGATCTACAGTTGGTAAGCTTCACTTCTCTTAGCAGGGGTTACAGCCAAGTTTAATACTGAATTTAATCTACAGTCGGTAAGCTTCATTTCTCTTAGGAGGGGTTACAGCCAAGTTTAATACTGAATTTGATCTACAGTCGGTAAGCTTCATTTCTCTTAGGAGGGGTAACAGCCAAGTTTAATACTGAATTTGATCTACAGTCGGTAAGCTTCACTTCTCTTAGGAGGGGTTACAGCCAAGTTTAATACTGAATTTGATCTACAGTTGGTAAGCTTCACTTCTCTTAGGAGGGGTTACAGCCAAGTTTAATACTGAATTTGATCTTCAGTCGGTAAGCTTCATTTCTCTAAGGAGGGGTTACAGCCAAGTTTAATACTGAATTTGATCTACAGTCGGTAAGCTTCACTTCTCTTAGGAGGGTTTACAGCCAAGTTTAATACTGAATTTGATCTACAGTCGGTAAGCTTTATTTCTCTTAAGAGGGGTTACAGCGAAGTTTAATACTGAATTTAATCTACAGTCGGTAAGCTTCATTTCTCTTAGGAGGGGTTACAGCCAAGTTTAATACTGAATTTGATCTACAGTCGGTAAGCTTCATTTCTCTTAGGAGGGGTTACAGCCAAGTTTAATACTGAATTTGATCTACAGTCGGTAAGCTTCATATCTCTTAGGAGGGGTTACAGCCAAGTTTAATACTAAATATGATCTACAGTCGGTAAGCTTCATGTCTCATAGGAGGGGTTACAGCCAAGTTTAATACGAAATATGATCTACAGTCGGTAAGCTTCATTTCTTTTAGGAGGGGTAACAGCCTTGTTTAATACTGAATTTGATCTACAGTCGGTAAGCTTCATTTCTCTTAGTAGGGGTTACAGCCTTGTTTAATACTGAATTTGATCTACAGTCGGTAAGCTTCATTTCTCTTAGTAGGGGTAACAGCCTTGTTTAATACTGAATTTGATCTACAGTCGGTAAGCTTCATTTCTCTTAGGAGGGGTTACAGCCAAGTTTAATACTGAATTTGATCTACAGTCGGTAAGCTTCATTTCTCTTATGAGGGGTTACAGCCAAGTTAAATACTGAATTTGATCTACAGTCGGTAAGCTTCACTTCTCTGAGGAGAGTTTACAGCCAAGTTTAATACTGAATTTGATCTACAGTTGGTAAGCTTCACTTCTCTTAGGAGGGGTTACAGCCAAGTTTAATACTGAATTTGATCTACAGTCGGTAAGCTTCATTTCTCTAAGGAGGGGTTACAGCCAAGTTTAATACTGAATTTGATCTACAGTCGGTAAGCTTCACTTCTCCTAGGAGGATTTACAGCCAAGTTTAATACTGATTTTGATCTACAGTCGGTAAGCTTCATTTCTCTTAGGAGGGGTTACAGCCAAGTTTAATACTGAATTTGATCTACAGTCGGTAAGCTTTATTTCTCTTAGGAGGGGTTACAGCCAAGTTTAATACTGAATTTGATCTACAGTCGGTAAGCTTCATTTCTCTTAGGATGGGTTACAGCCAAGTTAAATACTGAATTTGATTTACAGTCGGTAAGCTTCATTTCTCTTAGGAGAGGTTACAGCCAAGTTTAAAACTGAATTTGATCTACATTCGGTAAGCTTCATTTCTCTTAGGAGGAGTTACAGCCAAGTTAAATACTGAATTTGATCTACAATCGGTAAGCTTAATTTTTCTCTTAGGAGGTTACAGCCAAGTTTAATACTGAATTTGATCTACAGTCGGTAAGCTTCATTTCTCTTAGGAGGGGTTATAGCCAAGTTTAATACTGAATTTGATCTACAGTCGGTAAGCTTCATTTCTCGTAGGAGGGGTTACAGCCAAATTTAATACTGAGTTTGATCTACAGTCGGTAAGCTTCATTTCTCTTAGGAGGGGTTACAGCCAAGTTTAATAATGAATTTGATCTACAGTCGGTAAGCTTCATTTCTCTTAGGAGGGGTTACAGCCAAGTTTAATACTGAACTTGATCTACAGTCGGTAAGCTTCATTTCTCTTAGGAGGGGTTACAGCCAAGTTTAATACTGAATTTGATCTACAGTCGGTAAGCTTCATTTCTCTTAGGACGTTACAGCCAAGTCTAATACTGAATTTGATCTACAGTCAGTAAGCTTCATATCTCTTAGTAGGTTACAGCCAAGTTTAATACTGAATTTGATCTACAGTCGGTAAGCTTCATTTCTCTTAGGAGGGGTTACAGCCAAGTTTAATACTGAATTTGATCTACAGTCGGTAAGCTTCGTTTCTCTTAGGAGGGGTTACAGCCAAGTTTAATACTGAATTTGATCTACAGTCGGTAAGCTTCATTTCTCCTAGGAGGTTACAGCCAAGTCTAATACTGAATTTGATCTACAGTCGGTTAGCTTCATTTCTCTTAGGAGGGGTTACAGCCAAGTTTAATACTGAATTTGATCTACAGTCGGTAAGCTTCATTTCTCTTAGGAGGGGTTACAGCCAAGTTAAATACTGAATTTGATCTACAGTCGATAAGCTTCATTTCTCTTAGGAGGGGTTACAGCCAAGTTTAATACTGAACTTGATCTACAGTCGGTAAGCTTCATTTCTCTTAGGAGGGGTTACAGCCAAGTTTAATATTGAATTTGATCTACAGTCGGTAAGCTTCGTTTCTCTTAGGAGGGGTTACAGCCAAGTTTAATACTGAATTTGATCTACACTCGGTAAGCTTCATTTCTCTTAGGAGGTTACAGCCAAGTCTAATACTGAATTTGATCTACAGTCAGTAAGCTTCATATCTCTTAGTAGGTTACAGCCAAGTTTAATACTGAATTTGATCTACAGTCGGTAAGCTTCATTTCTGTTAGGAGGGGTTATAGTAGCCAAGTTTAATACTGAATTTGATCTACAGTCTGTAAGCTTCATTTCTCGTAGGAGGGGTTACAGCCAAGTTTAATACTGAATTTGATCTACAGTCGGTAAGCTTCATTTCTCTTAGGAGTGGTTATAGCCAAGTTTAATACTGAATTTGATCTACAGTCGGTAAGCTTCACTTCTCTTAGGAGGGGTTACAGCCTCGTTTAATACTGAATTTGATCTACAGTCGGTAAGCTTCATTTCTCTTAGGAGGGGTTACAGCCAAGTTAAATACTGAATTTGATCTACAGTCGGTAAGCTTCATTTCTCTTAGGAGGGGTTACAGCCAAGTTTAATACTAAATATGATCTTCAGTCGGTAAGCTTCACTTTTTTTAGGAGGGGTTACAGCCAAGTTTAATACTGAATTTGATCTACAGTCGGTAAGCTTCATTTCTCTTAGGAGGGGTAACAGCCAAGTTTAATACTGAATTTGATCTACAGTCGGTAAGCTTCATTTTTCTCTTAGGAGGTTACAGCCAAGTTTAATACTGAATTTGATCTACAGTCGGTAAGCTTCATTTCTCCTAGGAGGTTACAGCCAAGTCTAATACTGAATTTGATCTACAGTCAGTAAGCTTCATATCTCTTAGTAGGTTACAGCCAAGTTTAATACTGAATTTGATCTACAGTCGGTAAGCTTCATTTCTCTTAAGAGGGGTTATAGCCAAATTTAATACTGAATTTGATCTACAGTCGGTAAGCTTCATTTCTCGTAGGAGGGGTTACAGCCAAGTTTAATACTGAATATGATCTACAGTCGGTAAGCTTCATTTCTCTTAGGAGGGGTTACAGCCAAGTTTAATACTGAATATGATCTACAGTCGGTAAGCTTCACTTCTCTCAGGAGGGGTTACAGCCAAGTTTAATACCAAATATGATCTACAGTCGGTAAGCTTCATTTCTCTTAGGAGGGGTTACAGCCAAGTTTAATACTGAATTTGATCTACAGTCGGTAAGCTTCATTTCTATTATGAGGGGTTACAGCCAAGTTTAATACTGAATATGATCTACAGTCGGTAAGCTTCATTTCTCTTAGGAGGGGTTACAGCCAAGTTTAATACTGAATATGATCTATAGTCGGTAAGCTTCACTTCTCTTATGAGGGGTTACGTCCAAGTTTAATACTGAATATGATCTACAGTCGATAAGCTTCATTTCTCTTAGGAGGGGTTACAGCCAAGTTTAATACTGAATATGATCTACAGTCGGTAAGCTTCACTTCTCTCAGGAGGGGTTACAGCCAAGTTTAATACCAAATATGATCTACAGTCGGTAAGCTTCATTTCTCTTAGGAGGGGTTACAGCCAAGTTTAATACTGAATTTGATCTACAGTCGGTAAGCTTCATTTCTATTATGAGGGGTTACAGCCAAGTTTAATACTGAATATGATCTACAGTCGGTAAGCTTCATTTCTCTTAGGAGGGGTTACAGCCAAGTTTAATACTGAATATGATCTATAGTCGGTAAGCTTCACTTCTCTTATGAGGGGTTACGTCCAAGTTTAATACTGAATATGATCTACAGTCGATAAGCTTCATTTCTCTTAGGAGGGGTTACAGCCAAGTTTAATACTGAATATGATCTACAGTCGGTAAGCTTCATTTATCTTAGCAGGGGTTACAGCCAAATTTAATACTAAATATGATCTACAGTCGGTAAGCTTTATTTCTTTTAGGAGGGGTTACAGCCAAGTTTAATACTGACTATGATCTACAGTCGGTAAGCTTCATTTCTTTTAGGAGGGGTTACAGCCAAGTTTAATACTAAATATGATCAACAGTCGGTAAGCTTTATTTCTTTAAGGAAGGGTTACAGCCAAGTTTAATACTGAATTTAAGATGACATAGGGCTCTTAGGAGGGGTTACAGCCAAGTTTAATACTGAATTTGATCTACAGTCGGTAAGCTTCACTTCTCTTAGGAGGGGTTACAGCCAAGTTAAATACTGGATTTGATCTACAGTCGGTAAGCTTCATTTCTCTTAGGCGGGGTTACAGCCAAGTTTAATACTGAATTTGATCTACAGTCGGTTAGCTTCATTTTTCTTAGGAGGGGTTACAGTCAAGTTTAATATTGAATTTGATCTACAGTCGGTAAGCTTCATTTCTCTTAGGAGGGGTTACAGCCAAGTCTAATACTGAATTTGATCTACAGTCGGTAAGCTTCATTTCTCTTAGGAGGGGTTACAGCCAAGTTTAATACTGAATTTGATCTACAGTCGGTAAGCTTCATATATCTTAGGAGGGGTTACAGCCAAGTTTAATACTGAATTTGATCTACAGTCGGTAACCTTCATTTCTCTTAGGAGGAGTTACAGCCAAGTTTTATACTGAATTTGATCTACAGTCGGTAAGCTTCATTTCTCTTAGGAGGTTACAGCCAAGTTTAATTCTGAATTTGATCTACAGTCGGTAAGCTTCACTTCTCTTAGGAGGGTTTACAGCCAAGTTTAATACTGAATTTGATCTACAGTCAGTAAGCTTCATATCTCTTAGTAGGTTACAGCCAAGTTTAATTCTGAATTTGATCTACAGCCGGTAAGCTTCATTTCTCTTAGGAGGGGTTACAGCTAAGTTTAATACTGAATTTTATCTACAGTCGGTAAGCTTCATTTATATTAGGAGGGGCTACAGTCAAGTTTAATACTGAATTTGATCTACAGTCGGTAAGCTTCATTTATATTAGGAGGGGTTACAGCCAAGTTTAATACTGAATTTGATCTACAGTCGGTAAGCTTCACTTCTCTTAGGAGGGGTTACAGCCAAGTTTAATACTGAATTTGTTCTACAATCGGTAAGATGATATAGGGCTCATAGGAGGGGTTACAGCCAAGTTTAATACTGAATTTGATCTACTGTCGGTATGATGATAAAGTGAAAAAGACATGTGCATTAATTTTTTTTTTCTTTTTTTTTTCTACCATATAGTGACCGCCTTCAACAAATTGAAGATTATGTCACAGGAGGAAACTTACAACAAGACATAGATTGGAAAAATGTACAATTTTAAAAAAATAGGAAAAATTAAAAATATAAAATGTTTTGTATAATAAAGTAAGATGTTGTAATTGAGTTAATATTGATGCTTTGAAATTGAAGATTTGAAAGAGTCGACTGAAGTGCAATTTACAATGTTGTCCTGTATTTTGTTCCAGTCGGTGATAGTTCTTGGAAAATATGACTCTTTTCAGTACTGTGTTTTGCAGGATGGAATTTGGAAGCTGTTCGAATTTGTATGTCTTGTTTGTCTTTTTTTTTTTTTTTAAGGAGATACCTAACACTACAGGGAGATAACTCTGTAAAATCAGCTCAACGTTTTAATTATGTTGTGTTTTAAAGGATCTATTAAGCATCTCAATGATTAAAATAAGTGTTTGTCAAATTGCTATATAACCAGTGTATTTTTTCTGATAAAATGGTTGGTTCAAATTTTTGATTTTTTTTTATAATTTTGTAAATACTTTGTAAAATTTTTATGAAAATTAAACGAGCCAAATTAATTTTAGTGAAGGTGTTGGGTACCACCTTATTCTACTTTGTAAATATCTTTTTTGTGTTAGTTACTACTGTTCATCATTATATTTCATCAGATTGATACTTGATATATTATATTGGTAACAAGTAGTGTGCAAAATTAGCTTAGTTCTAAATGTGGGCTCGTGTTTTCAAAGCAGTTTTTGTTTAAGATTTTTTGCTCTTCAAAGTAAGTAATAGAATAAATGTTATCCTGTAATAACACTTCAACAAAAATAATAATATTAAGACAGGAACATTTAGAGCCGAATGTATAAATCTCCCAAATCTAGCCATGCTTGAACTAAGGTGGTGTTTTCAAAATGACTCCGACGTGATTCTTCCTATTCTGTATTTTGAAGTTTAATTTTGATATTTCGTTTTTATATTGTTTTATATATGTACATGGCATATTAAATTTTTTTGTAATTTTCCTCTACTCTAATTTCTACCATTCTCCATTGCAAATACCAATATCAATCTTTTAACAGCTTCAGACCTTTAAGGATAGTATTCCCGATTTAGGCAGTTCATCAGCAGCATTCGACAGAGCAATTGAGACAACACAAGCGAACATCAAGTGGATGGATAGTAACTTCCAGATTATAAAAGATTGGTTACAAAGTCTTTAAGTTTGTAGGAACGACGATTCAACTGTCTTTTACAAATAAATCTACTGTCAATTTTCATGATTTTGTTTACTTCTTTAATTAATATATTCAGAATAATTGTAATAAACTACTGGTATAGTGTACGAGAGTAGCATTTGAAATGAGATATGTAAACATGTAGTTGGTTATATTTTATTCAACTGCTTAGACATTGGACGTTTACTATTGAAAAGTAAAGTATAAATGGGTATCAATATTTTACAATAAACCTTATTGAACCTGCTTTACAAAAATGCACTAATACTCGAGGAACTAGATCTGCTTCCTGTAACGGATCACTCAATATTATACCTGCTTTTAATGTGTTCGTGTTGTTCAGTCCTCAGTTGTCAGTTTTAGTGTTTTAGATAGTTGAAACTGTATTTGTCCTTTTTCTTCTTGTGTATAGTATATTCTGTTGTCCTTCGCTTTTGCCTTTGAATGCTCTCTTAGTAGGTATAGGAAGATGTGGTATGAGGGCCAATGAGACAACTATCCATCCAAATAACAATTTATAAAAGTAAACCATTATAGATCAAGGTACGGCCTTCAACACGAAGCCTTGGCTCACACCGAACAACAAGCTATAAAGGCCCCAACATTACAAGTGTAAAACCATTCAAACGGGAAAATCAACGGGCTAATCTATATAAAAAAAAGAAACGAGCAACATGTATATTTATTATGATTTCAATCAAAGTAATTCAAATACGGTTTGGAAAAAAAAATGTAAACAACACGTTATAAATGTTATTCTTTCGAAGGGCGTTTCTGGATTATAAAACTAGAGGCTCTAAAGAGCCTGTGTCGCTCACCTTGGTCTATGTGAATATGAAACAAAGGAAGCAGATGGATTCATGACAAAATTATGTTTTGGTGATTGTGATGTGTTTGTACATCTTACTTTACTGAACATTCTTGCTGCTTACAATTATCACTATCTATAATGAACGTGGCCCAGTAGTTTCTGTGGAAAATGTTACCGGTAGTAAAAAAATTACAAATTTTATGAAAATTGTTTAAAACTGACTATAAAGGACAATAACTCCTGATGGTGTCAATTGACCATTTTGGTCATGTTGACTCATTTGTAAATCTTACTGTTTACAGTTTATCTCTATCTATAATAATATTCAAGATAATAATCAAAAACAGCAAAATTTCCTTAAAATTACCAATTCAGGGGAAGCAACTCAACAACGGGTTCTCTGATTCATCTGAAAATTTCAGGGCAAATAGATCTTGACCTGATAAACAGTTTTACCCCATGTCAGATTTGCTCTAAATGCTTTGGTTTGTTAGTTATAAGCCAAAAGCTGCATTTCACCCCTATTTTATGTTTAACCATGGCGGCCATATTGGTTAGATTGGCGGGTCACGCCACACATTTTTTAAACTATATACCCCAGAGACGATTGTGGCCAACTTTGGATTTTTTTTGGCACAGCAGTTTCAGAGGAAAAGATTTTTGTAAAAGATATATAAAATTTACGAAAAATGGTTAAACATTGACTTTAAAGGGCAATTACTCCTAAATGGGTCAACTGATCATTTTGGTCATGTTGACTTATTTGTAAATCTTACTCTGCTGAACATTATTGCTGTTTATAGTTTATCTCTATCTATAATAATATTCAAGATAATAACCAAAAACAGTTAAAATATCTTAAAATTACTAATTCAGGGGCAGCAACCCAACAACTGGTACTCCGATTCATCTGAAAATTTAAGGGCAGATAGATGTTGAACTGTCAAACAATTTAAACCTGTCAGATTTGCTCTAAATGCTTTGGTTTTTGAGTTATATGCTAAAAACTGCATTTTACCCCTATGTTCTATGTTTAGCCATGGCGGCCATCTTGGTTGGTTTGGCGGGTCACGCCACACATTTTTAAATAAGATACCCCAATGATCATTGTGGCTAAGTTTGGTTTAATTTGGCCCAGCAGTTTTAGAGGAGAAGATTTTTGTAAAAGTTAACGACGACGACGACGACGGTCGACGGACGCCAAGTGATGAAAAAAGTTCACTTGGCCCTTCAGGCCAGGTGGGCTAAAAACATATATTCAACTCCCTCAGTACCTTGGATAGGAGAAATACTCTTTGCATGACAAATATGTCGTTGTTCCAGCAGATAAAGCCTTCAATAAAAGTATTTAAACCATTACATAGAACATGAGTTCAAACAAAAGAGCTTGGGATACTAGTAAACAGCAAAACTGCTATCCTACAATCCCCTTCCCTTTCATGAATGTGACCTACCAAATAAGACTATTTACAGGATTTGTAATCACATAAGCAACACGACGGGTGCCACATGTAGAGCATTATCTGCTTACCCTTCCGGAGCACCTGATATAACCCCTAGTTTATGGTGGGGTTCGTGTTGTTTATTCTTTAGTTTTCTATGTTGTGTCCTGTGTACTATTTTCTTTGTCTTTTTCATTTTAGCTATGGCGTTGTCAGTTTGTTTTAGATTTATGAGATTGACTGTCCCTTTGGTATCTTTCGTTCCTCTTTTATATTGGATATGTTTTTACAGTCTTCTTCTTTTTTCGTGAATATGACCTACCAAATTAGACTATCACTTGGTTTGTAATAACAAGAGCAACACGATGGGTGTCACGGTTGGAGCCTGATCTTCTTACCCTTCAGGAACACCGGAGATCACCCCCAGTTTTGATAGGTTTCGTTTTGCCATGTTTTTAGTTTTCGATGTTGTGTGTTCTGTACTATCATTTATCTTGGGTTTTTTTTAAATTTTTGGCCATGGCGTTGTCAGTTTGTTTTTAATCTATGAGCTTGACTCTCCCTCTGGTATTTTTCATCCCTCTTTAAGTATTTAGGATATTGAAACTTGATAAACATTTTCAGATATCTATATTGTATATCATCTTGAACAGTCATACTTGTCAGCAGTCAAGTCCGTTTATTTAATTATGGTCCAAGGACTGGTCAGAGTAATATTAAGTTCTGTCACAAGTTAACTTTAACCAGTCAAAAATGGCTGGTTGCTGAAGTAACATGCTGTACAGGTTAGGTTTTGATTAATGTTTCAATGTAAGCAGAAGCCCTTCACCGGGCACGGGACTATTATGTTCTGTTGAAGGCCCGTTGGTAGTATTGGTATGATTTCAGTTCTTCTTTGATCTTGTTTTTGTCTCTTTAACACATTTTCCGTTTTCGTTATTTATTCTTCATAATAACTATCCACATGCAGATCTAGAAATGGTGATAAAACAAGCGTTGGTAATTAGAACTAATATGACAATTCATAGATATAGTTTTCCATCAAAATATACTGTGAATGTCATTGACTACCAACTTTCGTTGTTTGAGGCAGACCTGAAATTTCGTAGATATTTGATTACTTGTACGTGATTTATCAAGGTACCATTATCATGTTTTGTCTAATAACTTCTTATAATTGTAAATGAAAAAGTACTTTCGAAACAGTTGTTATAAAAGTACGTAGGAAGTTTAAAGATGACTAATTACATCAGTAAGAATACAAGGTAAATACAACATGTGTTATTTATGCATCTATCTATCATCACGTACGCACATTAGACAATGGATATTAAAGTTCGTAATAATTGACTTTCTCATTAAGGATGCAAATGAAAATGATTTAACACGTCATGTATGAAGTTAGTATCAAACAAATGTTTCAAAAGTATCTAGGATATTTGAATAATCACTACAAAAAATTATTAAACTTACACCGAAGCTTCAACCTATCGACAAGTCATTCAACTTATGTGTATGCATCTGTTACAACGTAATCTCAAAATTTATGAAATCTATATCTATAGTTTCATACTTGCCTGTTCTCTAATCAAATGGATACTGTGGATTCATTTATTTTCGTGGGTACCAATTTTCGTGGATTTGGGAAAAATTGACAGTTCGTGGATATTTAATTTCGTGGTTTTGCCGAAGTCTGCATACAAGTCTATAGAAAAATTGTTATTCGTTGAACATTTAATTTCACCAGTACCCACGAAAACCACGAAAATTGATATCCAACGAATAATAATGAATCCACAGTATACGATAAAATGACTGACATACATGTATAAAACGCGTCAAATAATCTTGCTCCGTATTAAGTTTAACATCAAGGCAAGTAAAGATTAAAGTTAAAATTACCCCATCCCATTTGAAAAAGAAAATTTAGATAATAAGAAAATAACCTTGTACAGTAACAGGACAGCGAGTAGACACACACGGTTTACCTCAGACATTTACCATTATTGGCTGTCCGATTCTTTTTTATGCCTTTCTAGAAGGTGAAGTAAGAATAAGGGCAGTGTTTTGTCCATTGAAGTAAATAAATGTATTAAACATATTTCAGTTATATTGCAATACATCGTTCATATGCTCATAAGACATAGGTCTGCGAATATTAGTATCTTTATTTTTCCATTGAGTATAAAAATATTGGCATGAAGGCATTAAATGTCATTCATTTCATACAAATCATAAAAACCTCCAAAACTTCTTAGGAAGAAGATAAGAAGTTAGCAATATCCTTTAACTCAACTTTCCGCTATATAGATGATGTTCTTTCACTAAACAATCACAAAGTTGGTGACTATGTAGAACACATCTATCCCATCGAACTAGAGATAAAGGATACTACAGATACAAATAAGTCGGCTTCATATCTTGACTAACATCTAGAAATTGACAACGAGGGGCGGTTAAAAACAAAACTTTACGACAAAAAAGATGATTTCAGCTTTCCAATTGTGAACTTTCCATTTCTAAGTAGCAACATTCTAGCAGCACCTGCATACGAGGTATATATCTCCAAATTGATACGATATTCCCGTGCTTGCATTTCCTATCAATATTTTTTTGATAGAGGGTTTCTGCTCACAAGAAAGCTATAAAACCAAATCGTGAAATTGAAATCATCCCTTCTTAAATTTTACGGACGCCATCACGAGTTGGCTGACCGTTATGGAATAACAGTTTCACAAATGATATCGGATATGTTCCTTACGTCGTAACTACAATCCCCTTCCCTTTCATGAATGTGACCTACCGAATAAGACTATTTACCGGATTTGTTATCACATAAGTAACATGACGGGAGCCACATTTGGAGCAGGATCTGCGTACCCTTCCGGAGCACATGAGATCACCCCTAGTTTTTGGTGGGGTTCGTGTTGTTTATTCTTTATTTTTCTATGTTGTGTCATGTATGCTGTTGTTTTTCTGTTTGTCTTTTTCATTTTTAGCCATAGCGTTGTCAGTTTGTTTTAGATTTATGAGTTTGACTGTCCCTTTGAAACATTATTTACAAGTACATGTCTTGGAAGCGTGAGTATTGACCCACAAATTCAACCCTGTAATATTAAGCCTGTATGTCTCTATTTAAAATTATTCAATATTGTTATATCATAGTATCTCTGTCAATCATATCAGACATATGGCTTAACTAATCAACGTGTGTATATTTTTTTTATGTATTTTCAAAAATTCATAATAAACGGTTTTTAAATTTAGATAAACTGAAAATCCTCTTCCTTTCAAATTCATACATCGTGTGATGTAATATCGAACAACCTTTTATATTAAATCACACTGATTCCCTGTTCCGCGAATGTTTGATACTACACATGTATGTGTGATATTAGTAAAAGTCCTGTTGTTAAATAATGTTAATTGTCTCTCTTTTATGTAGGTCAATTTTTGTAAATTGTTAGCAAAGGTACCAGGATTATAATTTAATACGCCAGACACGCGTTTCGTCTACGCAAGACTCATCAGTGACGCTCATACCATAATAGTTATAGAGCTAAACAAGTACAAAGATTTTCGAAAAATTCTAAATAGAACCATAAATATATGTTTTTATATGGAACAATATAAATGTATCCATCTGCTAACTAGACAAATGACTAAATTGGTGAAAATTTCATTTCAAAATTTTAAGATTATGGTGACAGTACGTACACTTATGAAACATTTGAAAACGATACATCAAGACACTTAATAACACTTCTTTATTAAGACAACACACAACACGATCAAATAGTAAGGTCAATGATGGGGATTCAACCCAGCGATAAAATCCCGCAACAAGAAGCGGCTTCAGCTGGACCCTTAACAAAAATGTATACACGTTCAGCAAAAATAAAGACATCATACTAAACTCCAAAACATATAAATGAACCAAAAAAATGTTTGAGTGTTAACATTGTGCTAAATCGACGTTATGTTTGCATTTTCATTACTGAAAGAACACAATAAATGTTTGCATCCTAATTAGAAAAATACCTTAAAAATCATGCCATTGACACGTTTTTTTTTCTATTTAGCTTTAACTTTTGCGTTTATTTTGGATAATTATGGCAGTTTACATATTTTCAATAAATTTCTCTGTAAAATTTACCTTTGATTCAGTTAACCAATATATGTGAACACTGACAATAAGAGCTCGAGTCTGTGCGCTCAAATTCAGTCGTAAATAGTTATCAAAGGTACCAGGATTATAATTTAGTACGCCATACGCGCGTTTCGTCTACATAAGACTCATCAGTGACGCTCAAATAAAAAATATGCATAAACTCAAACAAGTACAAAGTTGAAGAGCATTGAGGATCCAAAATTCCAAAAAGTTGTGCCAAATACGGCTAAGTTAATCTATGCCTGGAATAAGAAAATCCTTATTTTTTCAAAAAGTAAACGATTATTTTTGTCAGCAAACATATACTGGTTGATACTCCAACAAAATTCTATAAAATGCCACCAAAATCACCTGACCGTCACAAAAAGCACAATAGTGCTGACAATGGCGTTAAACACCAATCAATCAAAATATGCTTGTAAATATGTGAAGTCGAAGGTAAATCACACGCAATTGTTTTAATGAGTTGTCTGATTGACAATCTTACCACAAATCCTTCTTTTTAATGACGATTCAAACTGTATTTTTTCATTTCCGTTTCAAGTTTTTATTATAATTTTGTTGTTTTACTATGTTTCGCGTTAATTTTAAACTGGCACATAACTTTTACTTCTATATTTTCTACTTTTGATAAGATTTCCAAGGTCTGTCAACATGAGTAACATGTAATTGTCTGATTGGTCATGATGTAGATTGTAAATTTCCTTAGTCAATACCTTATGTCGCAAATGATATGACTATATAAACTGTTGTCAGTTGGTTATTTGTACAACACATCAACGTTTAAATCAAATCAGCAAAAGCATCAACGATGAGGTCATTACTTTTCACGATAACAGGTATTTTGGGATTGTTACTTGTTCCAGCCATTGAAAGTAAGTTATTTTTTTCTTTTATAATTGGAATTTTAAGCAAAAACACTTGGAAAGCATATTAATTGAAATTAAACTCAATGTATCAAGCTTGTAATTGTTTTTTTAGAGATGGTCAGCACGATGAAAAACACTATTAGTATATCAGATGTTTTTTCAAGATGAAATATGTGACATTACAAAATATATGTACAGTAGAAAACACCGATTATAACTTTTAAATAAAACTTGTACTATTGATTAAGTTATCAGGATATATAAAAATATTTTAAAACTGATATGGAATACTTAAACTTCTTCATACAATTATCGATTTAAATCTATTTCTTAATACTGTTTGGGCCTTAATTAAGAAACAAACACAGTGTTTTCTATATTCATCCAATATTTCAAATAATATATTAAAACGAGGTTTTCCAGACAACAAGTTCTGATATTTACATTTGTGTGCATAGTATTTTTAAAGACGCACACTACTTGCATAGAATAGACAGAAATGTTTTGCAACATAACATTTATATTCCAGAAATATGTTAAACATTTAGTCTCTGATTCCTAATAAATGTCTTTGTCCCTTTTTTTAAAAAGAGGGACGAAAGATACCAAAGGGACAGTCAAACTCATAAATCAAAAACAAACTGACAACGCCATGGCTAAAAATGGAAAAGTCAAACAGAAAAACAATAGTACACATGACACAACATAGAAAACAAAAGAATAAACAACACGAACCCCACCAAAAACTAGGGGTGATCTCAGGTGCTCCGGAAGGGTAAGCAGATCCTGCTCCACATGCGGCACCCGTCGTGTTTAACTTGCGTTTAAATCATGATGACAACAAGGTTTAACTCTTTAAACATCTTCAAATGGAAATTTTGTATAAAATTAGTTTCAAGAAGTAATGAAAGGGATGGAGTATTCCAAAACTCAAATGTCATATTTTTATTTATATCCCACATAATTCTGGAAGATATGGCAGCAAATACTGTATCATATTTAAAACAAAGAAAATATCAAATATCTTTTTTTCATTGTTTTATTTATAAAATGTTGAAATCATACTTTTTTAAATTTCGTAGGAAAATAATAAATTATTTTTTGACACAAGATCGCGAAAAACGAAATTCAAGATGACCATAACATCTATGTTGATGTTTGATAAAACAATATGGGTCGGGTTATACTATCATTGTTGTTTTCATTTTAAACACGTTAAACTTATTTCTCGTCATGGAAACATTCCCAGAATACCATGATAAACGGGATTGACTTTTTATATAATTATCAAATAGTCCACGTTGAATGTACGGTTAAACATAAACACCATTCTTTCAAACATTTAAATGTGTATCAAATGAAGCCGCTGGCAATAATTGGGTTTTACAATTACATCAATTTTCAAAAAAGTCGAACATTTTACATTTAATGATCACATTTATAGGAATTTTGTTTGACTATTAATCTGTAAATTGATCAATATACACAAAATATGTATAAGATACGATTATAGATCTATCATTTTTACAAATAGTACCTTTATTGTACAATTTTTATTCTTTTTAAATATAAAAAATACAATTGATTGTTATCTTAAATTATCTGTGTGAAAAAAGCTTCTATTTCTTCAAATGGATAAAACAAAATATTAATACTTTCAGTAAAAAGAAAAAGATGTCACAAGAGACCAACTGTTGGTAAGTTATCACTATGTCTATTACTTTGTTGACCGTCCAATATAATAAATATACCAAAACGTTAAACAACTGTCATACAAATGCGAGGTTCATTCTAACCGAGCCCCTAAACCAGGTTTAATCTGCCGTTTCGTCGAACATTGCCGGAAAAGCACAAGTCTATGATGTGATTTCCATAGTACAAATACCACAGCTTGAGACACAAAAGGAATTCCAATACAAAATTATATTTCAGTCCATATTATGAACAATATTTTTTTTATTATTTTTACTTTGCTATAACATGTGTTACATGTATAATAAGATATTCACACATTTAAGGTGGTACCTAACACTTTAACTAAAATTAATTTAGCTCGTTTAATTTTCTTAAAATTTTGACAAAGTATTTACTTTGACCCTTTGACAAAAATATAAAAAATTCAAAAAATTTGAACCAACCGTTTAATCGGAAAAATTACACTGGTTATATAGCAGTTCGACAAACACTTATTTTGATCATTGAGAAGTTTAATATTCCCTTATGAACACAACGTCATTAAAACGTTCTGCTGATTTTACAGAGTTATCTCCCTGTAGTGTTAGGTACCACCTTAAATTATAAAGAAAATTACTTGATCCTAATTCAACGTGTCTAGATTACAGGGTGTGTTGTCAGTAATCCAAAAAAAGACTCTTCAAATACAATTTTTTAGACAAAAGGTTATGTATATATATGCAATTATAGCAAACAGAATTTTGCTAACAAGTTTGTAATCATAGGAATTGATGTTGCAATACTATTTAAATCATCTAAGACAGCAGGATAACAATTGTGTACGCTAGTCGCGAGTTTCTGCTGCAAAAGAAAAAGAAGTGACGTAGGAAAAACAAGAGAGAAAGCCCCAAAACAAAACAAGGAAGAACAGCATTGAATACACTCAAAAACGTTTTATCTTATGATTACGGTTTCTATTTTCCATGCGATGTATCGTTCTAAATATATCTGTAGTTGAGTGCCCAAACCCGTCTACCAGAACATGTGCCAACATGACAGTAACTGCAGAGGAAAGACTTGTTGGGAGTACAGGAAAAGTCACGTGCTCAAATGGTTATTTTCTAATGGGAAATGACAGCATAACGTGTTTAGAAGATGGTGTATGGAGTCCGATAAAGGCTATATGTAATACCTGTGTTTTATTTTATATTTCATCTCTTTGTTTGAAATTAATTTATGAGAATCGTTTTACACATAAATTGAAAAACGTAGTTCAAACTTCGGCAAACAAGACTCCGATAGGCTTTCTGTTTTTAAAACAACATTCAGGATTTTATCGTTTTGTAAGATAAATACAGGCAAATATTTTATTGGCTAAATAAAATACAGACATTATTGATCAATTCTCTGTAAACTGTGTTTTAGAACCAATACCAAGCTGAAGGCTAAATAACTTTATTTTAAACTTAATATGGCGACAAAGAAATGGTCATATAGATATATATATAATTACTTTCATATGAAAATTGAAAACCTGATTACATAGGGTTTATTCTGAATGAAATTAGAAACAGGAACTTAAATCATAACGAAACAAAATGTTGTAAAAAAATAGGGCAATTTAGAGATATATCTCAAATAATGAAATATTCATTACTATTTTATGTATAGTTACATGTCACAATTTTATATATTTAGGTGTTTTGAATGGAAATGGTTTTGGCGTAGCTGATTTACGTTCATTCAGTGGTTCAATATACATATTTGTTAAAAATGTCGATGGTTACGACAAGGCAAAGGTAAATTGGTATATACTAGCTAGTATAAAATTGAGAATGGAAATACACATATTGGAAATTTTATAGATTTATACATTTTACAGTAAAGATCGGTGACAGAATATTTCATTTTATGTGTGCATGATATGTAAGGTGTTCATTGTCGTATTAATTGGGTTGTACTTATGTTCCTATATTATTGAAGAACACTTGTCATTTAGGAGATAACTGTATTGTATTTTAAGCTCCGACGGCATCAATTGGGGATTTGATGGTCGCAAATTAAGTTTACTGGCGACGCGTTAGCGGAGACAGTAAACGGGTATTTGCGACCATCGAATCCCCAATTGATGCCGTCGGAGCTTAAAATACAATATTGTTATCTCCATTCTAATGAAACTGACAGAAAACAACGTTAAAACATGTATTTAAAATCTGTCATATGCCGTCTGTGCTTGCGCGTAGGTCCCATAGCATCAATTGCCAATTGATGCCATGTAAGAAAGTGACGTTATCCAATCAAAATGAACGTTACAAACGTTGTTGCATTAGAATTACAATTAGTTGTGTAAAACTATGTAACGATGGTAACTGTGTTTTCAAATCATGTTTTGCAGGAGTTTTGCTCTTCTATGTGTGGTACTCTTGTTGAAATAAATACCAAAGAAGAAAACAGATTCATATATTCAGCTTTGAGTGAAAATGGTAAGCAATATCATTCAAATTGATCTTAAAATTAAATAAATGCCATTGTATTGAAATTCTAAAGCATAATTGAACACCAAGGTAAATCAAGTTTTTGCATGCAACTAATTAATCCAAGGATTACAAAACATATTGTTCACATGAGCAACATGGCATACGTCACATATCTAACATGATCTACTTACCGTTTCAAAACACCTGATATCAACCCTGGTGTATTGTGAAGTTCCAGTTTCTCAGTCTAGTTTTTTATGTATTGATTTGTTTACCAGTGTTTGTCTGTAGACAGTTTTAGATTTTTTTGGCGTTATCAATTTGTGTTTGAATAATGAGTTTATCTGACTGTATGATTTTGTCTAACGATAGAGGCGAAAGACACAGGAGGGAAACATAAACGTTATGGCTAACAAAGAAAAAGAATAACAAACAAACAAAAGTATACAAAACAAAACATAAAACAGAGACTTAGCAACAAACAGGTGTATGTGACCTCAGGTTTCCGGAAGAGTAAGAAGATCCTGTTCCACCTGTGGCACCCATTATAAAGTACAGATACTTAGCAACATGAACACCACACACAGGTGTATGTGACCTCAGGTTTCCGGAAGAGTAAGAAGATCCTGTTCCACCTGTGGCACCCATTATAAAGTACTGAGACTTAGCAACATGAACACCACACACAGGTGTATGTGACCTCAGGTTTACGGAAGAGTAAGAAGATCCTGTTCCACCTGTGGTGACCATTATAAAGAACAAACCCGGTGATAAGTCTCATTTCAATTTGTGTTATTCTAATCCCGTTCTGTTTATTTAGTAAGCACCACCTACAATAAGATATAACAAAATGTATTCCTACATGATCAACATACCGTATAGCGGGTTATTTTCGCGGGGTGTAAACTTTCGCTTATTTTTGCGGACAGAACAAAATTGCCCCAAAAAATTCCTCCAATTTAAAAGTAAACATGCAAAGGTATCAAAAAATAGTTTGAATCTGTAAAAATTAAAGCCGCTAAAATATTTCGTAGACCTTTTTCAATGAATATCGCGAAATTTTACACCCGGGAAAATAATCCGCTATACGGTATTGGATGCATCATGTCGAGTGGGATATACTTACCCTTTCTGATGCACATGTGATCAAACCGATTTTTTGTAAGGTTTCCTGTTGAAGTTGCCCTTGTTTCACAATTGAAATATGAACTCCAGAGACAAGCATACGAAGCTGTATTTAAAGGCTATTCTGTATTACATTGAACAGAATAGTTGAGTTCACATATTCAGTACAATTTTATCAACGTTATACAATTCAAAAGCTAATGTTTAATGCAAGCTTCTTTTAATGTTCGAAAGAACCGTTTATAAGTACATAAAGTGATTTATAACGTTGAAAAGTAAAAGTTGAACTAGACTCGGTTCTTTCAATCCAGTAGACGGCACTTCTATGCAGACGTGACTTAACATTAATATGGTCATGTTTATGAATTAACTGTTTATAAAACATTTGTATTTTTGAAAAGTTTAGGCTTTTCTACCCCAGGATTTGATTAATGCTCTTTAACTTCGTACTTTATTTGTCTTTTTTTTTTAACTTTGGTGGGTTCGAGTGTCACTAATGAGTCTTTTATAGACGAAAGGCGCGTCTAGCGTAAATGAATAATGTTAGCTTGGCATCTATGATGAGTTTTTTTTAAATTGAGGATAACTCGTTGTGTAAAGAGTAAATGAGTTAAACAAGAAAAATACCGAATCCAAATGAAAATTCATAACGGACAGTCCTTGGGTATTTGAAAAAACTCAAACATCTAACGAATGGAAAATTAACTGTCATGTTCATTATTTGGAGCAAATATATCTAAATTAAAAAGGCCCCTTGTTGAAATCTTGTAGTGCATTCATTTGGTACATATCTTTACTTAAACGAAAAAGTAGTTAACAAAGTAATGAATAGCTACAGATATATCAATAAGTTAAAAAAAGTAAGAACTCTATGACAGACTCACCCATTGGATCATTAGTGAGGGTGATACACGACTGGAAATATATTTAATATTCAAAAACATCTCTTAATATCGACATAATACTGTTTTAAATCTACAGAGAAGTTTTGTTTTAGTTGTATGAATTTCGAGATTGTAATAGATAAACCAGAATAAATATGTTTCACTTTATGTCATAATCATACTGATTAAGAAATATGTTATTTATGGATACGTTAACATTGACTGGTTTTATTTAATATTAATATATTGATTTTTGTTTTTGGCACACTTTGCAGGCGTTTGTTTTATATACATACAGTTTGTTTTACTACTTGTTGTAGGTTTAGCCAATCCTTTGATTGGATTAGAGTCAAAGAATGGTGTAAGTTATGAATGGCAATCTACAAATACAACCGACTCAAACATGTTCAACGACTGGCATTCGACCCAACCTGATCAGACTGCAGTTGGCAGTTGTGCTCAGATCTTTACATATATTTATAAATGGATTGACATCAGTAAAAGTTATTGCAGAATAACCAAAGCATGTATATGCGAATTAAGGTGAAAAGTGCATAACGTTTAAATTTAGTTTCATTCTGAATTGACATAACAAACACATATGTGTTATAACAAAATATTACGAATCCAAAAAAAGCATTATTTTTTTAGAATATAAAAAAGAAGTTTCTATTCAAAAAAGGGACGAAAAACAAACTGACAACGCCATGGCTAAAATGAAAAAAGACAAACAGAAAAACAATAGTACACATGCCACAACATAGAAAACTATAGAATAAACAACACAAACCCCACCAAAAACTAGAGGTGATCTCAGGTGCTCCAGGAGGGTAAGCAATACTGCTCCACATGTGGCACCCGTCGTGTTGCTTATGTGATTAAAAATCCGGTAAATAGACTAATTCGGTAGGTCATATTCATGAAAGGGAAGGGGATTGAAGTTACGACGTAAGGAACATATCCGATATCATTTGTGAAACGGTTATTCCATAACGATCAAACAAATCGTGATGGCGTCTGTAAACTTTACGAAGGGATGATTTCAACTTCACCATTTGGAACCATATGGTTGTAATATTAAGTCAATTACCTATATGTAATACTATAGTCTGTGAAACGCCAGGGTCACATCATCTGTTTGCTATCCAGAGTTCTTATCAGATCCTCAATGTTACTACTTTTATATATATGAGAACGGTTTCTAGATCAGCATCACTTGCGTGCTTTATACTTGACAAGACATGTACTGTATATAGTTTAGATTAGAATAAGACATATGTATATATTAAAAGAGTTTATATTTGCCTCGACAATATAACAATGGTATCCAAAGTAAAGTCTGTGTTACAAAATTGATTTTTGTCATGACAAAACTCACTTTTGTCCACTGTAAGATAATTTTGTATGCTACAAATTTTGTTAAACTGAAATCATTTTTGTCCGTACAAAATTGAATTTCGAGTACAAAACCACAAGAGTCCCATTTGACGCCCCGTATACACCTGTCTTGAATACGTCCATCTAAATATTTCGTAACAATACTCGTAAATAGAGAAAAGTCCTATCATTAAATAGTAACACTCATTCTTTTCCTATATTTCACAAATTGATTTCAATGTATGAAAACTATAGTATCCCTCCTACATAAAAATTCATATCTTTATTCTACTTTGCAGGTTTGGCTAGACAACCAAGACAACCAAGACAACGACGAACAGACAACAAAAGCAAATCTTTATAATAAAATTTAAACAAAAGTTGAAAATTGTATAGGATTGTTTCTACCAATCCTCTCTCCCATCGAATCTGTGCCTATTGATTTTGTCAGAATAATAGAATGATGACGTGGATACGAATAAGAAAACATTGGGATGACACGGATGTATGTAAGGGGTGAACATAGAGGTAAGCGGGGTCATTACTAAGTCTATGCGGTATTTCTTGACATTAGGGGTAAAACAAGAGAACTATTTTGTACATAAATCTATGACATGCCGTGGTTAAATTGTTCGAGATTGTTTATATTTGTCTTGTGGATTCCTTCCATAGCTTGCAATATGGTATGCAAGTTTTTCATTATATTATAAATTTCTGATGTTCAGTGGTTGTCGTGTGTTTGTGTGGTTCATCTCGTTTCTCGTTTATATATGGATTAGACTTGATTTTACCGTTTGAATGGTTTTACTTTAATAATTGGTGTTGCCTTTATAGCTTGCTGTTCAATGTGCGCAAAGGCTCTGAGGTGAAGACGGTAACTTGACCATTAACTCTTTACCGTTCCTATGACCCGAATTGTGTGTTGTGTTAAAAATGTAAAAACATGCAGTTTTGACGTCTTTCTTAGTATCTTATTATAATCTAATATTTGTCTGTTAGTGGTCAACTTATAATTAAATATTATAAATAACATTGAAAAAAGGTATGAATTTAATCGAATTTAACTGTCTGCTTCCGTAGCTGAGGGGATGCATCTAAGGCTAGTAATCAAGCGATCTGGGTTCGCATCCCGCAAGGGTGAATGTACGGTTAAAAAAACCCAACACAAATATTTAACATCTTGACTTGACTTTAATTTAATTCTAATTTCAAATTAAAAATGCTTTTTTCCTTGTGACAAAGTAAATTGTCTGTCTTTTAGCTACAGTCGTTTATAGAATAATAGAGACATACATATTAAGATAATCTATTACAAATCGGTAACTAAGGGATGCTGAGGCTGCCAGATTTTTGGTTTTCTGTCCTTTAAATGATTGTGGGGATAAAAGTGTGGATGCACTTCAGTTGCACAGTTTAGCTACGTTTTTTACACAAAAAGCTCGAAAATAGCAATTTTGACCCAAATCACCACATAGCATGTTTGGCTATAAAAAGTGCTGTTTCTCACATAAATAGACCATTGAGGGTTCTTTTTCGTGGAGATGTTATTCCTAACATTGTATTTGAATGCTCTGTTGATACTATTTCCATAAATAAACTACAAAAAAAGACATGAATCGAAATTTTACAATTTTCCGATTTTGTTGATGTTGTCACGTGACATTGGACTGATTATCACGTGATCAAACATGACAAAAAAAAAATTACAAACCTTCAATGTGCGCAAAGGCTCTGAGGTGAAAACGGTAACTTGACCATAAATGGTTTACTTTTATGAATTGTGCATGTTGTAACTTGGAGAGAGGGTTGTCTAATTGGCACTCATACCACATCTTCCTGT
This sequence comes from Mytilus trossulus, assembly GCF_036588685.1. Lineage (NCBI taxonomy): Eukaryota > Metazoa > Mollusca > Bivalvia > Mytilida > Mytilidae > Mytilus > Mytilus trossulus. Next base: position 66,597,105 of record NC_086377.1, read on the forward strand.
TATTGGTGTGATGTAGATTGGCTTACATATACGTCATGTATTGACTTCTATGGATATGTATTATACCACATCTTCTGATTTCTATGTTACAAAAATATGACTGGCTAATTTTTGTGACATTTCATGGCGATGTAGCGGTAAGGTCATTGTGAACAGCTTTAGTGCAATAAGTTCATATTCAAGTGTTAATTTGTTTTATGTAAAACTATAGGGATAAATATTTGTCAGCACTATTGAAATGCATCGATGAAAAAACATTATAATACAAACTTTGACATATAACTGGAGTTATTGTTTTCTCAGATGTTAGGAATAGGAATGAGTTTCTGTTTATTACCTTAAAGTCTCTTTTACTTGTGGATTTCAATGTTGCTGTTTAACGGGATGTTGTGTTGATTGCATATTTCGATTTATTTGTAAAATAATCAACACGTATCAGTTTTTTTTTAAATGTTTAAGCTTGAAATATTGTAAAGAAGTTTATTGTCATTTCGTCAGGTATTAATTTAATTTGCATCTCATTTTGTTTACACAAATTTATCGTCACCGCTTTGAATTATTCTATATGTCGGTATCTAAAGAAAATAGTCAGTGCGAACTGCAACGTGTTGGCACAAACATTTGTTTAACATAACGGTGATCATGACGATGTGCGTTGTGAGTTCGTTTGAGTATTTTTAAAACTGTACTCTTCCTGAATCCTTTACCACACACATCACGTCTATAAGGTTGTTCGCCATTGTGTGTTCATTTGTGTATTTCTTATACTTGACAACTCTTGAATCCTTTATAACATAAATGGGGCTTCTCTCCAGTGTGCACTTTCATGTGGTGTAACACGGCACAACTGCTATCAAAAGGTCCATTTCTATGTATGTTTCAGTTTGTTTTTATAGAAGTTCAGTATTTCTGTTGTTCCATTGTTTCCCTCGGTTTCCGTTTGTCATCCTAGCTTCAGTTCGCTTAATTACCTTTATGGCTATAGAACAGTGAAATATTTATGTTACCTGCAATTCAAAAAGAGAGAAAAGAAACAAAAAAAAGTCCGATACGAACATTAAAGACCTTTGCCTTTAGGAAAATCGATAAAATGACCTTTATAACAAAAGTAAACAGAACACTGAGTAGCAACGGAACGCTTCACAGAACACAGGAAAAGTAAAATCGTTGAGCAGTTATAGTTGAACAAACATGACTGATTACAAATACCATAGGAACACAAATATCCGAGTTTATGTTTGCTGAAATTTCAATAAATATTTTTTTTAAACATTCGTACAGTCTTAAAAATGAGCCCTAAAAAAACGCAAGAAAAGGAATCAAATAGTGATACCGAACATAAGTCAACGAAAACAATTGATCTCAAGGCACTTGACTTTACAAGGCTGTACGGTAAACTACATTTGTTATTTTTTGTGACAACACAAAAAACTGCTGAAATCCATGTCATTTAATTTGGAGACTGTAATAAAGTTGTCTACTTGGATATCATTGGAAAATCTCTTTAATTAATTGGAAGATTAAAATCAAGTGCATACGAGCAATATTAACACACACACATTTGTACATTGTTATGCATTAGGTAAAACTTAAGTCGTTAGTTTTCTCAAATGAATTTATGTATGTTTTTCATGTCGCGGCCTTTCGAAGTCGACCATACAGTATGTCGTTTAATCATTATTGAGTCATATGTTGCATTTTATTTTTGCTTATATCCTTTTTATTTGAACTTTGGTGGATAGTTTTCTCATTTGCAATCAAACCACATCTTCTTAAATGAATTAGATGATGACAATGCAATTAGGAACTCAACGTATACCCTCACGATACTTACCATAGAGGAAATCCTTAATAATCATAGGTCTGTTCTATGTTCCTTTGGAATTTCAACCAAAGATGGAGAACTTCCATCACTGTATTGTACTTAAAAAGTTAACCACAGAAAAACAATAAATCTGGCTTCCGAAAGCACAAATAAAGGTTCATGGATTTATTGTATATTCATATATTCACATTACACATATACACATCATGTATATCGACAAAAATCAAATAATAAGAAGAATAAGAAAAATTAGATTAATTATTGGCTACGCTGAATAGTTCAATATTTGTTAAAAAATAGAAAAACACAATACATCATTAGTCTATTGAAATGAAGATTATAAATTTTATTTGAATTAAAGAGAGCTTATTTAATGTCAACATTCTCCCTTTTTGAATATTACAACTCTTCACTTTACTTAATCAGAATATAAAACAAGAGAATGCCTTCTAAGTAATCAACATTTGTTTATGTATAATCATTGATAAACAATAATTTGTCAATTAAAAATACTAAAAAATTAACATATCAATCAAGGAGTTTTTTTTTAAAAACTCTTTCATATAAAACACTCATATTCAAAATTAATATAAATATTTCCAAAATACATCAACTTTAAATCTTCAAATATTCTTGTTCACAAAACTAAGACACAACTACACCTGTCGATCAGTTATTCATCAATAGTAAAAACCTGCAACGTAGTGAACAGTTTTTACCTGTACACGTATTACTAGAATGATTTAGATAATATTTTAAAATACATTTAAATAATATCCGATCTAAATAATCAAACTATACCATAAATATGATTTGATAAACTATATGAATGTTAATGTAAAATTATATTTTATCTTTTTTTCAACTTGATCTAATATCCAAATTTCACTTCATTTGCCGAACTCTATACAAAAAAAGGTATCTTGTCTTATATAGGGATAATCCTACTTTCGAAGGGATCGCAATGATTCAAATAAAATTCTCTTAATCTGACATTATGAAGATGCTTGATTTTTTGTTTGGAGGACGTGTTTTTCAATCGACTGTCAGCATTCCAATGGGAATCGATTGTGCCACTCTTTTTGCTCGACTTATTTTTTTTTATTATTATTATTATGAGGCATACTTTATACAGGAACTTCTTAGGATGACAAAAAGAGGTTAGCAATATCCTTTGACTTTACTTCCGTTATATAAATGATGACTACCAGTATCTTGAACACATCTATCCCCTCGAACTAGAGATAAAAAAAATTAACAGATCGATACAATTAAGCCTGCCTCATATCTTGACTTACATTTAGAAATAGACAATGAGGGTCGTTTGAAAACAGAACTTTACGACGAGATGATTTCAGCTTTCCAATTGTGAACTGTCCATTTCTATGAAGCAACATTCTAGCCGCGCTTACATACGGAGTATATATCTTCCATTTAATAGGATGATTTCTTTCATAAGGGGTTGCTGCTCACACGGAAGTTTTTTAACCAAGCGTTTCAAACTGTGAAGTTGAAATAGTCCCTTCGTAAATTTTATGAACGCTATTACGAGTTGGTATACCGTTATGGAATAACCGTTTTACATATGATATGTTTTTACGATTCCCTTCCCTTTCCATGAATGTGACCTACCGAGTAAAACTATATACCAGGTTTGTAATAACATGAGCAACACGATGGGTGTCACCTGTGGAGCCAGATCTGCTTACCCTTCCGGAGCACGTGCGATCACCCCCGTTTTTGTGGGGCTTGCTTTACACAGTCTGTGTTGTATCTTGTGTACTATTATTTGTCTGGTAGTCTTTTCATTTGAAGCCATGACGTTGTCAGTTTATTTTTGATTGATGAGTTTGACTGTTCCTCGAGTATCTTTCTCCACTCTTTTATCGTGTTTCTTTCTATACCTATCATCAAATTTGCAATACTCGAGTAAAAAAAAACAAATTTATTACCATGAACGAGCTGTCATTAAGAGACAACAGGCTGTCACAACGACATCAAACCGGATTTATTAACATTTATTTGTGTCCTGGCAATATCACAAGAACCATCACTGATGAATGGTGAAAGTGAAAATCTTCAATATCAAATTTCACCTCCATTTTATCATCAGTATCAACATATTAAAATTTGAAAAGCTTAGATTGAATGGTTCATGAGTAAATGCAACAACTTGAATGGAAACGCCATTTTACGATCTTCCAAGAACCATAACTCCTGAACGGTAAAAGTCAAAATCGTCATTATTGAACTTTACCTTCATTTTGTCATCAGTAACAACATATTAAAATTTGGGAAGCTTTGGTATAACAGTTCATGCGTAAATGCACGGACACGACTGGAAACTCCATTTTTCAATCTTTCAAGAACCCTAACTCCTGAATGGTAAAAGTCAAAATCGCCATTATTGAACTTGACCGTCATTTAGTTGTCAGTAAACACATATTAAAATTTTAAAAGCTGTGGTTGAACGGTTCATGAGTTAATGCACGGACAACATTTGATTGCCGCCCGCCAGACCGGCCGCCCGCCGTACATCCCCAAATCAATAACCGACATTTTTGTCCCAAAACTCCGGTGAAAAGCCGAATAGCTTACTGCAAACCAACTTGTATTTAACGAGCGATTTATTATCGCGACTTTTGCGAATATGTAAAACTTGTTTTTTTTTTTCTTTAATTAAATACATCAAGTAAATTTAATCGCCGCGAAATCGAGTAAAAGGGGCTTATCGCAAAATAAAGTATCCGTGAAAATTAGTTGTTTTGCTGTTACCTACTATCCATTCTGAAAAAAAGTCGTAAGGTGTACTTTACTGATTGCATAAACCGTTTTGACAGCTAGTTATATAAAGAAATGCCTGTGCCGAGTCAGGAATATGACAGTTGTTTGTCATTGTGATAAGCAATGTTGACACCACATATGTGTGCAATATATAATGTCATTCTAATGAGGAATATTGACACCACATATATATGTTGATTTTGACTTTGATTAGAGCTATACAGAATTGCATGATCTTGTGAAAGAAGGCATAAAGATGAATAATCCGCCTTAAAAAAAAACCACACAAAATGAATATCTTTATGTTCGAATATTTGAATCATTTTTTTTCCAAAAGATATGTGTATCTGTGAATATTTCTCTACAGTTTATCCTGTTTGGTACCCTTAATAGATTGTTACTCGGTGTGAGCCAATGCTCTGTGTTGAAGACGGTACTTTAACCTATAATCATGATATTGGTTTACTTTTACAAAGTGTGACTTGGATGGAGACTCAAAGTTGTATCATTAACTCATACCACATCTTCCTATATCTATAAGGCTTAGCTTGTTTACTGTATTGCATATTATATCCTCTTTGTTCTCTCATGAGTTGCCTAGATCTTTAACATACTTCTGATAAAACATATCTGAGGATTTCTTAATTTAAATAAAGTTTGCCTGAAAGACCTATACTTAATACATGTTATACGTCTGAGGTTTATATATATCCTCTTTGTTCTCTACTGACATGGCTGAGTTTTAGAAATAAAGACATTTATTATATACATTGCATGTACAAAATGTAATATATCAAAGGTTTACATCCATGATATGTGTTCTTAGTTTTTGTATGTGGCCTAGTCACAAAGAGCATGAAGAGTTTAATTGGATATACATGTTCAAGGTTTACATCCTCTATGTGTTTAGCTTTTCATGAGCATACATTTAGTAAATGCACAGAGGTTATGTACTTAAAACTCCTAACCACATACATTTGACATGAATTCCGTGTCACTAGATGTATCACAAGACTAAGAATATATTCTTTTAATAATGTCTTCGATTTAACTCTTTAAACCAAACATCGTATTCCGTTGATGACATCATGTCATGCATGTATCGCCAGAATGTACATGGTGTATTATAATAAATAGACTCTTTACGATTAGAGTAAACTCTTTATACACTGTAGTAACATAAATCACATTCCATTACTGATCATTACTAGATGTATCACTGGAGTGATTCTCATATGAGTCTTTGATGAAATGACTCGGAGTTAACTCTTTTAAACAAACATCGCATTCCATTAGATGACAATATGTATCGTCAGAATGTATTATCAACATACGCTTCGCTTATGAGTAAGTTCTTTATACTAGTAACCTAACTCATATTCCATTACTAGATGCATCATCGGAGTGATTCTCACATGAGTCTTTTCAGAGATGACTCGGAGTTAAGTCTTTTAAACAAACATCGCATTCCATTAGATGACAATATGTATCGCCAGAATGTATTATCAACATACTTTTCACGATTTGAGTAAATTCTTTATACTAGTAACATAAATCACATTCCGTTACTAGATGCATCACCGGAGTGATTCTCACATGAGTCTTTTAAGAGATGACTCGGAGTTAACTCTTTTAAACAAACATCGCATTCAATTAGATGACAATATGTACCGCCAGAATGTATTATCAATATACTTTTCACGATTTGAGTAAATTCTTAATACTAATAACATTACTCATATTCCATTACTAGATGCATCACCGGAGTGATTCTCACATGAGTCTTTTAAGAGATGACTCGGAAATACTCTTTTAAACAAACATCGCATTCCATTAGATGACAATATGTATCGCCAGAATGTATTATCAATATACTTTTCACGATTTAGGTAAATTCTTTATACTAGTAACATAACTCATATTCCATTACTAGATGCATCACCGGAGTGATTCTCACATGAGTCTTTTAAGAGATGACTCGGAGTTAACTCTTTTAAACAAACATCGCATTCCATTAGATGACAATATGTATTGCCAGAATGTATTATCAACATACTTTTCACGATTTGAGTAAATTCTTTATACTAGTAACATAAATCACATTCCGTTACTAGATGCAAAACCGGAGTGATTTTTCATATGAGTCTTTAATGTATAACTCTGTGTAAACATTTTACCACATACATCACATACATATGGCTTTAAACCAGTAATATGTGTTATCTTGTGCCTCTTTAATGAATAACACTGACTAAACCTTTTACCACATACATCACATTTAAAAGGTTGCTCCCCTGTGTGTGTTCGTTTGTGTACTTCTAACACTTGACTCTTCCTGAATCCTTTACCACACACATCACACAAATGGGGTTTTTCTCCAGTGTGCACTTTCATGTGGTGTATCACGGCATAACTGCTCTCAAACTTTTTGTCACAAATATCACATACATGAGGTTTTTTAACAGCATAACCAGTGTGTGTCCCCATATGTTTCCTTAAGCCATCTTTTCTCCTGAATCCTTTACCACACAAATCACATAAATGTACTTTTATATTACCCTTGTGTATTTTCATGTGTTTCTGTAAGGAATTCCGACCAATCACTTTATCACATACATCACATTTGAGGGAGTTACCTTCAGTGTGTATACTCATGTGTATCTGTAAGCCACGACTCTCACTAAATCCTGAACCACATATACCACATGTGTACGGTTTGTCTCTTACATGTGTTTTCATGTGTGTTTTTAAGTCATTATCATGACTAAAATCTGTACCACATAAACCACATTTATAAGGTTTATCACAAGTATGCGTTTTCATGTGTGTTTTGAAGTCACTATTTTTACTAAATTTTTTACCACATACGTTACAGTCATGAGATTTTTTATCTGTCATGCCTGTGTGTGTTCTCATGTGTCTCTGTAAATTATCAAGGTTGCTAAAAGCTTTACCACATACGTTACCGTTATGCGATAGATTTCCAGTAGGTGTTATTGTGTCGGTCTGTACACTACACTCCTTCTGACTGAACCCATTACTATATGGAGAACATTTAAATGGGTTTGTAATCTTATGTGTTCTTCTCATATGTCTCGTCAAGTCCACTCTATGACTAAATTCTTGAGCACAGATACCACATTTATAAGGTTTATCACCAGTATGTATTCTCTCATGTATTTGTTATTTATCCATCTGACTAAAACTAAAATCACATACATCACATTTATATGATTTATCACCAGTATGTATCGTCTCACGTCTTTGTAATATATCCATCTGACTCAAACTAAAATCACACTTATACTGTTTTGTACATGATAATTTTTTTATGTGTCTCTGAAGATGATAATTTCGAGTAAACCCTATACCACACGTCTCACATTTATAAGGTTTAATACCAATATGATCTCGTATATGTCTATGTAATAAAACAAATGTGCAAAACCCTTTACCACATATACCACATTGAAATGCTTTCTCGCCATCATGTGAACGCATGTGTGACTTTAATAATTTAATTTGATCAAACCCATCACCACACACACCACATTTATGAGGTTTGACTTCAGTATCCGACGTCTTCTCGATATCATCTTCAGAATCTGATGTCAGTTCCATATCACCTCTGGTATTTGATGTCTGCTTCATATCATCTCTGGTATCATATGTCTGTTCCATATCTTTTCTGGTATCTGACGTCTGTTCCATATCACCTCTGATATCTGACTTCTGGTCAACAATTTATCTATCAAAGAAATATAAAAATACAGATAAAATGTTTAACGTAGTGCTGCAAATTAATTTAATTTATAATTTAACGTTGAAAACTGATATAATGAGATGACTCGTAAATAGTATGTTTTGTTCAACACTTAATTCACAGTATAAAATACTCTATCATACATTTCAATCAAAACTGTATGGCTGTTGTTGTTACCTCCTACTGTATAATTTTTCGTCAGCAGCATCAAAATGTTTTTTTGTTTGTGATGAAGTCATTCTAAGGGTCATCACTAGTGGTAGATCATTCCTATATGGTGCGCAGAAGTATGCGCATTGTCACATTTATTTCTAGGTTATTGAAACCTGCTCTATTTGTCATGGTTTAATGACTTCGAAAACATAACATGGTTAAAATGTTTGTAATTAGATCAGTTTAAGATACATATGTTAAGTCAAAGATATATTTGATATGCAGTTGTATTTTATAGCTTTTTCAAGTCTCCTGTCATGGAGAATGGGGAACCACTATAGATGGGTCAATGGTATATATATGGCTCTTTTTCCTTCCTCATGGTTCTTTGACTTAAATCTTTTGCCTAGTATGCAAGTTACATTTGTGTTGAATTAAGTTAAATAGAACCACTATAGATGGGTAAATGGTATCTATATGGCTCTTTCCCCTTCTCATGGTTCTTTGACTTGAATCGTTTACTAAGTTTACAAGTTGCATTTGTGTTAAGAGAAGATAAAAGAAAACCACTATAGATGGTTCAATGCTATCTATATGGCGCTTTTCTCTGCTCATGGTTCTTTGACTTGAATCGTTTGAATAATTTACAAGTTACATTTGTGTTAGAAGAGGTTAAAGAAAACCACTATAGATGGGTCAATGGTATCTGCATGGCTCTTTCCCCTTCTCGTGGTTCTTTGACTTGAATCGTTAACTAAGTTTACAAGTTGCATTTGTGTTAAGAGAAGATAAAAGAAAACCACTATAGATGGGTCAATGGTATCTGCATGGCTCTTTTCCCTTCCTCATGGTTCTTTGACTTGAATCGTTTGCCTAGTTTACAAGTTACATTTGTGTTGAATTAAGGTCAAGTTACAGTAAATGGGCTATGTCATAGATTTCAGTAAAATTTGGCATACAGCTCTGGCTCGATGAACTTCAACTGAAAATCGAAATAATAATGCATTTACCTCAATTATCATTTGAAATATTACTGATTGAATTCTTACAAAATGGGTGAACATTTGTATAGAAAGCACATAAAATCGGCGAAAACTCTTCTAAAATTTGTCTTAAAATCGCCAAATCTCTAATTCTACTCCATAGATTTTTCTTAAAAAACTATATGTTGTTGATACATAAATTTCCGTTACAACGATGCAAAATAAAGATAGGGTCACCGACTTCGTTTTTACGGTATACATCATTCAAAGATGCGTTCTTTGTGAAAAAATCCAACAAAACGTCGAAATAATCGTAACGTTATCGCGTTGCAGGCCGTAAAACGTTGATTTTTGACGTTTTTCACTACCAATAAGGTAACAAAATGATTATTAGACAAAAAACGAAGTCGGTGACCCTAGAAAAGAGATAAATGTATAATTTTTTCGATTTTCAGTTGTAGTTCAACGAGCCAAGGTTGTATGCAATTTTTTAGCAAAATCTGCGACATAGCCCATTTACTGTTCCTTGACCTTAAGTTAAATAGAACCACTATAGATGGGTCAATGGTATCTATATGGGTCTTTTCCCTTCCTCATGGTTCTTTGACTTGAATCGTTTGCTTAGTTTACAAGTTACATTTTTGTTTAAGAGAAGTTACTAGTATAGAATTCAGGGCACAAATCACATCTTTAAATATTGATCCTGTATCGCTTATCATTTTTGTTTGTTCATGTTGTTGTCTCTAACTTTTTTAGGCTTTAACCAAAACTTACAAAAATATCAACAAAAATCGGTTTTAAAGAGCAACCACTCTAATCATTATCAAGGGTCTAAAGCTTCCAAAGATGTTGACAAAATCGAACTTATTTGTATAGATATTGTCTTGCTTAATATTATAAAATGTTATTAAAGAATGAGAAATTAATATTAAAGTTTTCAACTGACTTTACCGGTCATGCAAATCTAATTATTATCAAACCATGTATTGAACTCATTCGTTAGACAACTATTAACGATCGGTACTGGCATGAACATACGGATTTTTTTTGTGTTATTAAAATTTGCTGTTACAAAATATTCGAAATTATTATAAATTAAGGAATGTATCTCCCTCGTGCAAAGCTCTGATTCCTTTCACGGATTTGGCTATACTTTTTGGAACTTTTGGATTATATCTGTTCATCTTTTATATAAGCTTTGGATTTCAAATATTTTGGCCACGAGCATCAGCTGTGAAGAGACATGTATTGTCGATATGCGCATCTGGTGCAAGAAAATTGGTACCGTTAATTTTATTAACTTATAACAGTGAAATATGGTATATATGCTCAGTAAATTGGTGAAATTTGGAATTACACGTAATTACTAAACATTTCAGTAAATACCTGTAATTGCTATTTTTTTTTGTCATTTTTACAGCTATTTAATAACTTGATGTTTTTGTTTCAAAATTAAAAACATACTTCAAGATACCAAATAAGAAAGTAAAGGGGTAGGGATTTTAAGGGAGCTTACTTAAGGATGTAGGACTATAAAGCACATCAAAAGTGCATACTCTTTAGTGTTGGTGAATTGAAACTGGAAAATGGTTGTTTTATAGGTATTGAAACTCCGTAAATATATGCATGCAAGACAATGATATCAATCTAAAATTGATTTTCATAATTTTGTTAAACTAAAATCTCAATCATGCACTGTGGTTTGAACTTTAAAATAACTTTCTCCCAATATCCTGAATTTCTACCAAACTTGGACAGAAGCAAAATGTTTATGATCATATTAAGATAATGTCCGAAAGTAAAGTTTGTAAAAAACTCCTTTTTTCCAATATTACTTATAAACATGATAAATGGACTACTTTTGTTCCTAGTTAACATTACATACACTCTGCAGTTAAAGTTTTTAAAACATAAGATTTTATAAATCATCCTGGATTTTTACCCAATTTTGACAGACCTAGTCAAAAGATAGTATCTATAGGAAAACTTCAATATTTTTTCCTCATTTTTGTTGAGCCTGCGATTAACAACAAAAGAAGGCGAGACTATTTGTTCTGCAAAACCCTTACAATTTTAAAAGCTTAATGCATCGATAACCCATCATCAGCTAGAGGTTGAATTGAAGGTCATATGAATACGTATTCAATGAGGTCCTAATATTCAATCGCAAGTGCACAACTCATCAACCTTGTTTCTCAGCTAATTTAACAAAATAGAACCAGATTGGCTGCTAATAGTGGCTTGCTAAAACCAAGCAAAATGCTTATGTTGGACCTTTTTTTTGTCCCCTAATGCCTAAAATAGCAGTTTACATAATGTTGCCGGTAATTTTAGATATCGCCCTCTTTCAATAGATAAAGTATGAGCACTTAACAGTAGTTTACATAATGTTGCCGGTATTGTTAGATATCGCCCTCTTTCAAAAGATAAAGTATGAGCACTTAACAGTAGTTTTATACATAATGTTGCCGGTAATTTGAGATATCGCCCTCTTTCAATAGATAAAGTATGAGCACTTAACAGTAGTTTTAATAATGTTGCCGGTATTGTTAGATATCGCCCTCTTTCAATAGATAAAGTATGAGCACTTAACAGTAGTTTTAATAATGTTGCCGGTATTGTTAGATATCGCCCTCTTTCAATAGATAAAGTATGAGCACTTAACAGTAGTTTACATAATGTTGCCGGTATTGTTAGATATCGCCCTCTTTCAATAGATAAAGTATGAGCACTTAACAGTAGTTTTAATAATGTTGCCGGTATTGTTAGATATCGCCCTCTTTCAAAAGATAAAGTATGAGCACTTAACAGTAGTTTACATAATGTTGCCGGTAATTTGAGATATCGCCCTCTTTCAATAGATAAAGTATGAGCACTTAACAGTAGTTTTAATAATGTTGCCGGTATTGTTAGATATCGCCCTCTTTCAATAGATAAAGTATGAGCACTTAACAGTAGTTTACATAATGTTGCCGGTAATTTTAGATATCGCCCTCTTTCAATAGATAAAGTATGAGCACTTAACAGTAGTTTTAATAATGTTGCCGGTATTGTTAGATATCGCCCTCTTTCAATAGATAAAGTATGAGCACTTAACAGTAGTTTACATAATGTTGCCGGTATTGTTAGATATCGCCCTCTTTCAATAGATAAAGTATGAGCACTTAACAGTAGTTTACATAATGTTGCCGGTATTGTTAGATATCGCCCTCTTTCAAAAGATAAAGTATGAGCACTTAACAGTAGTTTACATAATGTTGCCTATCACATTTGAATTTACATTGATCAACATACGAGGGTCTTCTATTTGGTTTATATAGTATATTTTGTAATTTTGTATTTTGATTGATGTCAGTCTCTTGCTTCTGGAATAAAATTGAGAATGGAAATGGGGAATGTGTCAAAGAGACAACAACCCGACCGTAAAAAAAAACAACAGCAGAAGGTCACCAACAGGTCTTCCAAGTAGCGAGAAATTCCCGCACCCGGAGGCGAAGGCTATAGCGTTGATTCTCTCTTGAATGGGTGTTAAATACATTTTAATATCATTTATAGTATTTAGTTTAATAAAATCATGAAAATGAAATCCAAGTCTTGAAATAAGATTTTTCATATTCATTTCAAGAGTTATTTTTTTCAGATGCTTGATATATTTTTAGGGCAAGTGAATTACTGATTTGACTCAACTATATGAAGCCAATATTAAGTAAAAATTTGTAAGGGTTCCGCGGAACCCAGTGTCTCGCCTACTTTTGCTGTAAATCGCAGGCTCAACAAAATTTGAGGAAAAAAATCAATAAAAATATTCCTCTAGATACTATCTTTTGATTGTAATTAAGAACCTTCTGTCCATGTTTGGTGAAAATCTAGGATAGTTAATGAATCTAATAAATGTTTTGGAAACTTTAACTGCAGACTGTATGTAAGGTTAACTGGAAGAAAAACTAAGTCCATTTAAAAGTAAAATACGGAAAAAATGGATTAATTTTTTACAAAATTTACTTCTGGATACTACCTTATGATCATCAATAAGCTTCTGTCCAAGTTTGGTACAAACCCAGGATAGTTAAAGAAAGTTATTAAAATTTTAAAATGTTTAACTACAGAGTGAATGTAATTTTTCCCCGCAGAAAAAAACTAAGTCCATTTAAAAATAAAATACGGATAAAATGGATTTATTTTTTTACAAAATTTACTTCTGGATACTATCTTATGATCATAAATAAGCGTCTGCCTAAGTTTGGTACAAACCCAGGATAGTTTGAGAAAGTTATTAAAATTTTAAAAACTTAAACCACAGACTGAATATAATGTTTCCCCGCAGAAAAAACTAAGTCCATTTATAAGTAAAATACGGACAAAATGGAATTTTATTTTCACAAAATTTACTTCTGGATACTATCTTATAATCATAAACAAGCTTCTGTCCAAGTTTGGTAAAATCCAGTACAGTTTAAGAAAGTTATTAAAATTTCAAAAACTTTAACCACAGAGTGAATATTTGTGGACGCCGCCGACGACGACGCCGACGGAAAGTAGGATCGCTTAGTCTCGCTTTTTCGACTAAAGTCGAAGGCTCGACAATAAATGGAAAGCGAATATTTTATGTTTTTATATATTAAAAAAAATATATATATATATATGCATGTATGCACGAAACTTCAATTTTCTTGTTAAGGATTTGACCAAAATTTAAAAAGGTATGTAAATTTATCGTCATTGAATTATAGAACCACTAGCTGTAATCAAAGGTCTATAAATGATTTTAACAAAATCTAATTTATTTTTGAAGATCTCGTCTCACTAAATATGTTTTCTTATTTAAATGTCGAGCTTGCCTCTATTGTATAAATACTTTCCAATAGACAATAAACAAATAAGCGGCCAAAAGCTGTGAAACATTGTCATTAAAGAGTGAGCACTGACCATATCGGTTAATTAATTTATTTGTCAACAAATGCCCGAGTGGACATAGGATTTTAATTATCTCCATTTCAAGAAATAATTGTAAATTGCGTTTAAAGTAAAAAAAAAAATAAAGAGAAAAACACTATATATACACATTATATACAATGAATTTTCAATCTAACAAAGAACTTTTAAAATGAAATAAATATAAAGGGACTTTTAAAACCACAATTTTACATTTTTGTATACACAATTTATTATGATCCGTTTAAAGTAAAAAAAAATAAAGTGAAAAACACTGATAAATGTCAAATAGGCTTTCCATACAATTTTCAAATCTAACAAAGAACTTTTAAAATAAAATAAATATTAAAGGGACTTTTAAAACCACAATTTTACATTTTTTGTACACAATTTATTATTATCCGTGGGGAGAACATAGACATCGCGATGTCAACATGTAATCAATATAAAAACTTACAAATAGAATGTGGAAGAATAGTAAAGGTAAATAAACGTCTCAAATTGACCAGGTCGTGGGTCTCAAAACACAATGCAAAGGGAGATAATAAAGATAGACATATGGAACGCACTTTTAATAAATATGTAATCAAATAATCATGATAATATACGATTGAAAATTCGGAATGCAGCAACGAGAACTGGCTTATGACAAGTCGGGAACAAAACTTGACTTTCCATACAGTTTATGTACTCTCATAAATTGTTACTTGGATGGAGAGTTGTCTCATTGGCACTCATACATCACATCTTCCTACATATACCTATTTTTCAATCTAACAAATAACTATATTAACATATAAAGGTACACGATATTTTCACAATTTCACATATTGTATACATAGTACTACATAAATTAACTATTATTCCCGGGCGAGAGAACAAAGACATAATGTGATATCAAAATGTTGTTAATAAAAACTTACCAATCGATTGTGAAAGAATAGCAAAGGTAAACGATCTCAAGTTGACCACGTTTGACCAGGTCGTGGGTCACCAAACACCATGCAAAGGGAGTTTATGGAACGCACTTTCAATAAATATCTATATAATCAAATATACAATTGGCAAAATTGGAATGCAGTTCCGATCGAGAACTTTCAGTGATCCTTATAAAAGATCGGGAACAAAACTTGTACATTATTTCAGGGTGTGCCAATTGTAGTTTCCTTCTGTTATTTTTCTACATGATAATACTTAATTGTTATTGCAGTTGCGAATCAAGAGAGGGTCCGGGGCTGAAACACCTTTTCTTTGGACGAGTTGCATTTGAATCAGGACTTATGGTTGGAACCCACCCTTAATTTGTCCTGTATGGGAACTACCCCTCCCCCTTTTTTTATAATGGCTGGATCCGCCCCTGGCTTGTTTGGGTAATTGACCAATGATGGACTACGCCTTATAATTCTAGAAGTAATACACGTACTGTTTACCGACATACATTGTATTTTTTCAAATTGCCGGTTGACATTTTGTCTATCTTTTTTTTGTGCGATTACATTTAAAGAACATAATAGAAAATATTAATTCTATGCTCACATTGGCAAGTAATTGTTTCTGTCATAAGGAAATAATGTTCAAAATAAAA
The DNA here is from genome assembly GCF_036588685.1 of Mytilus trossulus. Taxonomy (NCBI): domain Eukaryota; kingdom Metazoa; phylum Mollusca; class Bivalvia; order Mytilida; family Mytilidae; genus Mytilus; species Mytilus trossulus. The sequence continues at coordinate 66,613,130 of NC_086377.1, forward strand.
TATACTTGGATCATTTCAAGATTTCAGATTTTCTTTTCTCGCGATAACAATTTAACTTATGGTACATAAAGTTAAGCGAAAAACAATTATCCGCTGTATTTGTACGAGGCAACTAGGAAACAAGGTGTATGCGAGATTTTACCGAGCTACTACACCTGTTTCGAGCCGAGTGCAAATACAGCTGATATTTAAAGGCACTAAACAGTTATTGTCTTTATCCTGCAATTAATTCTGTAGATTGTTTGTGTTTTGAAAGACACAACAAACTACCATATTTAGCATTTATTTTCGATTTGTAATCCTCTGAGGCCTGCGTAGTAATATTCAAATCACACATTACGCTGAAGACGGTATCGCAAAAAAAGAATCTTGAATGGTCAACAATAATACATCGCTCAAGGTCAATAATTGTCTATTTTAACATAACAACTAATTTCAACAGTAAAAACAAATAACAAAACATTGTCAATTTTGAAACAGATGTGTACGAGTTGTCCAACGCTTCAGACTTGAAATTCACTAAACATGCATGCTGAAATTGACATGACAATCATACACATTCAAGTCTTGAAATCGACAATTGTCATCATCATTGGAATGCAACTGGAATGAACATTCTGAGGTCACACAGGTTCAAATAATACTCAGTCCGGCAGTGGGCGCAGCTTTAAAGCGATATCTGTATAGGAAACAGATACAGCATAGCGATATCTGTAGGCCTGTATCTGTATAGTACGACACCCAATTGCAGGATAAATAGCAAGTCATGCACACAAAATCACACATATAAACATGATAAAGCAAGAGTTCATACCAGTATATAAACATGCGGCACACAAGTTATTTAAGCTTCTCACAAGTCAAACACATACTGATACATGCAATTTTGAGATAAAAACACAAAAGCAAAAAATAAAATGGTTTGCACATACAAATACAATTGAGAATGGAAAATGGGAATATGTCAAAGAGACAACAACCCGACCAAATAAAAAAACAACAGCAGAAGGTCACCAACAGGTCTTCAATGTAGCGAGAAATTCCAGCACCCGGAGGCGTCCTTCAGCTGGCCCCTAAACAAATATATACTAGTTCAGTGATAATGAACGCCATACTAATTTCCAAATTGTACACAAGAAACTAAAATTAAAATAATACAAGACTAACAAAGGCCAGAGGCTCCTGACTTGGGACAGGCGCAAAAATGCGGCGGGGTAATAAACATGTTTGTGAGATCTCTACCCTCCCCCTATACCTCTAACTAATGTAGAAAAGTAAATGCATAACAATACGCACATTAAAATCCAGTTCAAGTGGAGTCCGAGTCTGATTTCAGAAGATGTAACCCAAAGAAAATAAACAAAATGACAATAATACATAAATAACAACAGACTACTAGCAGTTAACTGACATGCCAGCTCCAAACTTCAATTAAACTGACTGAAAAATTATTAATTCATCATATAACATCAGGCACAATCCTTCCCGTTCGGGGTTTAGTATTATACCATCATAACATATATGATAAGAACATAACCCATGTCATGCCAACAACTGGTTTTGAATAAATGTGTTTAGTTCCGACGCAAAGACCCTATAAGTGAATCAATATTAACGCCAAAATATGCAATCTTTAATGACCTGACAACAGTATGGTAACTATATCCTTTCTTAACAAGTCTATTCAAAGGTTTTGTAAGTTTCTGAGGTAAATACTGACACCTTTGTGCTTTATAAAGACTATTTCCATAAAAAATTGGATGTGAAATACCTGAACATATAAGAAGTCTGCATGTTGAGCTATATTTACGAATGATGTCCTTATATACCTAGTATGATAAAATTTAGTAAATGTTTTGATTAGTTTGTGATATCGAAAACCCTGGTGTAATAATTTTTCAGTAATACATAAATTTCTCTCGTTAAAATCTAAAACATTGTTACATACACGAGCGAATAGTACAAGTTGAGATATATAAACACAGTAAGATGGTGACAAGGGAACGTCACCATCTAAAAATGGATAATTAACGATAGGAAATGAAAAATCATCTCTTTTATCATAAATTTTAGTATTAAGCTTTCCGTTAGTGATATAGATATCAAGATCGAGGAAAGGGCAGTGGTCATTGTAAGTATTAGCTTTATTTAAAGTAAGTTCAACAGGATAAATTTCTTTATTATACATACTGAAGTCGTCATGTTGAGCTATATTTACGAATGATGTCCTTATACCTAGTATGATAAAATTTAGTAAATGTTTTGATTAGTTTGTGATATCGAAAACCCTGGTGTAATAATTTTTCAGTAAATAAATACATACATTTCTCTCGTTAAAATCTAAAACATTGTTACATACACGAGCGAATAGTACAAGTTGAGATATATAAACACAGTAAGATGATGACAAGGGAACGTCACCATCTAAAAATGGATAATTAACGATAGAAAATGAAAAATCATCTCTTTTATCATAAATTTTAGTATTAAGCTTTCCGTTAGTGATATAGATATCAAGATCGAGGAAAGGGCAGTGGTCATTGTTAGTATTAGCTTTATTTAAAGTAAGTTCAACAGGATAAATTTCTTTATTCTACATACTGAAGTCGTCATTATTGAGAGCCAAAATATCATCCAAATATCTAAAAGTATTATAAAATTTGTGTAATAGATGTTGTTTCGATGGGCCTTTGCTTATTTTTATCATAAATTGTAACTCATAGCAATACAAAAATAGATCCGCATTAAGTGGTGCACAGTTAGTCCCCATTGGAATTCCGATAACCTGACGATATACGGAATCCCCAAAGCGATAAAAATGTTATCTAGTAAAAATTCAAGGGCATATATAGTATCAAAGCATGTCCAATTGACATAGTTTTTTTGTTTATTGCTACTAAAAAATGACCTTAAAGAGTTTGAACATATATATTCACATTCTGATTTTTTAAATGTCCATTTAATTAGGTGTGTGCATTTTTTCTTAATGAGAATATGCACATTTAAAGCACATATAGACTAGTTACATGTAGTTACTAAAATTAGCACAAAGCAGCAGTTAATCATGGTGATGTAAAGTATAGTACTATATAGAATACAGTTTACTATAATAAAGATAACAAATGAAAATGAATTTGCCATGCTGAAAATAAAGTATTAAACCAAAAATAATGAACAGAAATTGATTCGATTGCAGGCAAACCATTGGCATTAACTGCCAGACCAAGAATTAATCAAGTTCTTGAATTGATTTAAAGATGATATATTTGACGAAGCTCATCCGACAGCGCAATCCAAAGTGTAGCAAGTCCATTAATATAGGTGTTACATTTTTGCACATATTTATTCTGTCGAACCTAAAACAAAAATAAATGGCAAAATACAGACGTTCTAATGCGGACAACAATTAAATGCCAGTCCCGACGACGACCATGTTATTGGCTGCTTTGTCTTAAGATCACCTAAAGTGGAAATTATTTCACGTCAAAACAGTACCTTTATATCCCGACTTGTGCTGACAAAAATCACTGTACATTTAATTATATATCAGAGCGTAGCTAGGTCTACTGGGTCCCGTTTAACCAACGATATATCAACATAACTTTACTTAAATATTAGAGCTTAGCTAGGCCTACTAGTACTGGGTCCCGTTAAACAACGGTATATCAACATAACTTTAATTAAATATTAGGGCTTAGCTAGGCCTAATCGTTCCCGTGAAACCAACGGTATATCAATATAACTTAAATTCAATATTCTGGTTTAGCTTTGCCTTAATGGTTCCCGTTAAACCAACGGTAAATCAACACAACTTTAATTAAATATTAGAGCTTAGCTAGGCCTACTGGGTCCCGTTAAACCAACGGTATATCAACATAACTTTATTTAAATATTAGCGCTTAGCTAGACCTACTGGTTCCCGTTAAAATAACGGCATATCAACATACCTTTTATTAAATATAACAGCGTAGCTATAGGCCTATTGAGACCCGTTAAACCAATGGTATATCAACATACCTTTAATAAAATGTTAGAGCGTAACTATAGGCCTACTTGGTCCCGTTAAACCAATGGTTAAACCAATGGTATATCAACATACCTTTAATTACATAGTAGAGCGTAGTTATGTCTACTTGGTCTCGTTTAACCAACGGTATATCAACATACCTTTAATTACACGTCAGAGCGTAGAGCTATAGGCCTACTGGATGCCGGTAAAGCAACGATATATCAAGATACCTTCAGTTATTCATTATAGTGTAACTAGGCCTACTGGGTCCTGTTGAACTAACCGGAGGTATATTAACATACCTTTAATTATATATAGTGTAGCTTGGCCTACAGGGTCCCGTTAATCCAACGGTTTATCAACATACCTTTAATAATATATTATAGTGTAGCTAGGCCTACTGGGTCCCGTTAAACTAACGTTATATCAACGTAACTTTAATTTAATATCATGATCATGATGATAGCGTAACTATAGGCCTTCTGGATCCAGTTAAAACAACGGTATAATGGGTATATCAACATACCTTTTATTAAATACAAGGGCGTAGCTATGTCTACTGTGTTGCGTTAAATTAACGGTATATCAATATACATTTAATTAAATATTACAGCTTAGCTAATCTACTGGGTCCCGTTAAACTAACGGTAAATCAACATACCTTAAAGTTTGATTGAATATAGAACGCAACTAAACCTACTGGGTCCTGTTAAACCAACGGTAAATCAACATACCTTGAATTAAACATGTTCAATATTAGAGCGTAGCTAGGCCTTCTGCGTCCCGTTACATCAACGGTAAATCAACATACCTATAATAAATATTAGGGTGTAGCTAGGACTACTGGGTCCCGTTAAACCAACGGTATTTGTTGTCTTATATTTGTATTAAAAGTTTCTTTTTTAATCCGGTTAATTTGAGGTAGCGGGCGCGTAGCTACGTTTACGTCAAAACGCCCGGGCGTACACTTGAATTTTGTTAAAAAAATATTTTAATCTAATTAAGAAAATGAAAACTTGAGAGAAGCACAGCAGCTTTATAATTCTTTCTTCGTTTGCTTGTAATTGCGGATCAATTGACGAAATTTACTTTTAATCAAATGGTATCATACCATTTATTTGTTCATTTTCTGTGAAGTCTGAAGCTACTGTGAGTTTTATACTCCCTTATCTTTTGTTTTAAGCAATCCTTTGTCTCCTTAGATTCATATTTTGGTTTACAGTTTTGTCGAGCCTGTGACATACATTTGTATTTATAACACCAAAGCGTCACATAGCGATCCTAAATTTCTTCGGCAGCGTCAATATCTAGGTTAAGTATGTTGAGAAACTTATTTTTTAAATAATAATAAATTTGCCAAACCTTTGTGAAATTTTCCGGAAGTTGAACAGAAACTGTTTATGGTCAAAAGAGTAAACTGACAGAGAGCATAATATTGAAGTTAGTTTTCCCGTGTTTTACGGACACAATTAACGAGTACTAAAAGTCATAGTGTGGGGTTAAAAATTTACACAACAAATTCATCGAATTAAATGAAACTTCAGCAGATTCCAAGCATTTTATTTTTGTCTGAAGCAAAGTTTTTAAAGTTAACTATTTGTTTATTAATTTTTCAGTATTATAATTTATACTGATAGACTGTATGACTTTTTTAAAATTATCAATGCACCAATTTTCATAAATTGTCATGAAACTTGGCCCAAAACTAGTACTCCAAATCAAGAAAAATATCTAAAGAAAAATTGGATTTTTTAAAATCCTGTAATGGACTGATAAATGGATTCATTTTTTGCGGGGGAAACCTTGACAAAAATAAACAGGGTCCACAGAACCCTTTACGATATCTCATTTTGCATCTAAACATCTCTGAAGATTAATTTTCATTTACGAAATTTGGAAATAGAAAGGTGATTTTGTTTGTTAATTGCTTTACCCTCACAGCTCATTTAAAACATATTTAAAAGCTACTGGATCCAATGATCATTATATTTCAAATTAACAAAATGAATAATTTGACATAACAAATATAAACCATTTAGATTTTAAAGTATGTTGCTACTGATGAGTTTTTAATGACAGGGATGGTATTCATTCTCGTTAACTCATTAGCTTCCTTGGGCCTCGCTCCCTATATCTAATCCACTACAAGAACTTGTTTGACATGGATACGTTTGGAGTCCTCAAACCCTTCGCAAAGGTTCGGGCGTACACGTAAAAATTACCTAGCTACGCCACTGCCGTACTACGAATGAAGAACTTTTATAAAATGTATATAAAATGCTTTATATTGCATTACATTGTTTGTAATCATGCGTTCCATATGTATAACTCTATTACCTCCCTTCGAAGTTTGTTTTGATATTAGCACAAACGAAAAAATACTTATATAATTGTATTTACCTTTTCTAGTCTAATAAAAGGTAAGTTTTATATTTCTTCCACGTTACATATTCACTGAACCGTGTCGAACTATATTAATATCGTGTATTTTAAACCAAAATGATTCACAGTCATTATACTGTCTTTGTTACATTGGAAAATGTATGGAAAGCACATTTAACATTGATTACATTACTATAAACTCTATCACGTACAATGAATATTTTAAATAAAAAAAAATAAAGTGCATATGTATATACACACATGGTTTTTAAAGGGGTCTCTGAATTTGTTTTAATGTTATAATATATACTAGAACACACCCGCGAAATCGCGGGCATTTAGAGAGTATTTGAAAGGATGTAAAGTGTTGTAGGAAGAATTATGAAAAAGATTTAATGACTTGAGAATTTCAGGAAGAGTATCAAAAGTCATAGGTACTTGGGGACAGGAAAATGTTTTTTTTAACCCTCCTGACCTCCTTTATTTCCCAAATTCCCATTTTTTGTTTTCTATTAATTTCATTATGAACATACATTTAGTTAACATGTATTATGATCTATTATGAACATTCCAGTCAGGAGCCTGTAATTCAGTGGTTCAGTGATATTTGTTTTTCGTTAATTTTTTGTACATAAATAAGGCTGTTAGTTTTCTCATTTGAATTGTTTTACATTATCATTTCGGGGCCTTTTATATCAGACTATGCAGTACGTATCGGCTTTTGCTTATTGTTGAAGGTCGTTAGGTGACCTTTAAATATCAATTTCGGTGTCATTTTGGTCTCTTGCGGAGAGCTGTCTCATTGGCATTCATACCACATCTTCTTTTTTGTAAAACATTTAGTGACTTGAGAATTTCAGAAGGTATCAAAAGTCATAGGTAATTTGGGACAGGATAATTGTTTTTCTAGCCCGGCTCTTCCTTTTTCCACAAAAAAATCCTTTTTTTGTTTGTTTATTCTCTATTAGTTTTAATGACACATGTATAATTATAGCGCTTATCTGTATATTTTGAATATTCATTAAAAGGGGGGGGTTGGGGCAGAGGCGGATTTAGCCCCCCCCCCCACTTTTTCTGAAAAATAGTTGGTTGCTTATATAGGAAATCACTGAAGCATGACCGGAGCGGGCCCCTGCGTATGAAAATGTCTGGATCCGCCACTGCGGAGTGGCCCTGATCCCAATATCCCGGGCTTAAAAACATGAAATTCCGATGTTCTGAATTTATTATACAAATTAAATATCTCGTCATCCCGAAATTCGAAAAAAGAAATCCCGGATCCCGAAATGGTCCATCCTGAAATTTCGATCTTCACCCTCTCTATAAAATAAACCTTGTGACTGCCGTGGATAGTAAACTTGAAAATGATAATCAGACAGAAAAAACACTTAATTCGTGGTATATGTATTTGTTTCAAAGTTAAAAAAAACCAAACGCAAATCGGAGGTCTAATCTGACTTAAATTTCGTCTATTGACGGATAGAAGACAGAAAATACACTGTATTCGTAGTAATTATGTATGTTTCAAGTATACAGAAAAACGCAAACCGGTAGTCTAATCTGACTTAAAATTTCGCCCAATGACGGAAACATGACGTCTTTTTGCTCGTTTTTCACCCAAAATAACTCAATCTGAATAATCATATGAATGGATGACAAATGCGATTATGCACTGTACCCATAGGACACAGAGGCATGCTGATTAATTTATTTTGGAAAGAAGAGAAGCGACACCCAAAATGAGGTCTTCTCGTTTAATAAACTCATCATAGATACCAGGACTAAATTTAGTAAATACGCCAGACGCGCGCTTCGTCTACATAAGACTCCTCAGTGACGCTCGAATCCAAAAAAGTTAAAAAGCCAAAAATATAGATACTGGCATGACTGGTGTATAATCATGATAATAATTGTATTATTAAATGTTAAAGGTACATATTTTTTTCGACGCTATCAATCAAATTTTTATTTTCAAAAAACTGTTATAGGTATGGGACTAATCTGGATATATTTTTCTCACTTGCACAAGTTGCATGACCACAGTATTGTTAACCATTTAAACTTAATTTCTAAAAGTCAATTGTTTATTGAATTATTTTTTGTGTGAATTAGGTATGTCATGTATGTAATAAAATTGAGAATGGAAATGGGTAATGTGTCAAAGAGACAACAACCCGACCAAAAAAAAAAAAAAAAAAAAACAGCAGAAGGTCACCAACAGGTCTTCAATGTAGCGAAGGCAGGCAGGTGGGTCCATTGATCAAGATGAAATCTCTTTGACATTGTTTTTTTCTTCACATTTAGTTGTTTTCTTTGAATAAATGAAGGTCAAGTTCAATTTTCTTAATTTTGCCTTTATTGTTGATGAATTGTTGAACTTTCCAAAGAAATCTACTTTTGATAAAATAGATATAGGAAGATGTTTAATTAGTTCTTTATCATTACTGTTCAAAGGGAAATAACTCAATTGCGTGAAAACGTTTTTTTCAATATTTCTGTTCAAAGGGAAATAACTCAAATTTATATATGAGTATAACTCTTGGCTATTGACATTGATGCGTGAAAAGTGTCACAAACAGGGTTACAAAAAAACGAACCCGACCAAAAACTTGGGATGATTTCAGGTGTTCCGAGGGATTTATAAAGTATGGTTTGATTTATATGTAGCTCGATTATATTCATTATGTAATAATTAAATTTCATCATTTTTAGATGATTTGGACGAATTAAATTTTAAAGAGTGGAAAAGAAGGCGCAAATCATATCATAAGTAAAAGGTTTAAACATCATGATCATGGAAATATAGCAGGCACCACTACAATCTCTGTCATTCTAAACAGACTAGACAATATAGAGATTTAAATAGTTGTCTCCCCTAAACAACCTACAGACAATTAAGAGATGTTACACTATAGCCATGGTGGGGAGGAGAGGACAGGAACAGATACTTTTTTCAGATACGGAAAATAAAGAGATTTTAAGAGTTATCTCCCCCGAACAACAAACAGACAATTTTGAGATGTTAAACGGTGGACAGGGTAATAATGAAACAAATATGGTTTCTGATACCGAAATCTCCTCTGAACACCCATCAGACGTTTCAAAGATGTTCGACGGCGGCGGACAGGAAAAGACAGAAACACATATGGTTTATGATACTGAAATCTCCCCTAAACAATCAACAGACGATTTCGAGATGTTCCTCGTTGCACAGGACAAGACAGAAAAGAATATATGGTTTCTGATACTGAAATGTCCCCTGAACAATCTAAGGCATATCAGACTTGTACAGACCACTTGATGGATAAAGCTTTTCAAACTTGTACATACCAACTGATGGATACGGTTTTTGAGAATAGTGAGAAAGTTGATACTGGTACTGAATGTGGTAAAAAGTGCCAGAGTAATGTTTGTGGTAAAGGGTGCAAAACTAGTGCATGTGGTAAAATGTGCCAAGGAAAGACATGTAACTTATGTAATAAAGGATGTGATCAGTCTTGCATTGTACATAATGGCTACAAACCTTTTAAATGTGGTGTCTGTGAAGTAGATTTCACTAGGAAGCAACACATAGAAATGCACATGAGAACACATACTGGAGATAAACCATACAAATGTGAATTATGTGATAATACTTATAGTCGGAGTCATCACTTACGGAATCATATGAGAACACATACCGGTGATAAACCATTCACATGTGATATATGTGATAAGACATTTGGTGAGCGTTCTCACATGCAGAAACACAGGAAAACACATACAGGCGAAAACCCGAGTAAAATATGTAAATGTGATGTATGTGAAAGGGAATTTAGTCTGCTCTCTGACTTAAAGAGACACACGAAGACACATACAGGTGATAAACCTCATAGATGTGAGTTATGTGATAAAGCTTTCTGTAGGAAGGAACACTTACAATCCCACATGAGAACACATACTGGCGATAAACCTAATCAATGCGAGGAATGTGGTAAAGCTTTCACTAGAAAGGAAGGTTTACGAGTACACATGAGAACACATACTGGCGAGAAACCGTTTGCATGTGATATTTGTGGTAGAAGTTTTACTTGTAACAACGACCTACAAAGACATAAACGCAGACATTTAAGACATGATGAACATGGTGAAGGACCCTATAAATGTGATATGTGTGATAAAGATTTTATTCGGACATCCAACTTAAAAGTGCACAAGAGAACACATACTGGTGAAAAACCATTTTTGTGTGAGATATGTGGTCTGACATTTAGCCTCTCAATTTCTTATTCTTCACACGTTACAAAACATAATGCTGAGAAGACCAAATTACTTAAATCAAATTAAGCAAAACAAGCAATTCCTATATATAGATTGTACGGAGAGCTGAATCTCCACCCTATATACATATCATTTTAAAGAAGGAAACTCTAAAGACATTGACTTGTTGTGTTGCCTTACTTTATTAATAAACGTTTGAAAAATATTATTAGCAATTAAGGGAATACTCATATTAGTCTGAGCGTCAGTGGGATTAATTTAAACATATATGTATTCATAGTCGATTTAGAAACAAGTTATTACAACTTATATTAATAATAAACCTTTTTTCATTGTGCTTGGTGCGAATGTTGCCTTGTATACTTGCTAAAATGTCCAGGGTTCGACCTCTGCAGGAAATTCAGGTTTGCTGTCACTCTAGAATTTTGTTCTAATACAATAAATGTTTATCTGGTAGGGGACTATGTATTGCCTTGCAGTACTCTCAGAATTCCTGTACTTCTAATTTGCGTCCTGAAACGAACTGTTATTTATATGCATTATTGCCTTTGTCCAAGATTTTTATTTAAAGGTAGATCTTTTAATAAGAGTCGGTCTTTGTTTGTACTGAACATTGCTGAATACCAAGCACAGAGCTTTCATGGCAAGCTTTGAAATTTTGTCTGTCTAAAAGTATAATGTATCCATCCATGACAGAACATCAGTATATGCACCGCAAAATAAACATACACACCGATATATAGAATATGCGGTATCCATCGACACAAATAAGAAGACGTCGACAATGAGAGACGCACAGTTTGTTCCCATAGAAATGTCGACAACTTTTTTCTTATAAAAATTCTACCTCTAAATTCAATAATTATGTTGTCAATAAGAGATTCCAGCATACTGATCACTTGTTTCTATGTGTAGCATTTTTTCTTTTTTTTTTTCAATATTTTCGAAAGGACAGTAAGACGAGTTTATGACGTCAAATTGTCTGGTTGTAGCACGTTCACACTTCCTGTTTGCAGTATTCTAATGGGTTGATTCTGTCTTTTTTATTCCTGAGTCTTGGCAATATGGCGATACAACATTTTTTAACTTATTTAAGTGTGGCCAAGGATAGTAGATCTGTTTTACAAGAATAAATAATAATAAAAACATAAAAAAAATCAAAATTTCGCTTTCTGAAATTCGTGAGATCTCAATAATTTGATATGTTTAATAACCATTGGTAAGTTACAAATGAAGGTGTTGATTTTTTTCAAAAGAGAAAGCAGTATACTAAGCTTGACTAGGAGTTGTGTGAGGGTCAAACATGATTTGGTAAAAAAAATCTACAAAATGAGTGTTGCGTTTTTAAAGTCAGTCAGTATATCTGAAAACATTGAAAGAAAACTTTACACAGGTGCCCATTATAGCATGTAAATATTGTGCTATTTCGTCTATTAGTGACAGTTTGTTTCTCCTATGTCCAAAAACAATCTGTATTTGTCATAGTATTTGTTATGTTTTATATATCAGTCGTTTGATTAAGGAGAAGGTATGGTAGAACCACTTTTAAAGTACAACAATGTGAAAAGTCAAATATAGATAAATTAAGCAAATGACAAGGTTTGAAACAAAGAAGCAACAGATACAAAAGGGACATTCAAAATCATAAGTTATAAATAAATTGACAACACCATGGTAAAAAATAAATAAATGAAAAGACATACAAGGATAAACAAAACATTACGTAGGAAACCACAAAAAAAACGTGGCTGTTGTCATGTATTTTTTTAAGGCATTTGTGTGTGGTGTTCGATATTTATGTTTTGATTGTCCTCGCTAAAACAAAAAACATATTTTTTTCATTCGCACACATTTTTATTAGCAAAATGATCCCCTCGAAAACTTGTTGTTTTTGCCTAGAGCCAATCATTCATCAGAATAATGTATTTTTTTTTTACAAATTGCGTATGTGTAATGTGCAGTGCATGGTACATCACCATTAGATGACGCATCTGGTTATAACCACATGTTTATACTTGACTATAATATTTTGATAAGTTCAAAACGCTGTTAGAAGGTATTGTATTTACGTTAAACTGGTCAACATAAAATGTGGAAAGCTTGGATTCTGATACTTTGTGCAATTCAATTTGTACATGTAAGTTTGTTTAGTACTTATATAATTAATGGTATATTTATTCTTATTTTCTATAAAACACCAGATTTTTTATACTGACGCAGAATAGTTGATTTTATTAATATATTTTCAGAAGATATGAGCAACTCGCTAGTGAAACCTATTCACATCACATGTCGACTGCGATTACATGATTATACAATTAACTTAATTGTATTTGGTTAAACTTATTGAAATTTTTGGTCCTCAATGCTCTTCAACTTTGTACTTTATTTGGCCGTTTTAACATTTTTGATTCGAGCGTCACTGATAAAAAAAAATTTAAGGCGAAATGTGCTTCTGGCGTACATATACAATTTCAATCATGTTATCTACGATAAGTTTATTTATTCAATTGAAATGATACATTTTTAGAGAAATCATAGTATCCATGTTGGAAAATAACTTTGACCTCGGAAGAAAACATACAGTCCCCTTTGGTATCTTTCGTCTCTCTTTTTTTATATAAAATGGTAGCAGTTGACAGAAAAAAAAGCATATCCCAAGGCTTTAATCCTTCTTAGAATTAACTGCATTTTTTGCCTTGATGTTTCGTTTATTGCCACGTACATTTAATCATTCATCTTTTTTTTTATTTCAGCAAACAAAATCAGCAAAACGTGAGAATATATGTATATATATATATATATCAATATATATCAACGATATTTATAGTTTTCTTACCATTAACCAATCAATTAAGTAAACAATGATGAAAGACAGACAACACCCGAATTATTCTTTGCATATTTTTTTTCTATCAAATTCATTACCAGCTTGTGATTTTCAATTTGTTTGAAAAGGTCAGGTTATTTTAAAATCTGTCCAGAACATAATTCAATAAGCTACAAATGTACGTAATACACATATGGAATGAGAAGGGTGCCAGTTTACAGCTTAGCGAAGCAAGAATCAGTTAGATCCTGTCAATCACTACTGTGGATTCATCATTATTCGTTGGAAAAATGTTCGTGGGTTTCGTGGGTACAGGTGAACCACAAATTTAAATCTCAAACGAATTATAAACTTAATATAGGCTTTGTATGCAGATTGACTATACCACGAAAATTAATATCCACGAAAATGTATGTATTCCTCAACCTACAAAATTTGATACCTACGAAAATAAATGAATCCACAGTATTGCTTTTAATATTTCTAAATATGCAGAGGAACGATGAAAATTGGATTCATACATTCTTCATCTTTTTAAGTAAGGTCATTTTTAAGGTCTGTCTCACTTAACATTATACTATTTAAGTCTCTCCTTTAACAAAGAGGTGAATGATGTTTGTTTAGTTAGTTTCTTTTTTTATTTATTATCTGGGTTTGATGCGTAGTTTAATTTGTAGGCGATTTTCAGAAACAACATGCGCGGAGATGTTCATTAGAGATTGTGTTTGTGATGTTATTTCAATATCGTTATGTCAAGGTAGATAACAGTTTAGCATATCAATATGAGTGATATACAATTGATTTATATCGGCTGAATATACGATCACTGTAAACAACCGCGGAAAACAGAAAAAAACATATAATTGTGATATTTCTGTCACTCAAAAATATAAAGATTGGAATGATTAGTTGACAATGGTTAGTAAATCTAGATTTTAAATGCATTTTCTATTTTAGCATGTCCTATAGTTGCATGCAAGTGTCCATATGGAGTTTATTATGTTATCGTAGATGGCTGTGAGATGTGTCGATGCAAGGCAAGTAAGTGAAGATTTCTATGCATATTATTACCAAAATTTGATTTTTTTCCTTCAGAACCGCAATATTACCAAGTTAAAACAAATTGAACAAAAAGGGGTTTTAGTTGATATCAACTTGAAATAGCAACATTTTCGTACATGGCTATTTGATTATTATATTCAATTGCCATATCTCTATTTTAGCACACAAAAACCAACAAATTAAATGCTATCACCCTTGTGTTGTCCAGACGCTAAAAAAGAACGTTCAACTTTCGACAGTTCTTGCTTAAAAGAAGCCTAGTCATTAAACAATTTACAATAAATATGCTTTTGTAGCACCAAAACATGGTTCCTTTTAAAAATTCTTAAAAAAAGCACCTTAATAAAATTGAAAATGGAAATGGGGAATGAATCAAAGAGACAAAAACCCGATCACAGAAAAAACAACAGCAGAAGATCACAAACAGGTCTTCAATTTAGCGAGAAATTCCCGCACCTGGAGGTGTCCTTCAGCTGGCCCCTATATAAATATATACTAGTTCAGTGATACTAATTTGCAAATTGTACAAAAGAAACTAAAATTAAAATAATACAAGACTAACAAATGCCAGAGGCTCCTGACTTGGGACAGGCGCAAAAATGCGGCGGGGTTAAACATGTTCATGAGATCTCAACCCTCCCCCTAAACCTCGAGCGCATGTAGAATATTAAATGCAAAACAATACGCACATTTAAAATACAATTCAAGAGAAGTCCGAGTCTGATGTCTGAAGATATAACTAAAGAAAATAAACAAAATGACAACAAAACATAGATAACAACAGACAACTAGCAGTTAACTGACGTGCCAGCTCCAGACTTCAATTAAACTGATTGGAAGATTATGATTTCATCATATGAATATCAGACACAATCCTTTCCGTTATGGGTTTAGTATCATACCATCATAACATACATGAGAAGAACATAACCCGTGTCATGCCAACAACTGGTTGGCCTGACATGTTAAGAACATCTAGGTCAATTTTAATCAGATAAAAATTCATGGCATAAATATTAAAACACACTGTATAACAACTTCAAACAAAATAAAAGGCTGCTAGGTGATAGCAAATTCCACAATAATTGATTCTATGACAGATATCAAATCATCTAAAAATTAAGATACATTTACAAAAGACGACCAGCTATGAATTAGTATCAGCTGAACTCAATCGATTAATTTGTTTGACTATAATTTCAAATTTTGAAACAGATTTAAACTTTACAATAAAAGACTGCTTATTTGTATACAAAACATAGGTGATGCATTGCATTATTCAAACTGTTTAAACAAAACTTAATATTTTTGTTGTTTTTAACTTGGAGGAAAGATAATTATTATATCAAATAAAATATACTGGAATGATAGAGAAATTTCCTTTTTGCTTATACAAGAACAAACTCCCATATTTCCATTTTCAATTTAATATTCAAAGTTGGGCCTTTATCATTTGTATAAATTTACAGGAATAGCATATCCCCCAGTTTGTGCAATAACCTATTCATTTTTGTGTGATGACTTTAATGCACACATTTATCCACGAGAAGAATGAATAAAGAAACTAGTACTCAATGTGTGCAAATATGAATAAGAAGATGTGGTACGAGTGCAAATAAGACAGCTGTGAATCCAAATCACAATGTATAAAAGGTTAATATTATAGATTAAAGTACCACTTCAACGTGGGACATTGCCTCTCACCGAACAGCAAGCTATGTTTCTTCATAAAGGGTGCAAAAATAACTGCAATGGCCCCAACATTACTTGTGCATTAACCATGTCAATATGTATTTTTTTTCGTTTACATGTATCCCTCACACATGATACATGTACTTTTGTATGTGTCCCTCATACATCATACATGTACTTTTCAGTATGTCCAGGTAACGTGAATTCGTTATCAATTACCTGTGGCGACGGTATACAGAGATGCCCTGGACATTACACATGTATAACACATCCAGGAAGCAAAAAAGGGATGTGTTGTCCTATTGGTAGGTATCAATCAAATTTTTGAATTTGACAGCAGTTTACCAAAGTACCTAACAATCTGACATTGTAAAGTTGACTTTTCAAATTCAATCATTCTGAAATTCTAGCTTTTTTGAGCTATTTCAACTGCCAAATAATCTGGAATTTTGTACGATCTATTTATAATTCTGTTGTTTGGCTGATTCAGACCAGTTAAGACTAAATTTTAGGGTCTATACTAGTAGAGACAGGTCGAGACCAGTTCAGACTACACCCAGATCATGAAGTACTGGATAAGACTTATTAAGAAAGTTCGAGATCAAAGTCGAGTACAGTTAAGTACAGTGAAGTTCTGTCGAGATAATGTCGAAACTAGTCGAGTATTATCTGTGCTCGATTTTTCTGTATGAGCACAGAATGTGGTCTTTGCAACCCTGAGCAGTTTGTAGAAACTAACAATGTGGATTCCTTCAGAAAATAGTTTTAACTGTGGTAACTGTCTTGAATACAAACGAATCTCTTTTGGTATACTATGATGAGTTTGATATTTGTTCAGCTGAAGGACGCCTCCGGGTGCGGGAGTTTCACGTTGCATTGGCTACATATTGGTGAGCTTCTACTGTTGTGTGTTCTATGGTCTAGTTGCTGTCTCTTTGATACATTCCCCGTTTCCATTCTTAATTTTATTGTTTTCTAAAAATATCTCTATTAATACTAACTAACACTAATCCATATTTTACATTTTAGGAAAACCTTATATCCCACTGAGTGGTTGAAGCCTAGAGAAAATGGTTACCATCAATACTATGTAAATCCTACTCATTACTGTAGACAACAACAAATTACACTTTAAATTTTTCTAATACTGTGGATTCATTATTATTCGTTGGATACCAATTTTCGTGGATTTCGTGGGCACAGTCAAACCACGAAATTCAATATTCAACGAATGATAATTTTTCTATTGGTTTGAATGCAGACTTCAGCAAAACCACGAAATAAAATATCCACGAATATGCAAGTTTTTCTAAATCCACGAAAATTAGTACCAACGAAAATAAATGAATCCACAGTATCTAGATATTGATTAAAACTTCATGAATGTGGATGTTCTTAATTTATTCAGTCCATAGTCATCCGTTCGGCTTTCAACAATGAAAAACATAAACCGCATTGTAGGCTGTAAAACACACCAAAATTAACAAAAATATGAAATCTTCACTAATCTAATATTGACTCTAAAAAAGGATTTGTCTCCTTTTTGTTGTTTAGTATTAATCAAACAGTTGTACATTAAATATTGTAAGAACAAATTGCATATCTCCTATTTTAATACATTCGTCTTTTTGAGCAGTGTTGAAGTACACATTCTACCTTAAAATATGGTGGTTTGTGTTCTCTATCATGTCCATTTTCAATGCAAACTACTGGGTGAATGACTAGGATGAATCAAGCAAAATTCATACTTATATGCAGTATAAGCAGAATTTTAAACATCCAACCATAAAAAAAATGTAATAGTATACGTTTCGACAACTGATGTTGTTTATAATGTCAAACGACAAATATTTCATGTATATTAAGAGAATAAAACAATGACCAATGAATTTAATGACAAACATGTATTCAGAAAGGCCATTGCTATTTGGTTTGAGAGTATTATATTGATTTAAGAACACTATCGCCTTTCATCAGGTCGCTTGTTTGAAATCTTACACGCATAGAGAGCTGGAAACTCTTCAATTAAAAAAATCGATTTTTACTTCTCGACTTTTTACAATTAATGGTTTTGTCTTTGACCAACTTAAAAAAAGAAACCGGCGTCTTTATTTCGCATAGAGAGACGAAAGATCCGATGACAATATCTTTAAACTACATACTGCTTTTTGAGTCCAAAATGCAAACGCCACGTATTTTTGTTTGTATATCTTTACCATCAAAACTCTTTTATGAGATGTGTAGGCTATTGTTTTATCCGATTCATATCTTATGCATATGTAAGAACAGATTTAAAAGATAATGATATAAGTGAATGTATGTGTTATTTATCATAATAATTGCTATATATCCTTCAACATAATTCACTTCAGGTAAGTTTGACAAATAAAATATAAATACGTTACATTTCCTAATTTGAGTTCATTTGTATACAGGACATGATAGTAATAATATACAATGTATAGTTGTTGACAATAATGTTGACACTTTGGTTTATCCAGATGTTACTAGATCCGTGTTTACCACCGTTATTAAGGAGACGTGGTCAATCACCATTGAATTGTACACGACTTTATGTGTTTCTTTCCGACATTTCTAAGATTGATAGCAAAAAATTAAAAGAAACAGACTCAATATTAAATTAAAGTATATCACTTGTAAAAGATAAAATATTCGAATACTCATATAAAACATAGCGTATAGTAATAGTAAATTATTATACCTTCTGTAAACATGTCCTTTTATAGTAAAGTTGCTCTATCTTTGCATAGTGTTTTAACGAAATATATAGCGTTAACTGCACTGTGTGAAAATAGTATGCCTTGCTGTTGTAATAGACTATTGATTTCCATGTCAATCATTGTCAATTTCAAGTGCAAAGGCGGAGTTTAGTTGTTTTGACAGACAAGGGGGTTGGATTGCCTAGCATAACAATTAATAAACTACACAGCTAATTTTGCAAAGGTACTATTACTGTACTAAAATTATGTAGTACTGGAAATTTACTTTTGATATTTAGTACTATTTCTTCACTTTAAAATTATTGTAATATTTAGGAACTTGTATTTTACAGTACCAAAAAGTACCAAAATAGTACTGAATTTTAAAAGTAAATTTCCGGTACTACATATTTTAAGTACAGAAATAGTACCTATGCAAAAGTAGCTGTGTATTACAATTAAACAATCAGGGAAAATAGTAAAAATATATGCATTTAAATTTTTCTGACATTTTAAGAGACTTTAAAATACTGTAGTTTCTGTTTGAACGTTTTTGAATTGTGTTTACTTCTGCTTAATGATGTTGGAGCCAAAAATTGTTTAATACTTTAGAAGTCATTTGTTACAGATAAAAAGTTATGATCAGATATCATTGTATTTTGTAAATTATTGACTTTAATATGAGTCTTGTTTTTTACTTTAACATAAATCAATAAAATGATAGCTTTCATGTCAAACTTATTTTTATCCCTAATGGACCTCCGATTGTAAAAAAAATGTTTCATGATGAAATTGACATTTTACATTTAAATACACTGCTGTCACTTTTCAAAATAGTGAACAGTCAGTATAATAATGATATTAATCTTGTATTTTACATGGACTATCCCCTTAGGGTCGTGCACTATTTTCTCTGACCTTGGCAACTATTTTCGCATAGTCAATGTTAAACACAACATTATTCTATAAATATCCCTAACGTTAATTCTATACTATTGGAAGCGTCATTCTATTCCCAATAATGAGAGATTATTACAAAATTATCATAAACAATATTTTACATAATTTTTAAACTATTTAAAAATACAAAGCAAGATTACAAGATTAGATTACAAGAAAATGAATTAAATATTTTGTTTGTAGACGCCTTGTTGTTTTATGATCAAAAAGTCAAATGCAGTCGTTTATACAACGTAAAATTTGATGTTATGACGCTTGTCGTTTGATGTATGAACTACTTATCTATTGGAAACGACTCTTTGTTCATTTCGTTTGTTATATGAACTACTGTAAACCACTTTATTTTTCTAGATATTTCATTTCTCCTTTAACCATTCTAAGCCCTTTTTGCAGCGATTTTGTTTCGTTTTTATCAAAAATTCATGCAGTTAAGAAAATGTCCGTTTTTATTTAAATATTTGCCAACATTTATATTCGCGTTATTTTGTTACTGGTGAATGTTGCAAAGATAATCTGTAGCAAAAATTAATTGATTTACAATACTCGTTTGTTTTACACGACTCATTGCTGTATAACCTACTTATTCTTTCTAGACGACTCGTTGTTTGTTATATGAACTTCTGTAAACCAACTTATTTTAGCGGTTACTTTATTTCGCGTTTTACCATTATTGATTATTAGCACTTTTTGCATCGATGTGTTTCGTGATTTCCAAATTGTTTCTTGGTGTTAAGTAAGAAAATAATCGATTATTTTGCATATTCGCTACAATTAATATTCGCGTGAGTTTTCTACTCGCGAAAGTTGCGAAGATAATCTCTAGCGAAAATAAGTTGGTTTACAGTATTAGTTTGTTTTTCACGACTCGTTGCTGTATGAACTATGTACTCATTGTAGACGACTCGTTGCTGTATGAACTACATACTCATTGTAGACGACTCATTGTTGTATAAACTCATCATTCATTTGAGACTACTCGTTGTTGTTTTAACTTTTAAATCGCTTAGACATGTTAGACGACTCGTTGTTTACAAACTTTTGTTTCATTTTGCTAAATTTGTTGTTAAATGAAATACTTATTCATTTATAATTGAATCTGATACCTGATTCGACTATAGTTTTTTCGACCCTTTATTCATCTTAACGATTAGTTTAGTGTATTTGCAATTCTTTTTAGAAGACAACGATTAAGATGAGACCAAATGTATTCGTTTAATAATTTGCATCCAATTTTTATTCATATGAAATTTATTGCAAGCTTATTTTGTTTGTTTGGATTTGATACTCAAAAGGTAATTCAATTTGTCGACGATTTGCAGAAACAGCATGCGCTTATGTCTTCAATAGTATTTATTTATGATGTTATTTCAATACCCTCATGAACAGGTAAAATACATACCGATAAAAGAGTTTGTCAAAAATTCAAATGAGTAATATTAACCTGATTCATATTGGCTGTATAAAAGATAACTGAAAACAACTGCGAGTAAAATAAAAAAAATAGGTAAATTTTATTATTACTACGTCGAACAATATAAGTATTTTTTGTTTGCAAAGATCACAATAATTAGTTGCTGCTTTAGTGAATATTGATTGTATTTGTATTGTATTGATTCTTATGTTGTATAATGAAAACATTACCCAGCCTAACAACCAATTTGAAAAAGGAGAAGTTTCGGACGAAATTAATTTAAAGTAGCAAAATCTACATAGTTACATGCTTAATTCGATAAACATACATAGTTGTTGATTCTCTTTTTATTTGCAGACATATGAAATGAAGTTGATCACGATTGAGAACGATAGAACGTTAGCTAATTTTCGACTGGTTCTTAAACGCTTTTCATTTAATGATATAAAGACCTAGTCATTCAATGATTTTCAATACATTTGTGTTTTGCAGCACCACGGAATTTCATTAGATCAGAACCACATGATCATCATCTATGTCAACTTTTATCGTTTCAATACGCATGGCATGCAATCGCATCGCATCGATTGTATAACAAACTGAAACATTTTTTTTTATTTGTGATAGAAAATTACCCCACGATTGATTAAATCAGTACAATAATAGCTTCAATCGTTATCAAGGATTATTTAAGACGCTAGACGCGCGTTTCGTCTTCACAGGACTAATCATTGACGCTTTGATAAATATGTTATAAAGCCAATCACGTTCAATGTTGAAGAGCATTAATGACCCCAAATTATAAACAATTGTGCAAAATACGGCTCAGCTAATTTAGATAACTGTTCCAAGTCAGAAGTATGACAGTTGATGTCCGTTCGTTTTTTTATGTATTTTTGACATTTGATTATGCTATGTGATTAGGGACTTTCCGATTGAATTTTCTTCGGAGTTTAGTATTTTTGTGATTTTACTTATTTATGTCTGGGATATGAAAATCCTTTATATTTCGAAACATTTTAAGTTCGTAAACAGTTAATCTAATAAAATAACACGAAAAAGGATGCTGGTTTTGTGCTTTTTACACTAGGTTTAATGAATGAATGTGAAGTCAGAATGCAATTGTGATGACTCTGATAACGGAATTATACGTTGTTATTTTAACTGTATAACAAACATTACTAATTGAAAATTTACGTTCAAGTTGTTTATCATATGCATCTGTTATAGTAAAAATACTTCTACAGCAGAATTTGAATATATGACTTCATCATTTATTGTAGATTCTTGTCCTCACTTTACACCACCTACACCAGGGCTCTGTACTGGTCAGCCGGATACATTTTATGTGGGAAAAATGAAATGTTATGGCCCACCTAAAATCATCCCATGCAGTAAAGGTAATGCAAATAATTATTTATCTTAAAGGTTTAACGCATTTCTCTCATACTATAGGGTTATTGCATGAATATTGGGGAATATTGTCCCGAGTAGAATTTTATATTGCACGAGCTTGCGAGTGAAATATATGTTCTACGAGGGACAACATTCCCTAATATTCATGCAATGACCCTTTTATTGTATAGCAATATAATATTTGAAAGTAAGACATGGTTTACAATACGATTTTGTCGTTGATGACGTCATGAATATTGAAGATTTATTGCACTAGTGCAATATTAGAATTTATTCCACGATAACTTTTGGCTACGTTCTGTGGGAAATATTATATTGCTATACAATAATATTATTTCCTGCATATGATATGTATACATTGTAACATGTGAATGTAATTTTAATGAAAACACCGGTACCAAGTAATGAAACGGACAGTTGTCGTCCATTTGTTCGAGTTGTTTGTCATTTGATTTTGCCATGTTATCAAGGACTTTCCGATTGAATTTTCCGCAGAGTGCAGTATTTTTGTGATTTTCCTTTTTCATCATTGCTTTACTTAGAAATCATACATTGGTATCAAATAATTTCAAATTCATGGTATACCAATTGCATATTGATATGTTTAGGCATTAGATTATCAAATCTTAATATTCAATTCAGAAGACAAATTGAGGTAACGAACAAAATCTGAGGGTACCTTATGACCTCCGAAAGAAGCGCGAATGGTCGGGTGCGCACCAGCCATACTGTGTAATGCCAAATACTACTATACACATGGAAAAAAGTACTGCAATACCTTGATTTTTTTATAAATTGAAAAATTAGCCTCTTATTTTGAATAGAATATGATATGATATTTGTAACATAATATTAACATAGTTAATGATAACATTGGCATTAACATGATTAAAACGAACAAAAAATGTATGAAAAAACATTTTAACAAATTAAAGTTTTAGTAATAAAATGAAGTGTTTTTGTACAAAAAAAATGCATTCTTCAAATTTTACTGTGGTCTAACTTTACAATGTCTGACATTTCAAAATTAATTCTAAGATGATTGTTGACATCACGGTTGATCGTAATACGCCAAAGAATTAGTACTTTGTGCGCAGCCTCCATTAAAATGGAAAACCGCCTCTTAACGTCTTCTGATTCCTGCCATAAATCGACTGAATTGTTGCTTTGGTAGCAGCAACCGTTTATGACAAAGGGCATTGTTTATTTTATGACGTGTTCGAACTGGGGTGTCATTTCGTGAAATTACGCCCAATTATGTCACATATATGCTCGATATGATTAAAATCCGGGCTACGATCGGGCTAAGGAAGATGAACCGAATTCCGCTGGAACAATGGTTCTTCCTCCACGATGTTAATTTCTAACTTTGGTGAGCTTTGCACTTTCGTAAGAAAATGTTTTTATTGCACGATACCCAGGACCGATGAATCGATCTCGAAAGTTCTTGTTTAAAGCCTCCTGTATGACCACCACTCATTTTTAGGATTGTATTGTATGCAATGTTTTTTTTCTGACCCACCTTCATTGTACTTGATTTACCATAGACAATGGTATACGGGGTCTTTTTGATCTCGGAAGGTCTTTAACATCGTTTGTTGCCTGATTTTTATTCTCAAAACGACTTATAGTGGAACGGTGATGACCAATAATACATGCAATTGCCACAGTGACATACATGTATTTCTGATGCTGATAATCTGACATCTTGCTGCAGTTAATAGTTGAGGACCCATTACAAAGTGTCAAACACATAACTTTATAAACTTGTTTATTTAAAGTGTTGAAAAGAATGAGAATAAAAACATCTGTTTTGTTGTTTACGAGTACTGTAGCTGCATGTGCAGATAAGAAATTATCTAGTCGATATTTATTGATTAAAATCAGGTGATGTTTAAATACTGTTTAACTAGTTCTATTTTAACAAATTATATCACCAAAAAATAAAGAGTGTTTTTTTAATTTCAATTTTAGTTTGGTAATGCAATACTTTTTTCCATGTGCATATTTACATGCTAATTTGCTTAGTAAATGTAGTAAATATGAAGTCATTCATTGAAATTAGACGGAAATTATTATGGGTTGGTTGAACGCTATAATATCATTGTTTTACAAGTTACCCCATTTATGCTGCAACTAGTTGTGACTATGTCTATATAACGTCAATTTCATCATGAAACCCATTCTCTACAATCAGGGGTCATTAAGGGATGCAGATAAGTTTGACATTTGTGTTACGATTTGAAAAGCTATCAATAAAATATTTAACGCAACATGAACCCAACTAAAATTGGAGGTGATAGCAGGTGTTCCTAAAGTGTAAGCTTTAACAAAATTTCATCAAGATCTTTCCATGAGAAAATATAACTACTAGAGAAGTAACATAATTTCATATCAATATATCATAAGTCTTGTATTTTTGATTGTAATTTTACTTTTCCAGGTACTAAACTCTGACGAACAGTGGCTGGATTAACCACGTAGTAATAACCAAAAGTAGTTCTCAGAAGATGTGTAGATCAAGTTTATTTATCAATTATAAAGAAAGAACCTCAATATTGTATAATAATATATTCAGTATAAATTCTGAAAGAAAATATTTTTATTTGGATATTTTGCCAACTACAATTTGATAGCACAATACAATGTATAAATAGATGATATAATGCAATTGTGTTCATTTATTATTGCATTTGGTTGATCCTTATAGAGGTTTATAAAGGGTAGTCTACATATCAAGGAGCGTTTAGTATATTGAATTTGTCATACTTTGGATAAGCTGGTCATGGATAAGTTATGTATCTTCCCAAAACGATTGCCTGAGTTCTTTTCAAATCAGCAAATAAAAGGCAAATTAAATGTTTGAATCTATATTGTAAATCAAACTATCTTAATTGAAATTGCTGTTTTAAGAAATTAACCCAGGATAACCAATATATCAAAATTGGTATGGTTTGGTTAAGCGATCGAGATGGTTAAGTGAAGGGTCGAGAAATTCGTCATGGTTTTGGTTAAATTTGTCATAGTTTAGTTTAAAATTAATACATCTTAATGGCATCTTACTATTGATAGTTTGGTTGTTGCGACTGTGAAAAAATAGAGTAACACAATTTGCCAATTAACTAAGTCTTTTCACCAAATTCGGTAGACTTCAGCGACAAAAAGGCTTGCAAATCGTACATTTATATATTTCTTTAGTGCAGGGTCAATGGAAATATTTGGCGTTTGTATTTTCGTCCGTCCATCTGTGCGTTCATCCATCCGGTCTAACGTTTACAATAAATATATTCTTGTCGGATTTTTTATGAAACGTATGAAATAGTTTTTTACAATAGTTTTGTTTAAAATTGCATTGTTAGTTAGCACGTTAAATGTACAATTCTTGCGAGAATGGTATGGAAATTACATCATAAGTTTATAATAACAATGCCTTGGACGAATTAAAAAAATAGTGCAGATCAATTAATGTTCAAAGAGTGGTGTCCCTTAGAAATATAATGATATTGAGAACTGCATTTTAGACGTTCTCATATGCACAATTCATACCCAAATTTAAGAAAGCTGAATCATAGGTTGATATAAGCGATATTTGTTACTGATTTGAAAGCAAATGAGTACGGAAAGATTATTATTTTGCTATTCAAAGCTGCTGCCATAGTATTACCTATTGGATAGCTCTAGTGGACGCCGAACTAATGAAAACAAGTTTTTCGTTAACAAAATTTGTATCCATTGGGTGTTAGTTGGTGTACTGAACAAATAAAACGAACGAGTAACGAATGCATAATAGACACTTACAGGATATGCAACGACGAGAGACGGACACTTGCCGGACAGAACGGACGCCAAATGTACATCCAACGGACGAGTGTCGTATAAAATGGACCCCTAACGAAAGCTTTCTGGATAAAAAGGATGAACAAGATAAGCGGAAAATTAAACTAAGCGATGCATATAATACATATCTTCCATGACTAAGCAATGATGTTGCCCACCTCCTTTGTCTTACCCTTTTCATCATTTCGACAACTAGTAGGTTTCTATTTGAAACATGTATGTGCAGTCGTAACTGAATAAGAGATGCGCAATAGTGAAAGCATGCTCTAATTCAAGATCCAAGCATGAATAATAGACATTCATGACCCTAAAAAAATCTGACCTTTCAATAATTGTCATTTCTGAGTGACACGAAATTTTCAATTTTAATTAGTCCGTTTTGCTTTTGGTAGGTATCCGCTCTATACGGTCGGTAGAAGTGCGTTGTTTAATATATCAACCGGACCTCCATCGAATATATAACTAAAAAAATACTGACGATCATACCTGGATAGTGCATTTCATTTACCTGAAGTCTTCATGAAACTACCTAGCGATATGTTTTGTTAAGACCTATTCTCTGGTATCAGAAAGAACCATTGGTTTAGTGTCCTTTATTATACATCGGAAATTGATATCGTAAAAGAAAATGCAACGAATTGAGAAGGAAATATATATTCTCCTTCGTTCTTTAAAACAGTTATATCCGTTTGCTCGTCCTGTAGTTATTCCTGCAGCCGGACTAACACGTGTTCGGTAGGAACATCTATTTTCAAAAATTTGTCCATATGCTAGAAAGTACAAATACAGATGATAATTGACGACACTACACATTTATAGTCTTTATCCTGCAAAAAGTTTGTATATTATTTGTGTTTTGAAAGACACAAAAATCACATGTTTTGCATTTATTTTCTATTTGAAATCTCTTGAGGCCAAGGTACAGTAATCACACATTCAGCTGCAGACGGGTTCGCAAAAAAGAATCTTGAATGGTCAACAATAATACATCGCTCAAGGTGAATTATTATCTATTTTAACATAACTACTTATTTCAACAGTAAAAACAAATCACAAAACATTGTCCAATTTGAAACAGAAGTGCACGAGTTGTCGTACGCTTCAGACTCAACAATCACCAAACATGCATGCTGAAATTGACATGGTTATTTTTGTTACACAATCTACACATTCACGTTTTGAAATCGACAGCTGTAAAAGACTGCTGCTCATGTGTGTATGTAATCAGAAAATTGCTGTGATTCTTATTGCTCTAAAGAAATGTTTGAAAACAAACAGAAGGTACAAAATCGTTTATTAGCAATAAATACGTCATTGGAATGAGACTGCGATACACAATCCGAGGTCACGCAGGTTATACGATATAGTTACAGGGAAGGTAATGACGTTGCTAACGTAATTTGTTATTTTCGCGACGTCAAACTGTGACTTATCGGGAAAAGATGCACTTTTTGACTGATTTTTATCATTCAAACTGATTTAACTTGAAAACGACTTCATGGACCCCTATATTTCAAAACGGCATTTGGTTTCATTTTGCAGGGAGATTATGTGACCCAAATTTTATAAAACTGCAAATAGAGGATTTTTTTTAATTGTGATAAACATGCAGTAAAAAATTAGGTTTTTCCTCAATTCATGAACATTTAATAAATATGAATTATTTCTGAATATAAACTTGCATATTTTTTTAAGATATTTATAAAATACGGAAACTATCGATTATTTAACAAAAAACAATATGTTTCTATCTTTTATAACAAAAAAAGTTATGTCTTTCTTTCGAAAAAGAAATTCCGGCCACAAATCTGAATTTCGAGCAAATATACAAATAAATAATCAGCTTTCCAATTGTGAACTTTCCAATTCTAAGTAGCAACATTGAAGCAGTACCTGCATACGGGGTTTATATCTCCCAATTGATACGACATTCCCGTGCTTACATTTCCTATCATGATTTTCTTGATAGGTGGTTGCTGCGTACAAGGAAGCTATCAAACCAAGAGTTCAAAATGGTGTAGTTGAAATCATCCCTTCGTAAATTTTACGGACACCATTACGAGTTGGTTGACCGTTATGGATTAACCAATTCACAAATGATATCGGATAGTTTCCTTCGGTCGTTACTACAACCCCCTTCTCCCTTTTATGAATATGACCTACAAACTTAGACTTTTTACCGGATTTGTTATCACATAAACAACACGACGGGTGTCACATGTAGAGTAGGATCTACTTACCCTTCCGGGGGCACCTGAGATCACCCTTAGTTTTTGGTGGTGATCGTGTTGTTTATTCTTTAGTTTTCTATGTTATATCATGAGTACTATTGTTTGTCTGTTTGTCTGTTTGTCTTTTCTGTTTTGAGCCATGGCGTTGTTAGTTGATTTTCGATTTATGAGTTTGACTGTCCCTTTGGTATGTTTTGTCCCTCTTTTAAAAGACACTCTCGCAGATATAGCAGGCTAATACGGCTACAAGACAGCAGTCGCACCCGCAAAGTGAATAGGAATTAATATTAGATGCAATAACTTGTTTCACAATCAACTATCAATAAATATGTGTAAACTAAAAGAAACATTTGTCTCTTTTAAGACTTTGGTATTCAAATTTTCAAATTTTCAATGTTTGTTTCATTTCAAATCAAACTCAAATGGAAATATTCTATAATGATAACACGTTCATCATCCAAAATTTTCTTTCATAACTAACATTTTATACTTATATTTATCAAAGTTGTACATATCGATGCTAGTTTGTTATGCTAGGTAAGGTGTGTGTGTTTTAGCTACTTATAGAAAGGTCTGTTTGATTGGAGATACAAATGATTTATAATGTATGCGGGTAGAATTTCATGCACGGATGGTTTGATAGTAGTTAAAGTCATTCGAATTATTGCAGTCAAGTGCTCTTGATGCTTTTTTCCATATAAATAATTATGAAAAATATTTTTTTACAGGTTGATAGTCCAAGATGAGTCGCAAATATTGATGTGGCAGTGCTTGATAGAGACAGACAATGCTCATTGATATAAAATGAATAACGTGTACTTATTACCTGAATAAAAATGCACTTGATTGTAGCAAGTGGCTACACCCATGTGAGAGTTTTGTGTTAGATGGGAAAATATTTTATGTTCGGTTGAGGTTATGAATACGCAAATAAATGTAATTAGTCCGTGTGTTTGCAGTAAAGCTACGCGTGGTATGTTTATCTATTCACTCAGAAACATTTTAAGTTAGTATATAGGAATAACGACCACATATCAGACAAAGCGATATTTTCAACCTCGATATCTAGAATGTATATTTTTTTTTTTCAAATCACATTTATTGCAGAAAAAAATTATCAGATATGGTGAATATCATCATAATGCTAACAAAATAAGAAATTTGAAGAAATAAAAATGAAGTATAAATTCTTATACAAAGAAGTAAATATCCCATTACATGGTACAAGCACATGGAGTTGTGTATTTTTGTGTTTTATGTTTTTATGTTTGTTTATCATTACAAATGTGAATCTTAGTTAAATTACACAACTGGACTTATTTAATAATTAGATTTACTATAATAACAAGAAAATAGATAAAACAAAAATGATACACACATTTGGATAAAATTGCTTTTAAATATACTCCATTTTAGTTTGCAGTTCACTCATGTAATAATACATTGACATCGGAAACACTCAGAATATATTCAAATGAATGTGGATCAATTAGCAAATATAACTACAACGTATCTTGTGCTCCGAAATGTATTATGAACATTAAATGTTTGCTCATGAAATATTGAACTGGGAAAAAAAAACTTGATCGACTATATACTCCAAAGTACCAAGAATACTGATACATTGCATCCTATGATAATTTTATGATAATTCTATTTGTTATTTCTGTTAATGATAATTGCATAAATAATCCTTTGATATGACTTGACAAACGTATAGAAAATGGGGCATACAACATATAAAACGAATTAGCTTTAAACATTTATTACAAGCTAAAAAAAAGAGTTAAATTTTGGAGTGTTTTATGGAAAAAATCATATAGATATAATTAACATAAACACATTTCTTTTAACCAGTGCAATGTTATTACCAACATAAAGCTGCACTTTTTTTGTAAAAGGAATTATAAACATTGATTATTGACATACCAAATCATAATTAATTTCAAAAACTATACAATATATATAAAAAAATTGATACCATTATAATCTAAATTTTACATTTAAACACGAAATCTTCTCTTGAATGCTTTGTCACTTGATATTTTCTAATATGAATTGACATGAAAAATTTTGTAAGTCTGACATTTGAGATTTGTTATTCTAATATAATCTGTGACCATATAAAATATTGCACATTAGTAAATACTGCTTTTTGGTCTCAATATACAATCAACAATTTGAAAGTCCGATTTGTGTCAGTTGCATGTGACTTTAACCGCTCCCCTTTATTATTTCATCAACTTTAAAGAATGATCACTTTAGATCATTTTAGACAAAAAATACACAGCATTAACTTCATTTAATTCCTTGGAGAGGTTAACACAACAACTAAAACATTGTAATTTATACAAGCTTTGAAAATACGATTAACGATGAACTAGAACACATTCAAGTAAATACATACTATATCATTATTTTCATAGTTTTCATCCAAAACAATTCCTTCATTCCGCGTTTTAGTATGTTCCCAATCGCAAAAACATTGAGGAGACCGAGATTTTTAAACATCGGGTATGTTATGAAATCTACATACTCGATTCAAGTTAAGTTCATTTGAATTTGGCTTTTAATTGGATAACCAATATCATGAATATACATCAAAAAGACATTTATACGGGGTTGTGGTGGTTCCTGGTAGTACATTTAACCCTATAAAGTCATTTAAAATCTCTTCTTGAGATTTCAAAAATTAACATTTTATATAAATTTGGTTAAATATACTTACCATGAGTTACTATTATAAATAAAGATACTCACTGATTAACAAGCAGTGCTATACAGGTGGAGGATACATTTTTTGGATAGGAAGAAAAACATTACTCAGAAACACACCAAAAACTCTTTTTAAAATACTGTCACCCAATAAAAACTTCCACCAAAAAACATATACAGGATACTACTAGTCATCATCATGAACATATCATATAATAAACATTATGTGAAACTTTGTATACATGTTCTATAGTGAAAATCCAGTTTTAGGTTGTGTTTGAAGATAAAGTTTTCCTCCTCGATATTCGAGAAAGGTATCTTTGAAAATCAACAGATTCTGAATAAAACTAATAATGATAAAACTATCCAGAGTACAAATTTCTTATAACAAATTTATAAAGTTAATATCGCACTACAGACATGCATTGGTGGCTTCGGTTGTTTCCTGCTTTGGTCGGGTTCTTATCTATTTCAACCATTCCCCATTTCCATTATCAATTTTGTGTTAGAAACACAATCAAAATTAAATGTTTGTTAAACAAAAAGAACAATACCAATTAAGCCATCCACAACATTTCTTAATCATATATACAATAATAAATATAGTAAAAACTCGTATGCGTTACAATTGTTTCATTTTAAAAAAAAAATACGTAATAACTATTTTTTCAAGAAAATGTATACATCTTCAGCATAACATCAACTCCCAAGTTTTAAAATGCTGTAACTTTCTTAATAATGCTTGAAAATTTATAAAAGAGGTAGTTTTGGATAGCTAACAAATTACTCTTTCAAATTAATGCAATGTTAGTATCATTCAACAATTATGTAACCAATTATAATCTTAACTGTGTCTAAAACATTTTTCACCAAATTTCCACTTTCAAATGAAATTAGCTTCTGCATAGGTATCCCTAGAGGGTTGATTTTATTATATGTTGTTCCTATGACCATTATCTACAAAAGCGTGTGTCAGATTTCAGATAGAATGTATAGAACAAATTGTACACCTAATTAAACATTATCTTCTTTTATATGGTTAGGATGTGTACACTAATTAGAGATTTATGGGAGAATGGAATACCATAGAGACAATCTGAGACACTCTTTTGAAGCCTATGATGTGTTGATTAAGATTTCGTTAAAATTTTCTGTATAGTTAAAATAGATGATAGAGCTAAATTCATTCAAGTAAACTTACCCAGATTTTCCCACTAATTACATAATAATTGATTACATAATGATTGCATAATTAATATAGTGCCTTCATCTAAAAGATTAATCTTTTATCTATCTATATATACCTCTTTTATTATTTTCTATGCATTCATAAGAAAGTTTCAAAGGTTAGTGATTGGAAGTAAAAAAATCTTTGTATTGTGCTACCTTAAGGTAGATCATAAGTAAATATTTTGTTATACTTAGCCAAAATGAACATGATGAAGATTTTATTATATAGATATAGGAAGATGTGGTGTGAGTGCCAATGAGACAACTCTCCATCCAAATAACAATTTAAAAATTAAACCATTATAGGTTAAAGTACGGCCTTCAACACGGAGCCTTGGCTCACACCGAACAACAAGCTATAAAGGGCCCCAAAATTACTAGTGTAAAACCATTCAAACGGGAAAACCAACGGTCTAATCTATATAAACAAAACGAGAAACGAGAAACACGTATATATTACATAAACAAACGACAACTACTGTACATCAGATTCCTGACTTAGGACAGGTGCAAACATTTGCAGCGGGATTAAACGATATAATGGGCCCAAACCTTCTCCCTTTTTCTGAAACAATAGCATAACATCACAACATAGAAAAACATACGATAAAATATCAATTGGCAGACTTAACTCAATCAAAAAACGTATGATTACACAATGAACGAATAAATTTGATCTTCGATATCTGAATACAAATGCACAGTTAATTAAATATTAGAGACAAACATTCATGACTAAAAGGCTAACAAACAAATTCAAACACACTGAGAAATATTTAACCAATCAATGTTCACTTTAGAAAAAAACCGGTTTTTTATAATCTTGAAGTTTATACAAATGTTGTAAGAATAAGTGAAAAATTGAAGATATTACAAATAATCAAAGCTGGTATACAGACAAGATCCATATAAATAAAAAATGACAAAAAAGCATTATAAACAGTATCAACAGGTCGAATTAACAAGAAAATACGATTTGAGAGTACTCGCAGTTACTGACAGCTAGTTAAAAGCCAAAACCAATTAATAGTAAAAAATCATGCATCAGAGACTAAAATCGACTAAAACACATCACAGGGATTTAGTATTTTAACGTCATTAATAGTCAAAGAAGACAGGATGCTCTTTTCAAAAATATAATAAAAAGTATGCTACCGTGCTATTTTGTAAGCTATGAGTCGTTGAAAATTGCCTAAATTTGGTTAGATTGGTCATGGAAAAACACATGTGTGTGCATAAAAAAAAAATTATGAAATAGAATTTTTAAATAAATTGTGAAAAGATAGGTTTTGTAATATATTTAAAAAAAAAAAAAAAAGAAAAAATCGTGTCACCGAACTTGTTTTTTCGCTACAAGTAAAATGAAAAAATATTCCCTATCAGTTTAGTATTATTTTTTTACTTAAAGAGTTATCTTTCCATGAATGGCCCATTTGAAAAAAAATATTCGATAAGGACAACAAATAATATTTGTTTAAAGATTTTGTATTATACAGTGAATTACCAAGTTTTCTGAATATAAATTAACAGTCTATCCTTTAAATTGCAAATCTGTTTCCAAATTTGCAGATTTAGGCAAATAACTTGACCGTTTTTTTACTGTTATTGTACAATCCAAGATGGCGGTATACCATGTATCTACCTTAAAGTGAATTTCTTCTCATAAGTTTCTTTAAAGACTGCATAATTTTCTTTTGGTCGTCAATTTCATATTCTATTCCTTTCCATTGTTTTATGAACTGTCTAGTTTTTTCTAAGATGGACACATTGTGGCAATCTCTTAACGTTAAATCAGCACCATTCTGTATAAACAGCTTCACCTTCCAACATCTATGCAATACGTATTTCTGGCTTTCTATTAGTACGTTTAATAGTGATTGTCCTTTATTATTACATTGATTGACATTTAATCCTAATTTGAACAAGTGTTCAAGTTGATCAACTGCACAATGTAGCACATAATTCGATAAAGAATGGTTTTTAACTGTTCCGACACCATCATATACAGCCTCATCAGTAACATATACGTCTGTCTTTCTTATATCAATCAAAATATTCAACAAGTGATGATTCGCAGAGAACGGTATGCTATGGTTTTCTATTCTAATTAATTCTGTTGCTATTTCAGAATAGTGAGACAATATTGCAAGTTTTAATGGAGAAATATAATCATAAGTTCTGACTGTCAAATCTGCTTTATTTTCAATGAGAAATTTGACCATATTTAAGTGCCTTATTTTAACGGCATTATATAATGGGGTTTCCTTATCTTTATTATACTGGTTAACATCGGCTCCGTTCTGAACCAAATACTCTACAACGTTTAAATGTCCGTCTCTTGATGCTTTGAATAATGAAGTCTCATCGTCTGTATTTTGTTGATTAAGTTTTGCTCCTTGTTCAACCAGATATTCTACAACGTTAAAATATCCTTCTTCTGACGCTTTATATAATGGGGACTGTGCCTTTGTATTACACTGGTTAACATCGTTTCCTTTCTGTACGAGCAATTTTACAACCTCAAAATGTCCTCTACTAGATGCACAAAATAACAGCGATTCGTTACTTTTAGTACACTGGTTAACATTGGCTCCTTTTTGTATTAGATATTGAACTATATCTAACATGTCGTCATGTCTTCTGTCGTTTGGACGTTTATAGAATTGAGTCGCTTCATACAATGGGGACTTGTTATCTTTATCACAATGGTTAATATCTGCTCCATTCTCTACCAGAAATTCTACAACGGCTTTATGTCCTCCACCACATGCTTTATGTAATGGAGACTGGTTATCTGTATCACACTGGTTAACATCGGCCCCCTTTTCTACCAGAAATTCTACAATGGCGTTATGTCCTTGTTTAGACGCTCTTAATAATGGAGACTCGTTAACAATATTACAGTGGTTAACATTGGCTCCGTTATTTACCAGAAATTCTACAACGTTAAAATATCCGTTTTCTGACGCATAATATAACGGAGAATCATTACGGGTACTACACTTGTTAACCTCGGCTCCATTTTGTAGCAACAATTCCACAACATTGATATTTCCTCGGAAAGATGCATCATTTAGTGGCGACATGTTAATGTTATCACCTTGGTTAACATTGGCACCTTTATTTACAAGATATTGTACAACTTTTAATTGTGATGTTCGTGCAGCTGACCATAGAGGAGACTCGTTGTATTTATTACACTGGTTAAAATCTGCTCCGTTCTTTACCAAATAATCTGCAACATTTAAATGTCCGTTTGTTATTGCTTTATAAAATGGAGTCTTTCCCTCCCCATTTTGCTGATTAACATTTGCACCTTGCTGCACCAAATATTCTACAACGTTAAAATATCCTCCTTCTGACGCTTTATGTAATGATGACTCAGCATTTGTATTACACTGGTTAACATTGTTACCTTTTCGTACCAGCAATTTTACAACATCAAAATGTCCGCGACCAGATGCCCCAAATAACAGCGATTCGTTACTTTTAGTACACTGGTTAACATCGGCTCCTTTTTGTATCAGATATTGAACTATATCTAACATGTCGTCATGTCTTCTGTCGTCTGGACGTTTATAGCCTTGAGTTGCTGCATACAATGGGGAATCAGTATCTTTATAACAATGGTTAACATCTGCTCCTTTCTCTACCAGATATTCTACAATGGCTATATTTCCTTCTGAACACGCTCTATATAATGGAGACCAGCTACTTTTAACACATATGTTAACATCTGCTCCTTTATCTACCAGAAATTTTACAATGGCTGTATGTCCTTCATTGCATGCTTTATGTAATGGAGACAAGTTATATGTAGTACATCGGTTTACATCTGCTCCTTTATCTATCAGAAATTCTACAATGGATGTATGTCCTCCTTCGCATGCGTTATATAATGGAGACTTGTTCCAGCAATTTTTATTACTACATTGGTTAACATCTGCTCCTTTATCTACCAGAAATTTTACAATGGCTGTATGTCCTCCTATGCATGCGTTATATAATGGATACATATTATTTATACTACATTGGTTAACATCTGCTCCTTTATCTACCAGAAATTCTACAACAGCTATATGTCCTCCTTTACACGCTGTATATAATGGAGACATGTTATCTGTATCACACTGGTTAATATCGGCTTCCTTCTCTATAAGAAATTCTACAACCGCTGTATGTCCTCCTTTGCATGCTTTATATAATGGAGACTTGTTAGCTTTACTACATTGGTTAACATCTGCTCCTTTATATACCAGAAATTCTACAATGGCTGTATGTCCTCCTTTGCATGCGTTATATAATGGAGACTTGTTAGCTTTACTACATTGGTTAACATCTGCTCCTTTATCTACCAGAAATTCTACAATGGCTGTATGTCCTCCTTTGCATGCGTTATATAATGGAGACTTGTTAGCTTTACTACATTGGTTAACATCTGCTCCTTTATATACCAGAAATTCTACAATGGCTGTATGTCCTCCTTTGCATGCGTTATATAATGGAGACTTGTTAGCTTTACTACATTGGTTAACATCTGCTCCTTTATCAACCAGAAATTCTACAATGGCTGTATGTCCTCCTTTGCATGCGTTATATAATGGAGACTTGTTAGCTTTACTACATTGTTTAACATCTGCTCCTTTATCTACCAGAAATTCTACAATGACTGTATGTCCTCCTTTGCATGCGTTATATAATGGAGACTTGCTAGCTTTACTACATTGGTTAACATCTGCTCCTTTATATACCAGAAATTCTACAATGGCTGTTTGTCCTCCTTTACACGCTTTATGTAATGGAGACTTGTTATCGTCATTACACTGGTTAACATTGGCTCCCTTCTGCTCTAAATATTTTACAACAGTATAATGGCCATTGTATGACGCTCTATGTAATGAAGTCTCTTTGTATTTATTACATTGATTAACGTTGCTACTTTTCTGTAACAGGTGTTCGACAACGTCGAAATGTCCTTGCTCTGATGCACATAGAAGTGGAAAACGATCTGAATCATCATATTGGTCCGTATTTGCATTGTGGCTTAGAAGGATACGTATGATAGATAAATTACCCGAAAAGCAAGCCGATGTTAGCGGTGTGTATGTTCTATACATATTATGATGGATAAACACATTTGTATTATCGACACCAAAAACATTTAAAGTTTTATCTAACGATGTTACGTTTATGCAGCCAATCTTGACATTTTTAAGAATTAGGTTCACCATACCATCTACACCACTGTAACATCCTAATGTAAGTAATCGTGTCTGTTCTGTTAAATCTGCCCCGAACACAACGTCAGTAGAATCATTGTTTTCTTTAACAAGATTGACAACAGTGGTCAATAGATTTGTATGGCCGTAATAAATTATCCAACTAATGATTCTTGGATTATTTTGTTTTTTTGCATGTGTATACTCATTTTTTAGTAATCTTTGTCTCATTTTTTCTATGTATCGGTCCACCTTTTCGTCATTCTGTCGATCATTATGAGAACTAATATGTCTTATTTCAGACATATAATATAGTTCGTGACAAAACAAGGCTTTCAGCTCCTTATAAGGCTGCTTCCGGAATATATTTATGAAGACCTTAAGAAAAGGAAGATACCGTAATGATTTGTTCATAAAAACATCAAACAGTTTAAGAGATTGTAAATCTGTATAAATGCGTTTAGCCAGTTGCTCATGATGTTTTTCTTCTATTACTATTGATAAGTTAGAACTGAAATCAGTACTCTGGTCCCTATTAACTGTTACTTTTGTAGCTATGAAATTGCTATTCATATATTTAAGTATCATTAGTGGATTGATTTTTCCGTAGTGAAATGCAATTATCTCATATATTGCATCATGTATGAAGGTGAAATCATTTACATTTTTTGTAAGGTATGTTCCTTCTAAAATAGACAATGAGTCTTCGATTAGAAAATATGATGTTCCTTTGTTCAATCCACACGTTTCATATGCATCCACTTTCATTTGTTTCACAGGTATAGTTTCCATTGACAGCGCATTATTGCTAAGTAAGCACAATACAAGAGCTGCATATTGATGGGGGTTCACTTTTTTTAAAATATCTAACTCATGAAAGAGACAAGAAGAGGGATTTGCAAAAAACTTTTCCACAGATGCATGGTGTTCAGGATGTGTTGAGAATATTTTACAAAGCAATGGGAACATAATAAATGATGACGTAAATGATACATTATTATAAATGTTTTCTGGCACCCTTCTAAACTTACAATGATTAGCAAAGATGCGTTCTTTATCGTCTTCCTCTAATATGTTTTCCGTACTTTCTAGATCTACAATATTATCTAAAACAAACGATTGTAGAGTCGTTGCTTCTTTGTAGACAGACGTTCGACAAGTGCATACCAGTTTAGATTTGCTACCTAAGACGTGCATTATACATTCTTTGTGGATATTCAAATTGTTATATTTAGACATGTCTACAGAAAACACGCCTAATATATCATCTATTACAAATATTTGTTTAAGTTTTGTATTTCCATACTGTACAATGTCGTCAATTTTACACAATGGTACAATTTCCCATCCTTCTTCCTTTTCATATTCTAGAGCTAAATGTCTTGCCGTTGCTGTTTTACCACATCCCTTGGTACCAACAAGACAAATAACTGAGCAAAATTTTACCATGTTTTCTGTAGCTTGATAGCTCTTTGTTTCATGATAGTATATTTCGTCTTCTTCTGTCCAAGTTTGAAGTTGACTTAATTGGATTTCTGAAATAGAAAAAAATTGATAGAACCCATTTAAAAGTTAACGACTCATATTTAGTAAATCACGTTAAACATCGGTATACTAATTAGGACTTTATTCATTACATTCTGTGAACAAAAGAAATCGGAAACGTAACACATAACTTCATAAAAGTATCCTGCACTGTCAATGTTCAAAAAAATCAATCAGACCCACTATATGAAGCCAAAAGTGTAAAGCGGTTTTAAAAATTAAAGATTGACTTATTAACAATTTGCTGGTTTTAACGGTTATTGTTGCTATTGTGGCTATATTATTTTCAAGTAACGAGACTCGAACAGTATAATCAACGTTTGTCCTGAATTTGTTCTTAATTCTAATAAATTTGGACTCGACTGCATTTCCATGAGCCAGATTACAACCCGGGTGTTAACAATTTTTGTGATAGATGAATCACTTAGATAATTCGGCCACGATGCCCCTTTTAACACTGAAAGCAAAACATTTCGAACACACGAGCAAAATCTACTAAATTGTGTTGCCTCCTTAAATTTAAGCCTTATACATTTATGTGCAGGGAAAACGAATCTGCTTGCATATTGAATGTTCATATAATCTTATGATAAAAATATTGTATGTGAACAGTTATGTTAAGATCTGAAAAGACTCTAGACAAGCACGTTGAAAAGCACAACTATATCATTAGTAATTATAGCTTCACAAGAAAGCAAAAGATACAAATAACCATTTCCCGTCAGGTAAACAATTATGATTATAATGCATGAACATATTTACTATTCTTAAGCTTTGTGTATTTGATCCGACGCGAGGTAGACACGAAACGTATAAAATAATATCGTAAAGACATACACACAATTAATCATGGTTGTCACACGACGATGTTACACACTATTTGTTTTAAAATTAACGTGTGTAGTTTTATAATGATATGTATACTATGTCTGAATGAAGTTAATAGTCACGAAAAACAGACATTGTTGTTTCATAAACAATCATACCACATATTCTTTTTTTTTTATCCAAAACGATATATGATATCACTTATCTACGGACTCCTGACATGGATACATATGAAATACGATATGTTACATCATTAACAATGTCCTGTCTTATTTTTTGTATTGTACTTTTTTTTATGAATATCTATAAGGAAAAAAGGCAAAAGCTACATGTACCAAAGGGAAAGTCAAACTCATAAAATGAAAAGTAAAACAGATAAATAATAGTACATTAGACACAACATAGAAAACTAAAGACTCAGCAACACGAACCCCACCGATGATCCTGCTCAACATTTGTCACTCGTCGTGTCGCTCTTATTATTACAAACTCGGTATATAGTCTTTTTTAGTAGATCACATTCGTGAAAATGGAAAGGGGTTGTAGCCACGACATAAGGAACATATCCGAAATTATCTGTGAAACGTTTATTTTATAACGGTCAATCAACTCGTGATTGCGTCCTTAAATTTACGAAAGGATTATTTCAACTTTACTAGTTTGAACTATTGGTGTAATAGCTTCCTTGTCAACAGCAAGTCTCTATCATAAACAATCATGAGAAACACAACCCCGG
This sequence comes from Mytilus trossulus, assembly GCF_036588685.1. Lineage (NCBI taxonomy): Eukaryota > Metazoa > Mollusca > Bivalvia > Mytilida > Mytilidae > Mytilus > Mytilus trossulus. The sequence continues at coordinate 66,654,213 of NC_086377.1, forward strand.
GAATATCAAATCAATTGGGAAATACAAACCCGTATGTAGGCGCTGCATGTACATAGAAATGGGGAACTCACAATTGGAAAGCTTACATCACTTCTTTTGTCGTAAAGTTTTGTTTTCAACCGACCCTCATTATCAATTTCTAGATTACAGTCAAGTTACGAGGCAGACTTAACTGTATCTGTTGTATCCTTTATCTCTAGTTCGATAGGATAAATGCGTTCAACATAGTCACCAAATTTTGAATTATTTAGCGATAGAACTTCATCTATATAGCAGGAAAGAAAAGTTAAAGGGCATTGCCAACTTCTTATATTTCTTCCTAAGAAGATCTAGCATGTAGTCAGTCTCATAATGAAGAAGGAACTAGTTGGCAAGATGAGGGGAACAACAAGAAGTTCCCATAGCAATGGCGAACGAAACGTACCTAATAGGTTGTCATATAATGTCAGTTTCAGAGAATTATTATTTTTAGTATGGTGATTCTTTACAAAGAGGGATTGATCCCTCCCTAAGAAAAAGAATATATACTTCTCTCTCTCTCTCTCTCTCTCTCTCTCTCTCTCTCTCTCTCTCTCTCTCTCTCTCTCTCTCTCTGACAAAATACTAGACTTACGTCTGACATTAGCGGGGATATGAAGATCTTCCATCTTCTTGACACTTTCTTGGTTTTGAACAATTGCGATTTTGTTATCTTTCATTTCTTGATGTAATATGTTCATTTCATGCTTCATCCCTGCAAGATCAATCTGCAAACATTTCCTGCTCTGTCGATGATCCAGATAACATTTTAAAAGGTTCGAAACGTCTTTTGACAGTGACCTGTAGCTTAAACGTTGAATCGTCTGAAAAGAAGTTTATTGATCATCAGCAAAGGTATATGCAATGACAAATATTACAGTTTTTATCATTCTATTATCTTGACTCATTATTCATTAATCATCCTTATAAAGACTAAACACTATGTATTATTAACAGGAGGGATTGTGCCTGATATTCAAATGATGAAGACATAATATTTCAATCAGTTTAGTTGGGGTCTGGAGCTGACATGTCATTAACTGCTAGTAGTCAGTTGTTATTTATGTATTATTGTCATTTTGTTTCATATTCTGACATCGGAGTCGGAATTCTCTTCGCGTTTTTTTTTCTACAGAGGTATAGTACTAGAGGTATTTTTGGCAAGAGGTATAGAGGACGGTTGAGATTTAAAAAAAACATGTTTAACCCCGCCGCAATTTTGAGCCTGTAACAAGTTAGGAACCTCTGGCCTTTGTTAGTCTTGTATGATTTTTAATTTTAGTTTCTGGTGTTTAATTCGGTATGACGCCCATTATCTCTGAACTAGTATATATATTGTTTAGGGGTCAGCTGAGTTTCTCGATACATTGAAAAACAATTGGTGGGTTTCGGTTGTTGTCTGCTCTATGGTCGAGTTGTTATCTTTTTGACACATTCCCCGTTATCATTCTCAATTTTTATTGTTGTAATTTTTACAGTACTTGCGTTTTTTGTGTGATTTTTTCCCCGAAAATAGTATGATTTTCTAAATATACCTTCAAATTTAACAAACTTAACTCAATATTTCTATATTATATAAATGATGACTCGTGTTTTCATCAAACTTGTTATTCTATATTGCCATTACTTTAGTAGGTTACTCTATATGAAATAGATTTTGATTAAATAAAAGCATATTCACCGGGAGAAAAGTTATATATCACGTTGGTTTTCCTGTTTGAATTCTTTAACATTAGCAATTGTTTTGGCCTTTTATAGCTTGCTAATTTGTATGAACCAATGCTCCGTATTGAAGGCCGTAATTGAAGATAATAGTTTACAATAACAAATTATAAAGAGGTTTCTTATTGGCACTCATACCATATCTTAATATGTCTATTTTGATGAAATAATTGATGATCAATTCATTTTGGTAATTATTTGTCATCAAATACATATATTTTTTCTCTCAATGTTGTATAAAACATTCACTGTGTTTTGTTTCAGTAAGTTTTGGTTGAAAATCCTTTTGAAAAAACGAAAGTCACATTGGCCGTCGGTCTCATTGACTATAATTATTTTTCAAAAGTCAATAAAACCGCATATTTTCCTCAAACAAAGACAGTATCGGAAAAGTATCTAAATTTCATATGTTGATATATATTTTGTATAACAATGAATAACTTGAGTGCTTTCCTTTTCGACAGTACATTTTTTTGTATATCGATGTTGATTCTTTTTTGTTTTTTGTTCTGAGAAAAACGATATGCCATTCAATGAATTTGTAAAAACATTACTAGTAACTTATTCAATCATAAATTCACATCACATAGAAATCATGTTTATTTGATACACTTCATGCTTAAATATCATGTTTTGATTAGCTATATACGAAATACAGACAACAGTAGTATACCGCTGTTCAAAAGTCATAAATCGATTGAGAGAAAACAAATCGGGGTTCCCAACTTAAACCGAGGTAAACACATCAGCTATAAGATGATAACAGCAAAACAACAGAAACACTGAAGTGCAACATAAAACAAAAACGACAATGGAACACACACATAAACAAAGTAAAAGATAACAAATGCCATTGTCCTGGCTTGGTACAGGACATTTAATTAAAAAGGGTATCTTATTTAAGGATGGTAGATCCCTTTCTTCATCTTTGTTTTTAAATTCCAAATGAACACATATTAGAACCTATTCAAACGGCTAGCCATACCTCTTGCTTTTATGACATTGTAAAATATAACACTAAAATGATAACATTACATAACAGGACTACAAATACAAATACATGCAAGAACATTACGGACAGTGAAAAACACACACAAACATTACAATAGCACATTATGACATGCTACATAGAAAAAATTGCAACATATGTTTTCATGTGACTAACATAGGTTTTTCATATGTTTGAAAACATAGGTAAACATATGTTTTGGTCCGACATGAAGACAAATGTTTTCGAACATATGAAAAACATGTTTTTAAAATCATATGAAAAAAATATGTTTTCCATACATGTTAACATATGAAAAACATGGCAAATCAAAAGTTCAAACAAATAAAAACAACTAAATACATTAGCATTCTTTATGCAGAAAAATAATAATCACAGGCAATGCTCCATAATCTATATATCAAGTAGAACTGTTTTTTTTTTAATTAAGATGTTGTATCATCTATTTCCATTTATTTTGTCTCTTTGACATATATCACTTCTATTGTCTATATTCTATTTTCATATGTCTCTTTGACATGTATCACTTCTATTGTCTATATTCTATTTTCATATGTGTCTTTGACATATATCACTTCTATTGTCTATATTCTATTTTCATATGTCTCTTTGACATGTATCACTTCTATTGTCTTTATTCTATTTTCATATGTCTCTTTGACATGTATCACTTCTATTGTCTATATTCTATTTTCATATGTCTCTTTGACATATATCACTTCTATTGTCTATATTCTATTTTCATATGTCTCTTTGACATGTATCACTTCTATTGTCTTTATTCTATTTTCATATGTCTCTTTGACATATATCACTTCTATTGTCTATATTCTATTTTCATATGTCTCTTTGACATATATCACTTCTATTGTCTATATTCTATTTTCATATGTCTCTTTGACATATATCATTTCTATTGTCTATATTCTATTTTCATATGTCTCTTTGACACACACCATTTCTATTGTCTATATTCTATTTTCATATGTCTCTTTGACACACACCATTTCTATTGTCTATATTCTATTTTCATATGTCTCTTTGACATGTATCAATTCTATTGTCTATATTCTATTTTCATATGTGTCTTTGACATATATCACTTCTATTGTCTATATTCTATTTTCATATGTCTCTTTGACATATATCACTTCTATTGTCTATATTCTATTTTCATATGTCTCTTTGACACACACCATTTCTATTGTCTATATTCTATTTTCATATGTCTCTTTGACACACACCAATTCTATTGTCTATATTCTATTTTCATATGTCTCTTTGACACACACCAATTCTATTGTCTATATTCTATTTTCATATGTCACTTTGACATATCCCCTTTCTATTGTCTATATTCTATTTTCATATGTCTCTTTGACATGTATCAATTCTATTGTCTATATTCTATTTTCATATGTCTCTTTGACATATATCATTTCTATTGTCTATATTCTATTTTCATATGTCTCTTTGACACACACCATTTCTATTGTCTATATTCTATTTTCATATGTCTCTTTGACACACACCATTTCTATTGTCTATATTCTATTTTCATATGTCTCTTTGACATGTATCACTTCTATTGTCTATATTCTATTTTCATATGTCTCTTTGACATATATCACTTCTATTGTCTATATTCTATTTTCATATGTCTCTTTGACATATATCATTTCTATTGTCTTTATTCTATTTTCATATGTCTCTTTGACATATATCACTTCTATTGTCTATATTCTATTTTCATATGTCTCTTTGACATATATCACTTCTATTGTCTATATTCTATTTTCATATGTCTCTTTGACACACACCATTTCTATTGTCTATATTCTATTTTCATATGTCTCTTTGACACACACCATTTCTATTGTCTATATTCTATTTTCATATGTCTCTTTGACACACACCATTTCTATTGTCTATATTCTATTTTCATATGTCTCTTTGACATGTATCAATTCTATTGTCTATATTCTATTTTCATATGTCTCTTTGACACACACCATTTCTATTGTCTATATTCTATTTTCATATGTCTCTTTGACACACACCAATTCTATTGTCTATATTCTATTTTCATATGTCTCTTTGACACACACCAATTCTATTGTCTATATTCTATTTTCATATGTCACTTTGACATATCCCCTTTCTATTGTCTATATTCTATTTTCATATGTCTCTTTGACATGTATCAATTCTATTGTCTATATTCTATTTTCATATGTCTCTTTGACATGTATCAATTCTATTGTCTTTATTCTATTTTCATATGTCTCTTTGACATATATCAATTCTATTGTCTATATTCTATTTTCATATGTCTCTTTGACATGTATCACTTCTATTGTCTATATTCTATTTTCATATGTGTCTTTGACACACACCATTTCTATTGTCTATATTCTATTTTCATATGTCTCTTTGACATATATCATTTCTATTGTCTATATTCTATTTTCATATGTCTCTTTGACACACACCATTTCTATTGTCTATATTCTATTTTCATATGTCTCTTTGACATATATCAATTCTATTGTCTATATTCTATTTTCATATGTCTCTTTGACACACACCATTTCTATTGTCTATATTCTATTTTCATATGTCTCTTTGACATATATCATTTCTATTGTCTATATTCTATTTTCATATGTCTCTTTGACACACACCATTTCTATTGTCTATATTCTATTTTCATATGTCTCTTTGACATATATCAATTCTATTGTCTATATTCTATTTTCATATGTCTCTTTGACATATATCATTTCTATTGTCTATATTCTATTTTCATATGTCTCTTTGACACACACCATTTCTATTGTCTATATTCTATTTTCATATGTCTCTTTGACATATATCAATTCTATTGTCTATATTCTATTTTCATATGTCTCTTTGACATGTATCACTTCTATTGTCTATATTCTATTTTCATATGTGTCTTTGACACACACCATTTCTATTGTCTATATTCTATTTTCATATGTCTCTTTGACATATATCATTTCTATTGTCTTTATTCTATTTTCATATGTCTCTTTGACATATATCACTTCTATTGTCTATATTCTATTTTCATATGTCTCTTTGACATATATCACTTCTATTGTCTATATTCTATTTTCATATGTCTCTTTGACATATATCACTTCTATTGTCTATATTCTATTTTCATATGTCTCTTTGACATATATCATTTCTATTGTCTTTATTCTATTTTCATATGTCTCTTTGACATATATCACTTCTATTGTCTATATTCTATTTTCATATGTCTCTTTGACATATATCACTTCTATTGTCTATATTCTATTTTCATATGTGTCTTTGACACACACCATTTCTATTGTCTATATTCTATTTTCATATGTCTCTTTGACATGTATCAATTCTATTGTCTATATTCTATTTTCATATGTGTCTTTGACATATCCCCTTTCTATTGTCTATATTCTATTTTCATATGTCTCTTTGACATATATCACTTCTATTGTCTATATTCTATTTTCATATGTGTCTTTGACACACACCATTTCTATTGTCTATATTCTATTTTCATATGTCTCTTTGACATGTATCAATTCTATTGTCTATATTCTATTTTCATATGTGTCTTTGACATATCCCCTTTCTATTGTCTATATTCTATTTTCATATGTCACTTTGACATATCCCCTTTCTATTGTCTTTATTCTATTTTCATATGTGTCTTTGACATGTATCACTTCTATTGTCTTTATTCTATTTTCATATGTCTCTTTGACATATATCACTTCTATTGTCTATATTCTATTTTCATATGTGTCTTTGACACACACCATTTCTATTGTCTATATTCTATTTTCATATGTCTCTTTGACATGTATCAATTCTATTGTCTATATTCTATTTTCATATGTGTCTTTGACATATCCCCTTTCTATTGTCTATATTCTATTTTCATATGTCACTTTGACATATCCCCTTTCTATTGTCTTTATTCTATTTTCATATGTCTCTTTGACATGTATCACTTCTATTGTCTTTATTCTATTTTCATATGTCTCTTTGACATATATCACTTCTATTGTCTATATTCTATTTTCATATGTGTCTTTGACACACACCATTTCTATTGTCTATATTCTATTTTCATATGTCTCTTTGACATGTATCAATTCTATTGTCTATATTCTATTTTCATATGTGTCTTTGACATATCCCCTTTCTATTGTCTATATTCTATTTTCATATGTCACTTTGACATATCCCCTTTCTATTGTCTTTATTCTATTTTCATATGTGTCTTTGACATATCCCCTTTCTATTGTCTTTATTCTATTTTCATATGTGTCTTTGACATGTATCAATTCTATTGTCTATATTCTATTTTCATATGTGTCTTTGACACACACCATTTCTATTGTCTATATTCTATTTTCATATGTCTCTTTGACATGTATCAATTCTATTGTCTATATTCTATTTTCATATGTGTCTTTGACATATCCCCTTTCTATTGTCTATATTCTATTTTCATATGTCACTTTGACATATCCCCTTTCTATTGTCTTTATTCTATTTTCATATGTGTCTTTGACATATCCCCTTTCTATTGTCTTTATTCTATTTTCATATGTGTCTTTGACATATATCACTTCTATTGTCTATATTCTATTTTCATATGTCTCTTTGACACACACCATTTCTATTGTCTATATTCTATTTTCATATGTCTCTTTGACATATATCAATTCTATTGTCTATATTCTATTTTCATATGTCTCTTTGACATATATCAATTCTATTGTCTATATTCTATTTTCATATGTCTCTTTGACATGTATCAATTCTATTGTCTATATTCTATTTTCATATGTGTCTTTGACATATCCCCTTTCTATTGTCTATATTCTATTTTCATATGTGTCTTTGACATATCCCCTTTCTATTGTCTTTATTCTATTTTCATATGTGTCTTTGACATATATCAATTCTATTGTCTATATTCTATTTTCATATGTCTCTTTGACATGTATCAATTCTATTGTCTATATTCTATTTTCATATGTGTCTTTGACATATCCCCTTTCTATTGTCTATATTCTATTTTCATATGTCACTTTGACATATCCCCTTTCTATTGTCTTTATTCTATTTTCATATGTGTCTTTGACATGTATCACTTCTATTGTCTTTATTCTATTTTCATATGTCTCTTTGACATATATCACTTCTATTGTCTATATTCTATTTTCATATGTGTCTTTGACACACACCATTTCTATTGTCTATATTCTATTTTCATATGTCTCTTTGACATGTATCAATTCTATTGTCTATATTCTATTTTCATATGTGTCTTTGACATATCCCCTTTCTATTGTCTATATTCTATTTTCATATGTCACTTTGACATATCCCCTTTCTATTGTCTTTATTCTATTTTCATATGTCTCTTTGACATGTATCACTTCTATTGTCTTTATTCTATTTTCATATGTCTCTTTGGCATATATCACTTCTATTGTCTATATTCTATTTTCATATGTGTCTTTGACACACACCATTTCTATTGTCTATATTCTATTTTCATATGTCTCTTTGACATGTATCAATTCTATTGTCTATATTCTATTTTCATATGTGTCTTTGACATATCCCCTTTCTATTGTCTATATTCTATTTTCATATGTCACTTTGACATATCCCCTTTCTATTGTCTTTATTCTATTTTCATATGTGTCTTTGACATATCCCCTTTCTATTGTCTTTATTCTATTTTCATATGTGTCTTTGACATATATCAATTCTATTGTCTATATTCTATTTTCATATGTCTCTTTGACATATATCAATTCTATTGTCTATATTCTATTTTCATATGTGTCTTTGACATATCCCCTTTCTATTGTCTATATTCTATTTTCATATGTCACTTTGACATATCCCCTTTCTATTGTCTTTATTCTATTTTCATATGTGTCTTTGACATATATCAATTCTATTGTCTATATTCTATTTTCATATGTCTCTTTGACATATATCAATTCTATTGTCTATATTCTATTTTCATATGTGTCTTTGACATATCCCCTTTCTATTGTCTATATTCTATTTTCATATGTCACTTTGACATATCCCATTTCTATTGTCTATATTCTATTTTCATATGTCTCTTTGACATGTATCACTTCTATTGTCTATATTCTATTTTCATATGTCTCTTTGACATATATCACTTCTATTGTCTATATTCTATTTTCATATGTCTCTTTGACATGTATCACTTCTATTGTCTATATTCTATTTTCATATGTCTCTTTGACATGTATCACTTCTATTGTCTTTATTCTATTTTCATATGTCTCTTTGACATGTATCACTTCTATTGTCTATATTCTATTTTCATATGTCTCTTTGACATGTATCACTTCTATTGTCTATATTCTATTTTCATATGTCTCTTTGACATGTATCACTTCTATTGTCTATATTCTATTTTCATATGTCTCTTTGACATATATCACTTCTATTGTCTATATTCTATTTTCATATGTCTCTTTGACATATATCATTTCTATTGTCTTTATTCTATTTTCATATGTCTCTTTGACATATATCACTTCTATTGTCTATATTCTATTTTCATATGTCTCTTTGACATATATCACTTCTATTGTCTATATTCTATTTTCATATGTCTCTTTGACACACACCATTTCTATTGTCTATATTCTATTTTCATATGTCTCTTTGACACACACCATTTCTATTGTCTATATTCTATTTTCATATGTCTCTTTGACATGTATCACTTCTATTGTCTATATTCTATTTTCATATGTCTCTTTGACATATATCACTTCTATTGTCTATATTCTATTTTCATATGTCTCTTTGACATATATCATTTCTATTGTCTTTATTCTATTTTCATATGTCTCTTTGACATATATCACTTCTATTGTCTATATTCTATTTTCATATGTCTCTTTGACATATATCACTTCTATTGTCTATATTCTATTTTCATATGTCTCTTTGACACACACCATTTCTATTGTCTATATTCTATTTTCATATGTCTCTTTGACACACACCATTTCTATTGTCTATATTCTATTTTCATATGTCTCTTTGACACACACCATTTCTATTGTCTATATTCTATTTTCATATGTCTCTTTGACATGTATCAATTCTATTGTCTATATTCTATTTTCATATGTCTCTTTGACACACACCATTTCTATTGTCTATATTCTATTTTCATATGTCTCTTTGACACACACCAATTCTATTGTCTATATTCTATTTTCATATGTCTCTTTGACACACACCAATTCTATTGTCTATATTCTATTTTCATATGTCACTTTGACATATCCCCTTTCTATTGTCTATATTCTATTTTCATATGTCTCTTTGACATGTATCAATTCTATTGTCTATATTCTATTTTCATATGTCTCTTTGACATGTATCAATTCTATTGTCTTTATTCTATTTTCATATGTCTCTTTGACATATATCAATTCTATTGTCTATATTCTATTTTCATATGTCTCTTTGACATGTATCACTTCTATTGTCTATATTCTATTTTCATATGTGTCTTTGACACACACCATTTCTATTGTCTATATTCTATTTTCATATGTCTCTTTGACATATATCATTTCTATTGTCTATATTCTATTTTCATATGTCTCTTTGACATGTATCACTTCTATTGTCTATATTCTATTTTCATATGTGTCTTTGACATATATCACTTCTATTGTCTATATTCTATTTTCATATGTCTCTTTGACATGTATCACTTCTATTGTCTATATTCTATTTTCATATGTGTCTTTGACATATATCACTTCTATTGTCTATATTCTATTTTCATATGTCTCTTTGACATGTATCACTTCTATTGTCTATATTCTATTTTCATATGTCTCTTTGACATATATCACTTCTATTGTCTATATTCTATTTTCATATGTCTCTTTGACATGTATCATTTCTATTGTCTATATTCTATTTTCATATGTCTCTTTGACATATATCACTTCTATTGTCTATATTCTATTTTCATATGTGTCTTTGACACACACCATTTCTATTGTCTATATTCTATTTTCATATGTCTCTTTGACATGTATCAATTCTATTGTCTATATTCTATTTTCATATGTGTCTTTGACATATCCCCTTTCTATTGTCTATATTCTATTTTCATATGTCACTTTGACATATCCCCTTTCTATTGTCTTTATTCTATTTTCATATGTGTCTTTGACATGTATCACTTCTATTGTCTTTATTCTATTTTCATATGTCTCTTTGACATATATCACTTCTATTGTCTATATTCTATTTTCATATGTGTCTTTGACACACACCATTTCTATTGTCTATATTCTATTTTCATATGTCTCTTTGACATGTATCAATTCTATTGTCTATATTCTATTTTCATATGTGTCTTTGACATATCCCCTTTCTATTGTCTATATTCTATTTTCATATGTCACTTTGACATATCCCCTTTCTATTGTCTTTATTCTATTTTCATATGTCTCTTTGACATGTATCACTTCTATTGTCTTTATTCTATTTTCATATGTCTCTTTGACATATATCACTTCTATTGTCTATATTCTATTTTCATATGTGTCTTTGACACACACCATTTCTATTGTCTATATTCTATTTTCATATGTCTCTTTGACATGTATCAATTCTATTGTCTATATTCTATTTTCATATGTGTCTTTGACATATCCCCTTTCTATTGTCTATATTCTATTTTCATATGTCACTTTGACATATCCCCTTTCTATTGTCTTTATTCTATTTTCATATGTGTCTTTGACATATCCCCTTTCTATTGTCTTTATTCTATTTTCATATGTGTCTTTGACATATATCAATTCTATTGTCTATATTCTATTTTCATATGTCTCTTTGACATATATCAATTCTATTGTCTATATTCTATTTTCATATGTCTCTTTGACATGTATCAATTCTATTGTCTATATTCTATTTTCATATGTGTCTTTGACATATCCCCTTTCTATTGTCTATATTCTATTTTCATATGTGTCTTTGACATATCCCCTTTCTATTGTCTTTATTCTATTTTCATATGTGTCTTTGACATATATCAATTCTATTGTCTATATTCTATTTTCATATGTCTCTTTGACATATATCAATTCTATTGTCTATATTCTATTTTCATATGTGTCTTTGACATATCCCCTTTCTATTGTCTATATTCTATTTTCATATGTCACTTTGACATATCCCCTTTCTATTGTCTTTATTCTATTTTCATATGTGTCTTTGACATATATCAATTCTATTGTCTATATTCTATTTTCATATGTCTCTTTGACATATATCAATTCTATTGTCTATATTCTATTTTCATATGTGTCTTTGACATATCCCCTTTCTATTGTCTATATTCTATTTTCATATGTCACTTTGACATATCCCATTTCTATTGTCTATATTCTATTTTCATATGTCTCTTTGACATGTATCACTTCTATTGTCTATATTCTATTTTCATATGTCTCTTTGACATATATCACTTCTATTGTCTATATTCTATTTTCATATGTCTCTTTGACATGTATCACTTCTATTGTCTATATTCTATTTTCATATGTCTCTTTGACATGTATCACTTCTATTGTCTTTATTCTATTTTCATATGTCTCTTTGACATGTATCACTTCTATTGTCTATATTCTATTTTCATATGTCTCTTTGACATGTATCACTTCTATTGTCTATATTCTATTTTCATATGTCTCTTTGACATATATCAATTCTATTGTCTATATTCTATTTTCATATGTCTCTTTGACATATATCACTTCTATTGTCTATATTCTATTTTCATATGTCTCTTTGACATGTATCAATTCTATTGTCTATATTCTATTTTCATATGTCTCTTTGACATGTATCAATTCTATTGTCTATATTCTATTTTCATATGTCTCTTTGGCATATATCATTTCTATTGTCTATATTCTATTTTCATATGTCTCTTTGACATGTATCAATTCTATTGTCTATATTCTATTTTCATATGTCTCTTTGACATGTATCAATTCTATTGTCTATATTCTATTTTCATATGTCTCTTTGACATGTATCAATTCTATTGTCTATATTCTATTTTCATATGTCTCTTTGGCATATATCATTTCTATTGTCTATATTCGTAAAATTCTCTATCTCCTTGTCTGTAATCAAGGAAGCCGACATTTTGAATTGAAAAATGTATTGACAAGTAATTTCTACAATAATAAGCAAAAAAATTCGCATGTTGCGCCTACAAATCTTCTTTTTAACAAACCTTATAACATTCTGAAGCGGAACAGAAGCCAGAAAACGCCCGGTGTTTATGTTTGACGCCGGAGGCATACCTATGACGTCACCTAGTGTAGGGACCAAAAAAGATAACACCTTTTCGCGGAATTTTCTTAAATGAAGATTTTACACTGAAATAATGATTACAATCTAATAATGAACTTGTTTTGCATTAGAATAGAGATAACTGTATTGTATTTGAAGCTTTTGCGGACGTCCATCGGTAGTTTTACTGTCGCAAATACCCGTTCATCTGTCTCCGCTCCGCGTCGCCAGGTAAACTAAGTTTGCGACAGTAAAACTACCGATGGACGTCCTTAAAGCTTCAAATACAATACAGTTATCTCTTAATTCATATTATTATTCATTAATCATAACTTATTCACTTATTTTGCATTCTGATAAATTCAAAATATAAAAAAAGCTGGTGACACGCTTTAATACTCATTTTGACATTTTCCACAAACATTATTTTAATGTCTTTTGAAACATATGAAAACATATGAAAATTATATCAACTGTTTTTCATATGTTTACATATGTCATTAAATATATTTTTACATATGTCATTAAACATATTTTTACATATGTCATTAAACATATTTTTACATATGTCATTAAACATATGAAAACATATGTCATTAAACATATGAAAAAATATGTCATTAAACATATGAAAACATATGTTTGCTTGCATAGGTTTTCATATGTTTGCCTATGTTTGCTTACATAGGTTTTCATATGTTTGCCTACATATGTTTTCATATGATTGCTTACATATGTTTCAAAATATATGTAAACATATGATTGCAAACATATCATACATAACAAATGATTGTAAACATATGTTTATCATATGTTCGTCCTAAACATTTGAAAAACATATGATTTTCATATGTTTTTCAAATGTTTTGAAACATATGAAATCATATTTTTCGATTTTTCCTGTGTAGTTGTTATCAAAGGTTCCAGGGCTACAATGTAATACACCATACGCTAGCGACACCCAGATCAAAATAGTTAAGAAAGTAAAAAAAAGTACCAAGTTGGAGAGAACCGATGACTCAAAATTCAAAAAAGTTGTGCCACACACTGCTAGTTTTATCTATATCTGGGTCCAGAAATCAGCAGTATTTAGAATAATTTGTACCCTTGCAAATATATAATTTGTAAAAATGACTACTTAATTGATGTCCATGTCACCGCCGATAGACACGTACAACAACCATAGGACAGCACATAAAACAGCCAAAAAAAACCTGCATTGTCACACGATCGATGATAACCGCTACAAAAGTGACGCCACAGTTACATTCAACGTTTTTGATAATGTTCAGAATCAGTTTGTAATTATGGTAGTTGATGTATAATATAACAATTACAATTTTATTAAAATAGAATTGTGCTTGTTTTTAGATAGTTAATTATATTATCTAGCGATGTCGGTATTTCTTAATTTGCCCCAAACTAAAATCTTATAAATGAACTGGGTGATTAATTTTCTCTTCTTTTTCATACGAATAGAATATTATAAGAATAGAAATGCTACTACAAATGACAACACATTTAACAATATCCGATCAGAATTACAAATCCAACAATGTTGGATAGCAAAGTACCCTAACCCGTCTATAGTAATGCGAAATCACACTCACACTCATCAAAACAGTCAAATTAGGGAAAAGGTTACGTTAAAAGACGATGTAAATGACAAACAGCAATATTAATATATGACGTGGTAAAAATTTCCTTAGTTAGTTTAGACAGAGATACATCGTATGGATCAACCTTTTCGTAATGGTGATGATAAAATTTGCAGGAAAATGGGAAATTGATAATAGGGAGGTTGAAATTGTTCCGTTTGTCATATATTTAAGTGTAAAGTCGTCCATCTGTGTCAATATTGAGAAAGAAAAAAAAAGTTAATAAGCAGCCATTCTAGTATCAGTAGTATACAAATATGAGAGCATGATAGTGTGGATTTTTACCCCTCGAAAAATTATTGTCAATCTTTTCATCACATCATATAAATCTGATGTTTTTCCGTGTAATTTCTGTATATATTATTTTCTTTTATTGTTTTTTTCCTATCAACATATTTCGTATGTTATTACCTTTGACAAATCATTCCACATATAATTGAAGTTCAAATCATTTAACTTTAATTCTGTACGGTGAGCCAATTCGTTTCTGTGATGACGAATTCGCTCTATGTCGTCTTCTTCAGTAATATCCGTACGTAATGGTTCTGGACCCCAGCCATGTGTTGGTGGTAATATAGGAGTTATGGTGTTCCTGATAAGTGTGTACAGCAAAGTAAAATCGAACTGGCTTGCTTTGACATTGTGTGGTATTGCTGAAATTGTTACAACTCTTGTAAAATATATAAATATAATCAGGCAAATTCTTTTTAACGATTCAACATGATTTTTAATCAGAATTTCTGCACATTAATTAAATAATACACTTGCAAGAAATATACACATTGAAAAAAGAATTGCAACACCTTGATTTTTTAAAAGTAGAAAAATCAGCCTCTTATTTCGGATGGAATAGGATAAAATATTTGTAAAATATAATTAAAACATAGTTAATGATAACATTGGCATTTAAACTAACAAAAAAATAGGAAAAAAAGTGTTCTATGTAACCAAAAATTTTATAACAAAATGAAGTGTTGTTTTTGTACAAAAAACGCATTTTACAACTTTGACTTAAGTCAAACTTTACAATGTCAGACATTTCAAAATCAATCTTTAGAAAATTGTTCACATCATGGTTGATCGTTACATGCCAAGAAATAAGTACTTTTTGCGCAGCCTCCATTCAAACGGATAACCGCATCTTAACGTCTTCTGATTCCTGCCATAAGACCACTTATTTCTTTCAAAGGTAGTAGCGACCATTCCTGACGAAGGGTTTATTTCATGTCGTGTTTGAACTGGGGTGTCCTTTCGTGCACTTTACGCCCAATAATGTTTGCTCGATATGGTTCAAATTCAGGCTACGATCGTGCCAAGGAAGATAAACAGGATTCAATTCGAACAATGGATCTTCCTCTATGATGATAATTTTTAACTTTGGCGAGCTCTGCACTATATTGGATGCGGGCAGCTGTGTGTCCGATCGTAGGCAAAGATTCCCGAAATAAACGTATCGCACGATATATAACCAGTAGCGAAGAGCCGATCTCGAACAGTTCTTGTTTAAAGGCTCATGTATGGTCATCACTCTTTTTTTGGATTGTTATTATTTGCAATGTGTTTCCTTCTGACCAACCTTCATTATGCTTGATTTTCTCTAGCAGATGTTATAGGGGGTCTTCTTGATCTCGAAAGGTCTTAAACATCGTTTGTTGCCTGATTATTATTCTCAAAACGACTTATACTGGAATGGTGATGACCATCGATACGTGCAATTGTCACAGCGACATAGTACCTGCTTCTCTCATGCTGGTTATCTGCCATTTTGCCGCAGTTATGAGTTGTAAATTACCAATTACAAGGTGTCAATCACATAACTTTATAAACTATGTTATTTGAAGTATTGAAAACAATGAGGATTAAAACATGTGTTTTATTGTTTACGAGTTCAGTAGCTGCATGTACAGATACGAACTTAATGTATAACTAGTTCTATTTCAACAAATTATACCTCAACAAAAATAAATATTGTTTTTAAATTTGAATTTCAATTTGGTGTGGAATACTTTTTTCCATGTGTATATTTATCATGTTTATCAAAAAAGGGCGTATATATCAATCTAAATCTTCTTAAAATAATATATGTACAGGTATATTTGCATAGCAAATGCTTACATTTGTATATTTACGTAATATCGGAATAAAATTCACAACTACATTTAAAATCTCAATCTAATCAGTAAACAAATACATGTAATGTACATATATGTACAAATACACTTTGATATACGCAGACATCACAAATTGACTGACACACCACGAAAGGTCCAAGCTTCATGAATGTAATGACAGTCATGTCATTTTTAATGTCTAGTAATGTTGTTTAAAGCAGTTATTTTATCAATAAAGTAACTAACCATTACACAATTATCTTTCTATGCAAACAGGGATTTTAACGGTCATTAATTTGCTTCAATTAGGTCATTACATTCAAATGCGATAACTTTATTTACACTTGCATATTATAGTGACATTTACCTGGAAACAGGACAGCAAATTGATCTTTTGTACATTTCCATTTATATTGTAGATCCTTCTTATTACTATTTAAATGTGAAGCAAGTGTCAGTTCTGGAACTTTTCTGGTGAAATACAGACGAACTGACTCAGTAGCTATTGTTTGGCAAAGGAGTTGAAATCGAAGGAAGTTGCTTTCCTCTCTCGTTAGTGAATCATCTGGATCTGAAATGATTTGTTGTTGTTTTATGCATTGCAATACCGACCGAATTGGTAATAATATGCGTTTATCAAAATTTATAACAAAACAAAAATTCAAACAGACAAATAGTGTTATGTTTGTGATGTGAAAGATGTCAAATTCATATGGAAATATGCATATCAATTGTCTGCTATGCATGACTTATTCATTGCTCTACACATTTGAAATTAATTTTCAATTGCAAGCATTGATATCTAAGAACTATCAATCATGTGATTCTGTGCATACTGTATTATAGTCCCAAACGAGGCTCAAATTATTAAATTTAAAGTTATTCCCTTGAAGGAGTTGAAACCCTTTTTTTATTGAATTTCCTACCCCAACAGATTTTTATAATAAGGAAAAATATGAAACAAACAAACTGAACAAGCAGTTATGTTATGCATTTAATCATCCTGTATTCATGTAATATGCAAATATCTTACCATAAACTTCCAGTAGAATGTTAGGACCATTAACAATCCCATTAAATGAAGTAACTGATAACTGGTAAACGCCAGAATCCATTATCTTAAGATCATTTATAACAAGTGCAGGTGTTGGAAGTAAACATGAACTTCCGGAATATTTTATAGAGTCTGTTTGAATGTTTATTGAATTGCCATCTTCAAGTTTGTGCCATTTTACGAAGGATTCAATCGGCGACGACGTCGTAACATGTGCCGATAGTTTTGTACTTCCTCCAATAGCAATGGAAATCTTTTTTGGGGTGTTTTGGTCAATGCTAACGTCACCTTAAATGTAAATGGTCATTAAAATATGATTATACTACTAGTATATTGCATAATTATATAATTGTATTTCAATTAATGCGAAATGCTAAACGCTATTAATTTATCAAAATCAGTCGACATACAAATGGAATCAGAAAGAATTTTATTTTGGAAGAAAATTAACCAACTGAAAAAAACAAAATTACTGAAACCACAGCCGATGACCATTGAAGATTCAGTAAAACCAACATCTTTTAAATTAGGGTCGATCTGTATCTAAATTTGTCTTAGTTCGGTTGTTAGGGGCTATCTTTTGTTTAATCGCATTCATCGTCATGTCATACAAAAGGACGAGTTATCATCTGAGGTTATCCGACTTTTGCAGTATCGTATCAATGTAAAAGAGCTTCAGCGTGTTAATAACTCAACAAAAACAACTGTGTTTCCATTATCTAGAATAAGGTTTTATATATCAGAATACCTTACCTCTTGCTTCTTTTTCGTACCACCAATTCTTTAAATATTGCCAAATGTTTCGCAAAAATGACATGGCTATTTGTAAATCATGTGATATTTTATGTCAATAGATCTGAAAGAAAAGTAAAAATATGAAATGAAGTATAAAATAGTTAGACATCAAAATTACTTATTCTACTTTATTTTTGTTTGACTATATTTTATTCAGTCATAGTTCATATTTGGTTAGTGCATTATTCGTGGAGTACATATTAAATGTAATATAATAGAAGAGTATATACTATAATAAAAGAAGTGATCACGTATTATCGCTACCTTCATTTTCAGACAATAAAAAAAACATGCATCCTTTTTATCCAAAAATCATGTATGTATATGAAGTTGATGGTTGCTTATTCTCGAACGTCTTATGATACATTGTTTAGGATTTGAGTCATGTTTCAACTTTCTTCATATGACTTTTTTATGTTTATGTTTATGTTTTATATTCTTCTTGCTCTTTTTTTTTATACAAATCAGTATGTTTTTTCCGTGTTTCTTTTTTAGTCTGTTCCTTTTTATCGATGACAAATTTTCTACATCATCAATATCCTCCCTGTATTTTATTCATTTGTATTGTACTTACATTCTTCATAAGTTTCGAATCACATATACTTTCTCCATTGACACCACTGTATTTTTAGTAGATCTGTTCATCTTTAAATCAAATTCAAATACTTCACGAATGATTTAACCTATATCGTTCATAAAACAACCTAGTTTCATTACAACAACTCGCTCCCAAATATGACAGCTATTTGTGAATCTTTCTTTTGCGCATGCATGGACTGACTGATAATGCTTAATACTTGTTTAGTGATAATCTACTTTATACTATCGATAATGAATGTAGTTTGTTTATTGAAGCAATGTTCACCTTGTACAATAATTGTTCACATAATATTTACAACATTAAACTACTGTAAATTCAGAAATTATTGCGTGAATTAAATATAATGATATTCTCTTTATAGACATCAGTGCGATTTTCATTTTTGCGATACTGATACTAATCCTGTTTTCTTTAATATTAATGTTGAAACTTCTTGAAAAGCTTAAAATTTACTTATCAAAAGAACGAGTGCACATGTAAAAAGGCTCCTAAAGTTTTACTATAAATTCTTCCTTGTTCGTAATGCGAATATAATTTTAACTTTCAGAGATTGTATTTTATTATTCGAACTAAATTGGATGTTTCATATTTTGTCATTGGGTGTGCTTCAATGTTTGCCTTTTGATTAAAAAGGGTTGCCTGTCCTATGTAAAATATTAAAAAGTTGTATCAAGGGCATATCCAACAGTTTAAGGGGAGGTATTAACAAACGTAACCGTTGTCTATTGTTTCCCGTAATTTCACGGTGTTTAACGACGTCATACTGGCCGTCTGGAAATGGCGGTTTCTTTCCTCAAAGGAAAGGGCACGGCGGTAATCGGCAAACAACTCTTACAGAATATTAACAGAACTAGAACTCAAAACTTAAAAGATATTCTTGGTCTATTATAAAAGAACTGCAATTATCTTGATCATTATTAGACCATACTCACTTAAGTTTCCGTTTTATTAAAATCATCTTCAATACAGTAGAAAACAACGAGAGCAAATGCGTAATGATTTATTATTGCATTAGAGTGCAACACAAATTGTAATTAGTTCTTTACCAAACTTTTCCAAGATTTTGTTATTCAGGATAGAAAACTCAAAGTTTGGTTTTACTTGAGAAAGATGAAAAAAAGGGTTTCTTGAGAAAAAAAATACGGCGTAAACAAACATTTATTTTGCATCTAGCTTTTACGTTGAAGTGCTAATATATATGTAGGACTCAAATCTATGGTGGGTTCCAAATGTATGGCAGATTCCTTATCTATGGTAAATGTGACGTCTTGACATCCCAAATCTATGGCAAGTTTTATGCAAATGGAAATCAATGAAGTACATTTTCGACCAATGACTGGTCTAAAGCAAGTGGGAAAATACGACAACGGAAGCATGTCTATAAACTTTTGTGAAATATACATTCCATAATGGTCAACCAAAAAAAAATCATAAACGATAAATTCATATGCCTGAATACAGACTTCAATCTGGCAGGAATCTGATGTACAGTAGTTGTCGTTTGTTTATGTAATATATACGTGTTTCTCGTTTTGTTTATATAGATTAGACCGTTGTTTTTCCCGTTTGAATGGTTTTACACTAGTAATTTTGGGACCCTTTATAGCTTGTTGTTCGGTGTGAGCCAAGGCTCCGTGTTGAAGGCCGTACTTTAACCTATAATGGTTTACTATTTAAATTGTTACTTGGATAGAGAGTTGTCTCATTGGCACTCACACAACAACTTCATTGAACAATGTGTTTATTTTGTATTATGAAAGACATAACTGTATTGTCTTTGAAGCTTAGTAGACGTCCCTTGGTAGTCTTACTGTTGTAGACATATGTTAACCTGTGTCCGCTTTGTGTTGCCAGGTAAACTAAATTTGCGAAAGTGAAACTATCGACAGACGTCCACAAAACTTCAAATACAATATTGAAATTTGATATCTTTTAGGTAAAATCATTACTTTCTTTACAATCAATGTTCGTAACAAAAGAGCGAGAAATTTTATTATCAAATGTACAGTATGATATATTCTTAATTGAATCAGTGATCGTGTGTAAATTTCATAATGATTTATTTATTACCAGAAATGCACGGACGGAAAGTACGACAAATCTACAATAGCATACGTTCCATATTCTAACCTATCATATAACATAATCATTAAGTAAACAACCATGTGTGTCTATTTGTGTAAGCTCATACTAGTTATAAGTCTACTGGTAAAATTTTGAACGAGATTACGTTAATTTATATAGCTTTTATCAGGGCATTTAGGTTAAACAATAAGTTGAAACTCCATTCAGTGTACTTTTTTTTGAATTATCAATTTCATAAGAAATCGGTGATTTATCAATATAAAAACTAATATAAAATGATATACTATTACTAACATTATATATATATAAATATTTAATTATTAAAAATTATCTGATTTCAAGTTTTGAAGTACATGTATTTGAGAATAAATCTGTATAAATGGTGATGTCCTGATTTTCGGTCAATAATTCCAAAAAGTTTTATGACATTTTGGTGACTTGTTTCTATTTACTGAAATTTAAAAAAAAATAAATTCACCAAATCACCAAATTCGACTTATTCATAAAAGTCAAAATGATCCAAAAAATTAGGAAAAAATAAGTGAAAGCTTTGTTAGTAACCTGTCTTAAATATGCAATTTACATGATATAGTTTTGAAATATAAATACATTCAAATTCAAATGCATATATATTTTATTGCTAATCAAAGCGCCCACAAGCAGCAGAACAATCAACATTAATTAAATACAACTGATTATAAGTGATTCAATATGATTAAGACACCATGTTAGAAAAAAAAGTATATATATTTATTAAGACAGGTAGAAGAATACAACAAGCACAGTGTTTGATAATATAACTAGGTTAAAAAAAGGGGGTGGGGGTCACTGGGCATTACTTTATCTATATATTAATTAAGGAAACTTTCCTATATGAGGATAAATTTTCCAAAAATTCTCCGAGTTTCTGGAGTATGAAATATCTTCAGAGGACATTAGCCAAATAAATGCTGATTTAATATCTAAACCACTAAAATTTTTAAACCGTTGTTTCATTTCATTTAAAAGTTGAAACGAGTATTTGAAAGTTTGTGGCACTGGAGAAGAAAAGGACTTTCATCCTCAACCTCAGTACCACCCAATTTACAGTTACGTTCTGACACTGTCAGATTTTTGCACCTTCCCATCTCAATCTCTGAATCGTGAGCACTGATACGGAATTTCGTTAAGTAATGTCTATTTCTAAAATTTTCTTGCAAAAAGTAATTTTTCAAGCAAAATCTGCTTTAAAAAAGGTCTATAAGTTCTAAGCTTGTTACCATATAGTTTATTGCCTCTGAAATCATTATTAAGCTCAGTTTGCCATATTAAATCATATTTTGATTGCATCTTTTTGCATAAATAGTTTTTAACTTCGTCTTTAAATTAAGAAAGCCCCTTTTAATAATAAAGCATCAGATTTTTTTAAACGTATAAAGTATTTCAACTTAGTTAATACAACCACCAAACATAGAGGATATCTGCCCATTTAACCCATAACTGCAATATTTGTTGCTTTTTTACTTACTCCAAGTATAGATTTACAAAAGCTTAAATGAGCATTCTCTACTGCCAGGTCTCCACATATTTTTTTTAATTAGTTACCCCCATGAGTGTTTAGTTTTTGAAAGTTAATGTCGCTCCATATTTCACTGCCATACATTAAGACTGATTTAATTGTTTGGCCAAAAACATGAAGTAGAAACATTTTTTTTTATTTTAAAGAAGGCCTTTAGCCCTTTATTATACATTGCATGTTGGGCATCTGCAAATTTGCCATTAATACTTAATTTGAAAAGGAAGTAGGTATATTTTTTGTGTTCGTTAGGGGGGTATTATTCAAATGAAATTGAGTAGAAAGGAGTCTACCAGAATTGCTAAAAATCATGACTTTGGATTCAGTAATATTAACTTCCAGTCCCCAATTATTGCAATAGATCTGTATTTTCTTGTAGACCCCTAGGAGTTTCAGAAAGCAAAATTTGATCATCTGCATACATCAGACAATTAAGTTTTGTATTATTTAGTTTGACTGGAAAGCAATCCTCATCAAATGTATCTGGAATATCATTAACAAAAATGTTGTATTAGATGGGACTTAAAGTAACTCCCTGTCTCACTCCTATAAAAGACGAAAAAGTGTCAGTTACATGTTTAGGGTCAATTTTCACTGACAATAAAGTTTTACTATACATATCTTCAACAACATTATAAAACAGATCACTAACACCAAGTTTTCTTGATTTATAAAATAAGCTTCATGCCAAACTTTATCAAAGGCTTTTTTGAAATCAATAAAGTAGGTATAAACATGTTTTAAGCCTGTTTGAGTATATTTATAAATAAGACATTTCATGACAAACATATGATCTGAAGTACGCTTGCCTTTGCGGAAACCAATTTGCTCAGAACTAGTGATATTTCTTTTAATACAAAATGTATCCAATCTTTTAGTAAGATTGTATGTGAATACTTTACTGAGACAACTAGTCACAGTTAGTCTTTGATAATTTAATGGATCATCCGTTGAACCACTTTTAAATAGCCCATATCTGAGGATAGTTTCCAGTTGAGAGTATTTTATTATAAATATGATGAACATGGATATCCTGAATTGTTGATAAAATTTTAACAAGAAGTACCTTTTTTAAAATTGAAGTTTTTGGGACTACGAATGCACTTTTTTTTATATTCTTAATCGACCAATTATCGTTTGTAAATTTTTTAAAGATTTTATCGAATGTGGTATGGTATAACGTTACCTGGTCCTCCTTATGTGCGTCTGCCTGTCGTCAATATGTCAAAAGAGAACTCAAAAATGCTAATTTCTAAAATGAAAATTTCACTTTTATGAATCAATTGATATACATTCCCTTTCAAATATTTTAAATTTTAGGATTTTATTCATGAAAAAAATGGCATGTATGACTTCATGCCATCTCAAATATTTGGCAGATTGTTTAACAATCCTAATCTATGGCAAGTTTTATATTTTCCTCTATGGGGATGTTTTTTTTTTAAATCTATGGTAAATGATGTGCACATGAAAAACAAGGCAGTCCATAAACGACCAAAGACTTGTCTTAGACAAGTGGACATGTACTCTATAAACATTTGTGAAATAAACATTCAATACTGGTCAATCAAATAGCGATGGCAATAAAAATAAATCGTAAATGAGGAAATCATACACATATACAGACATCAAGATTGAAATAATGTGCTGCGTAAAAATAACGTTTTTCTAATCTGTTTAAGCAAATCATTAAACCAACTAGTAAGACCCATAACAAATATAATAATATTTTTCTTTTTTATAAAACAAAAATGATAAATATAACCGATAAGTTTGAATTTTTATCATTAATACATCTTTTTTATTAGGAGACGATTTAAAACAAATTAGTATCCAGTTATTTGATCTTTAACTTGAAACTCTTTTCCACACGTTGACCCGCAAATATTTACTGTAATTCCTTTTCATTCCGGGCTTAGGCCGTTACATAACATTTTGTTCCTCTTCCGGAAAATATGTAACATCTTTCACAATCCGCAAATTGTTAAGGGAAAACATTCATCTGGAATTGTGTTTAAATCTATTGGTTTCGCCTACGTATGTGACGGCGACGATGTAACATGGCGTTTTTCAATTGTGACGTTATATGTTACTTCTTCCCCAGAAAATTACGCAACATAGGTTTGGAGAAAAAAAATGTTTACCATAAATTTGATTTGTTTGATGTAAGTGACGTCGCATTTGCCATAGATTAGGAATCTGATAAATATTTTGAACCCGCCATAGATGTGTCCTAAATATTAATGGAACAATTTCCCTCTAAAGTCTTTAAATATCATTTTTTAAAGTATTGTGACTGTGCACATAAGAAGGGGGGATTTTTCAGTTTTCAGTTTTCGGACAACCTCTGAGAAACGTTTATAGCCTTTTATCATGACATTTTGTTGGATTGTTGATAGCTATCGAAAACATCCTCATTTCAATTATGTTTAATTTTATTTCTGATTTGTCATTGCGGAGTTATGGAACTTTTGTCGTTGACAACTCGTCAAAAATCCGCATGTTTCAATAAAGCATTATCAAAGGTTGTTAATTATCTCCTAAAATGCACCGATTGACAGTATGATAACTGCATTATACGTTTCACATCTTAAACTGCATCATATGAATAACAACACTTTTTATCTATCTAAGTAAATACATACTATTTAAAGTTAACATAATATATTATCAATATTAAGTTCAGTTCATAGTTAAATCAAGTAAGGTCAGTTATCAAAGTGGTAGGTAACCTGATTCCAATCGTTTTTATTTGATTAGAGAATTTAATGATATCATTGAAAGTCATTCAGAAATGTTCAGTGTGTACAAAATTTCAAACATTGTCCAATGAACAACTGAATTGTCCATTATTTACTCTCTTATTAAAGATCAGTTTATGAACAAACCTAAATTCTTATCGCCTTTCAACAGACCGCTTGTATGAATTCTTTAACGCGCAGAGAGATTGAAACTCTACAATTAAAAAAGATCGAATTTTACCTCTCGATTTTTTTACCAGCAATGGTTTTGTCTTTAACCAACTTTAAAAAAAAAGCGGCGTCCTTATTTTGCATAGAGAGACGAAAGATCCGGTGACAATATCTGTAAACTACATACTGCTCTTTGAGTCCTAAATGCAAAGGCCACATATTTTTGTTTTCTATTTCTTAACCACTAAAACTCCTTTATGAAATGTGTATGCTATTGCATTGTTGGACTCATATCATATGTATATGAAATAACATATTTGAAAGAAAAATATATAAGTAAATGTATGAGTTATTTATCATATTATTTGCTAAAATATGGAGACGAAGTCCCCAAAAACAGTTGAAAAATCAGAAGAAAAAAAAGATCGGGAAAATTTTCCCGAAATTTTCATTGTACTAATGAACTCAAAATCGTTCAAAAAATGTTTGCATGAATTTTTTGAGTAAAATATATATTTGTCAGTCTAGTATAAATAAAGGCAACAGTAGTATACCGCTGTTCAAAACTCATAAATCCATGGACAAAAACAAAATCGGGGTATCAAACTAAAACCGATGGAAACGTATTAAATATAAGAGGAGAACAACGACATAACACCGAAACGTAACACACACAGAAACGGACCAAGCATAAGACAAAACACCACGAGAATAACAAATATAACATGAAAACCAAATACATGAATTTGGGAAAGACAAGTACCGTGTCACGTCTTATCTAAAAAATAAGAGAAAACACAAACGACTCAACGTTAAAATGCAACACACATAAACGAACAATAATATAACAATGGCCATCTTCCTGACTTGGTACAGGACACTTTTAAAGGGGAATAACAGTGGTGGATTGAACCTGGTTTTGTGGCATGCCAAACCTCGCACTGTAATGGAGTTAAGTACAACATTGAGATGACAACATAATATTACAGGACTACAATACAAATAAGTAGGAGAACATATTAGACAAAGAAAAACATGATTAATAGATAACAAAAAGCATCAGGTTTAAAATTCAATACGCCAAAAACGCGCATTGTCCACACACAAATCAACAGTGACGCCCAGATATTAAAAATCGAAAGTGAAAAAAGTACAAAGTTGTACAGCACTGAAGATCAAAGTTGAAAAGGTTTCGCCAAATACGGCATTCCTTTATGCCCGGGATAAGACCATTCTTATTATATAGAACAATTCTTGCTATTGCAAACAGTAAATTTTATCAAATGTATATGAAAGAGTTAACATAAAAAAACTGAGGTATTAACTAATTACAGAAAACTAAACCCGAATACATAACGCCAAGATATAAAAGATCGAAAGTGAAAAAGTTACAAAGTTGTACAGCACTGAAGATCAAAAGTTGAAAAGGTTATGCCAAATACGGCATTGTTTTTATGCCCGTGGTGATAAGAACATCCTAATTATATAGAACAATTCATGCTATTGCAAACAGTAAATTTTAACAAATGAATATGAAAGAGATATACATAATGAAACTGAAGTATTAACTAATTACAGAAAACTGAACCCGAATACGTTATGCTATAAAAGTTTAACACAGAATAGACACAACCGAATCAGTCCAGGCGTCAACGTAATTTAAAAAATGTGACGACACATACGATGGCGAAACGGCACAAACGTTATGTCACATTTGAATTTATAATTTATGAAATTTAGAAACAGCATGACGTCACATATGAAAAACTATCAAAGTGAGATAGAATTAGGATTGATTTAAGATTATATTAGAACTAAATACTAATAGTTCATTTAAACAAAATGCATATAGCAATACTTATTAATAGCAATTAACTGTAATATATATATATATTAGCTGATCTGTAACAATAACATCTTCATGCCTTATATATCATGTACTGTTAGTACGCCGCTAGATTAAAACTGACGTGGAAAGGTAGCATATGGCCACCGAAAGCTCTTTTTTGAGAGCCCAGGTGGTCGTGTGGTCTAGCGGGACGGATGCAGTGCAGGCGATTTGGTGTCACGATATCACAGTAGCATGGGTTCGAATCCCGGCGAGGGAAGAACCAAAAATTTGCGAAAGCAAATTTACAGATCTAACATTGTTGGGTTGATGTTTAGACGAGTTGTATATACATTATGTACACAGCCATGGATCACCATCATTGATGGCGATCCGATGGATACATCTGTTGTAGGGTTGTCACTGACTCAGACGTACTTATGAATATAATTATTTTCTGTGACTGTATCTTCAGTGATATAAAACTGACGTGGAAAGGTAACATATGGCCACCGAAAGCTCTTTTTTGAGAGCCCAGGTGGTCGTGTGGTCTAGCGGGACGGCTGCAGTGCAGGCGATTTGGTGTCACGATATCACAGTAGCATGGGTTCGAATCCCGGCGAGGGAAGAACCAAAAATTTGCGAAAGCAAATTTACAGATCTAACATTGTTGGGTTGATGTTTAGACGAGTTGTATATACATTATGTACACAGCCATGGATCACCATCATTGATGGCGATCCGATGGATACATCTGTTGTAGGGTTGTCACTGACTCAGACGTACTTATGAATATAATTATTTTCTGTGACTGTATCTTCAGTGATATAAAACTGACGTGGAAAGGTAACATATGGCCACCGAAAGCTCTTTTTTGAGAGCCCAGGTGGTCGTGTGGTCTAGCGGGACGGCTGCAGTGCAGGCGATTTGGTGTCACGATATCACAGTAGCATGGGTTCGAATCCCGGCGAGGGAAGAACCAAAAATTTGCGAAAGCAAATTTACAGATCTAACATTGTTGGGTTGATGTTTAGACGAGTTGTATATACATTATGTACACAGCCAAGAATCACCATCATTGATGGCGATCCGATGGATACATCTGTTGTAGGGTTGTCACTGACTCAGACGTACTTATGAATATAATTATTTTCTGTGACTGTATCTTACATTAATTTGTAGGATCCTTTACTATAGATAATTTAGCATGCTACTGTGATATCGTGACACCAAATCGCCTGCACTGCAGCCGTCCTGCTAGACCACATTAATTTGTAGGATCCTTTACTATAGATAATTTAGCATGCTACTGTGATATCGTGACACCAAATCGCCTGCACTGCAGCCGTCCCGCTAGACCACACGACCACCTGGGCTCTCAAAAAAGAGCTTTCGGTGGCCATATGTTACCTTTCCACGTCAGTTTTAATCTAGCGGCGTACTAACAGTACATGATATATAAGGCATGAATATCACTAGTAACCCGAATTTAGCTTGAACGGACAAAAACGTGTTAACGCTATTTAAATGAGATTAATTGTTATTTGATAAAGATTGACAAAAATTAAAAAATATTTTTAATTCATTTCAATTCATTTCAATTCATTTTAACGCCAGTCAAATAGATTTCTTTGCGGTGAATCAATTGAAATCAAGTTGCTGGTAATGTACGTCAAACTATTAGGCCACGCCCCCGTTAAACTTTTCTAACAGGCATCAATTCGTTTTAAACATCGTTGAGACCCGAGCTTTGTACAGGTAAATCACTCAAGCAAGACAAACTTTATTTATTTTTTCGGGTTTTTGTCATCAAATTTTATCGAATTCAGTTAAATGTGTGTATTCTTAGTAAAGTCGCATGCTTCACAATTTTTAACAAATGAATGAACAATGCATGTGACATTTAAGAAATTTTAATAAAATCATTAAAATATTGATGCACGGTTTAAGAAATGTGAATCTGTTAAAAATGAAATAGTAAACTTGCAAACTTTCAATCCATTTTTTCTCATCGAGGTCCGCGTTCATGTTTCAATGCGATACGTAACATGAAAGTCCAATATGTTACAAATGTATAGACTCTACCATGTCCGAGTTCTGTCCGAAATAAATAATTGATAGCACTTATAAGACATAATGTTGGAATATTTGTCTTTTGTTGAAGTCGACACGTCTCCCTTTAGATGGCTTTCGGTTATTTCCGTAGTTCGGTTGCCGTCTCATTGGCGAATATCTTACATCTCCTTTTTTTCGTGCATCACTTATTTATCATGTGCACTGATGGCTGAAACAAATCTGATCATATACATCTGATAGCACTGCCTGTCACGTTTCTTTTTCCTCAAATAGAGCGGTTTGATTTGGGTTTGAATGGGTTTTACTAAACGTCTAGTGGCAAATATTTCACCCATAATACAGCCATTATGTCAGTGGCACATCTGACGAAAATTCAAACCACAGATTACAAATTGCGTTTTTTTTTCTGAAGTTTATTAACGAATGATATGCTGCTTTTTTATACTCTAATATCAGTTACCCATTCGTGCATGAACGTAATGGACGTATGATGAATGAAGTTACATGTTTTATCTTTTATATAAAATTTAAAAGGTTAAACCGGGTTGAATTATTATATTTACAAAAAAACATCATTTTATTTTTTTAAATAAATTCAACAACAATATAAGTATATTTTAAAAATTTAATTGACAGTTTATATTTACCATTATATACATTAAAGACCGATGTCGATAACTCCATTTATTTTTTTTATCTTTATTTTTTTTAGCACGAAATAAATACAGGAGTTAATCATATCATAGAAAAAATATCAAACAACGTTAGTTAAGACACGATTGATAAAATCTAATGGTTTATATTTCAGTTTCGAATCAGATTTTTTTAGGCACCAGTGTTACTACTCATTTTGATAAACAGTGACTGAGACGCTTACTTGCAATTCGGAATTGACGAAATAACGTAGCGAAATGACCGTACTTACCGATTATACTTTTGTTTTCCATTTTAATTGTATTGTCATTTTAGGGACCGTTATAGCTGCTGATCAATGAGGACCAAAGCTCCGTGTTGAGGCCGTACTTTTGACCTCTAATTAAATTATACCATGTGACTTGACGGACAGTTGTTTCATTGGCACACATACCACATCTTCTTATTTATATTAAACGGGAGCAGTTTATAACATTTTTATTTAGATAAAAAAAATATATAAAAATTCAGTGAATCAAATGAATTAGTAGCATATTGTTACATTCAAAAGCATTTAATTTTGATTTATAGTATACATTATTTGTATTGCATTCAATTTGGTCCACAAAAAATGCCCAGTGTCAAATATTGCACATCGATGACCACTTAGATTAGTTACTTTAATTAAACTCATTTCCTTGGCTGGTAGTACACACTTGTATTTGTCCTTTAAAGTTAGTCTGTCGGTTTAATCATGGAAGTAATATTAAATATCAATGAATCACAGTTTAAGGAGAATTCTTCGTCATTTGCAAATAGATATGAAAATTTGCTTTCGACTAAATCAGAGACATATATACGTCTCTGACTAAATTCAGGCCGAAAGAAATATGTTTTGTTTTATTTCAGATTACGATTGAATTCAGGTCGAGAGAAATATGTTTTGTTTTATTTCAGATTATTTAGTACATATACAAAAATATTCTTAGTATTTTACAATTTACAAATAAAATTTGATAGTGCTTTTTATGCATATGGTAGATGAAACCTGTATGATCTAATTTGTTCAGAGGTCTGTGAAATATTGAAAATAGTACGTTCCGGAAAACACAAGTCGCTATATAAAATGCTTGTAAAATTCCGTTACATGTGGTACGCTCATATTTAAATACCTTCCTATATAAAAGAAAGTGAAAAAAAACCAGTTTTTGAAATTCACCTAAAAAAGATTAACGAATAGTTTAACTTATTTTTCAAATATTGAATACACAAATAAATCTCTAA
Source organism: Mytilus trossulus (assembly GCF_036588685.1). Taxonomy (NCBI): domain Eukaryota; kingdom Metazoa; phylum Mollusca; class Bivalvia; order Mytilida; family Mytilidae; genus Mytilus; species Mytilus trossulus. The sequence continues at coordinate 66,685,988 of NC_086377.1, forward strand.
TTTATCCACGCTTGAAATTTGTTTTTACTGACAGGAGTCTGCTGGTATTCGATTGGACCACAGAATCAATGTAGGCGTAACAGCCTATCATATTTATCCAATCAGCTGTCTTGTATGCGATGACATACGGTCCACTTAGTTTAGTTTTCCATGTAATGAATTATAAATTGATTGCAATAAAAATTATTCAATACACTATAAAGCAAACAATGTCTAGCCCAAAAATGACTTACACGACGCTATACTATACATATTATACTTAATAATTATTTACAAATTAAGACAGCGTAAACAATAAAATAATAACATTAATAATAATTACTATTTAACGGTAGAGCTCTGATTTATCGGGGTCTATTATGCTATTAGTATGATAGTCCCAGCAATTTAAAAAATGATCATCAAAAGAACGGTTGTGCTATTGTGGGCCAGGGACTTGCCGGTACGTCTTAAACCCACCCAGGCCGCTTTGATGCACTAAGCTCTAAGACACTTATGGAACACTATAGCGAACTTTCTAGACAAATTTGAAATTGTCAGATAAAAATAGCCAACGCTTATATTGAAGAATTAACAAGTCACGAAAAGAAATATTACTATAAATTGTACATTTTACGGACATTTTGACTAATTCACTAAAAAAAAAAAAACTAAGCTTTGATACAGCGGAAGCAAAAACATCGAGCGTAGCAAAGATAAAAAAAAATTAATAATGCGAAAATTATGTATTTTCAAATTAAAGGACAAAGCGTACGCAATGTCACCCGGAATCCGAATCTGACTGACTAGCAAATTACTACAAAATTAAACAAAAAAAAAAGGAACAACGTATGTTAGAATCACGAAAAAAATGGATTTAGATTAGATTTGTGATCATTGGAATTTTTTAAGACTTTTTTAAAATATTTATTTCTAGGAACTTTTTTTAGATCGAAATTAATAAAGTTCATAAGTGTGTGGTACAGCTCACACCGATAAATATATTACGGCATATTCATATAGAATTGCAAATAAACCTTTCAATAATGAATTCTTATAAGCCGATTTTAAAGCTCATAATATAAGAGATATGGGATATAATTCAATTTGACGGCAACCAAACGACAAAAACACTATAGGTAAATCAAGACCGCATGTTTAGTCTTCAACAAGAAACATGTGTCTACACGAAATGCCAAGCTCTAAATCGTGATGAACTTGTAGATACAATATTCAAAAAACAACAATATTAAAGTCTAAATAATATAAATATTCATCATTCACACATATTCTAGATTTTCTAAATGGTTTGAGACACGTATGCAAAGCCCATGTATTTTCCGTTCACATAATGTTTTGACGGTTTTCCTTTTTTTATTTATAACGTCCTACAAACATTTAAAAAAAAAAGGTTTATTCCTTGAATGCCAACATCCTTTGATCTACCGACAATTTACCTATAGATAATGTTGGCTTTCGAGGAATAGGTGCAAAAAGTTATCACAACACGAGAGCATGCTTATCAAAAATGGACATTTAGAGGTATAGGGGGGGGGGGGGGGGGTTGAGATCTCACAAACATGTTTAACCCCGCCGCATTTTTGCGCCTGTCCCAAGTCAGGAGCCTCTGGCCTTTCTTAGTCTTGTATTATTTTAATTTTGGTTTCTTGTGTACAATTTGGAAATTAGTATGGCGTTCATTATCACTGATCGAACTAGTATATATTTGTTTAGGGGCCAGCTGAAGGACGTCTCCGGGTGCGGGAATTTCTCGCTACATTGAAGACCTGTTGCTGACCTTTTGCTGTTGTTTTTTTATTTGGTCGGGTTGTTGTCTCTTTGACACATTCCCCATTTCCATTGTCAGTTTTATTTAATTCGAATTGAATTCGCTGATCGCGTACACACACTCTTCTTTTTTAATTCGAATTAAATGTCCGTGTGAACGAGGCATAATTAAACAGATAGTTAAAATCTAATTCATGTTTGTTACGTTGTTGAAATTTTTTCTGATGATACTACTTGAACGGATATGGATTCTCTTAAAATGAAACTTTGAAAAGTGTTGCATCACATGTGCATATTGTGAGAAATTCCAGATTCACAAATGTGAAGCCTCTTTGGACTTTGAAGTTTTTTTTTTCAATATTTCTATAGTTGTGTGTGCTGTAACATCCTACCATATTACTTGATTAAATTTCTTGAAACTTTGTATCACGTGTTAGAATACTATTGATGTATTATGTTCAGTTTGTTCAGAATATTTTCTTAGTAATAATACTACACACTTTTTTGCAAGTGCTTCATGAAATGATACTGGTTAGGGGTTTATCGTGTTCGCAAATCATCGGTGTTCTTATAAAACAAAGTAATGTAGTTTGATTGGAATTGAGACACATTTCCACAAGAGACCAAATGACACAGAAATTCACAAGTATAGGTCACCGTACAGTCTTCAACTATGAGCAAAGCCCATACCACATAGTGGAACTAACTATACAAATCAGGGGTGGTGTTCTCGAAGCTATCTTAGGATTAGGACGTGTCCTAAGTTTATCTTAGGACATGTCTTTGTCCTAAGTCGTGTTCTCGAAGCTCTCTTAACTTATGATATATCTCATTTTTCGTCCTAACTTTAGGACACATAACAAGGTGTCTTAAGAGCATCCTACCTTCATCCTAGTGTAATAATGCTTGGATTTCGCTTTTTGCTCATTATTTTACGTAAAAATGAACATGAAATGAAACGCACCATCGGTTATTAACTCGTATGTAAAGAAATTGTGCATGATTTTAAACTTTGAACTTCGTGTTTCACGATACGATTACACTACAAATTTAATTCTCATTTCAAAACAATTGTTTTTCAAGTTTAAATAACAATCCTTTTCGATATAATTACATTGGTAATTATGCATTTAATTCTGTACATGTTATTATAAAATTCGTAAACAATTTTGTTAAATAATTTCGTCATTAATAAATGTTTTATCACAAAATTACTTTAAATATTTAAAATTTCGACTTAGGAAATGTTTAGGACGTCCTAACATAAGATTCGTCTGAGAGAGCTTCGAGACACAACTTAAGAGTGTCCTAAGTTGATCCTAATAGATATAGGAAGATGTGGTGTGAGTGCCAATGAGACAACTCTCCATCCAAATAACAATTTAAAAATTAAACCATTATAGGTTAAAGTACGGCCTTCAACACGGAGCCTAAGTCCATCCTAAAATTGATCTTATCTATGACTTAGGACGAATCTTAGGATACCTTCGAGAACACCACCCCAGATGAAACCGGCTTAACTCATCAGATGTAAATAAATAGAAATACTACACATAATAGACGTGGTCAGGTTCGTGTATATCCAAACAAACAAAAAACACTTGTAAAGTACATCCTCTGAGAAAACTTGCAGTTACTGGCAGCTAGTTCAAAGCCGCAAACAACTAAAAAAATCAACTTAAGATCCGCGATAGACTAAATTCTTGTTACCCTATTTTATGGTTAATTGTTTAATTAAAATATTCATATATTTCATGTATATATACTTAACAAATAAATATTTATAATAATATGGAACAAAATAAATCTCTAATATCCTCTTTTAGTTTGAAATAATTATATTTAACTTAATATAAATGTTATATTTATATATATGTCTTATGTTAATAAAACTTGTTCATTCCCAAATTTATTTATTTTTTAATAAAAAGTAACAAAAATCATTTTCTTTCTATCTTTAAATTCATAATTATTTAACCCTTAAATTTTGCTACTTTTCTTATCAAAATGTGATAAAATGTTACAATTTCATCTTATAAAAACAGAAATATTTTTGTTGGCATTCAAGGAATAGGTAACATATAACATGTTGGCATTCGAGGAAGACACCAGCGTACACACGGTGTTTTTTTTTAACAAATCGATAATTTCGTTGCCCAGGGATATGAATTTGACATTAAAAGTCCCTCAAACCTTTACAATACCCGGCCGTGTCATTTCCGTTTTAACAGATCGAGAACACGACCTTTTAGGATATGCATGAATTACCATACGTATGTCCGAGCATCTGTTATTAAAATGCATTAACGTGTGACGTAATTTATTTTGAACTTTTTTTTTTGGGCGCTTTTTTTACCAATCCACTAAACAAGAAACAATGCATGATGGGCTACAACATGTTTACAATTAAACGAAAACAAGTGTTATACCCGGTATTTACTGAAATACAACACATTTCTTTGCGGTATTATCAATTTCGCTTAGATTTTTTTGTATCCATATTTATAGCTTGTGATATGAAGTATTCTTTCAATGCTCAGATTAACGAAGAAATATTTCTATGCAAAAAACAGAGTATTTAATTTAAATAACCCGATATAAAGTCATTTCTGTATGATTGCCGATGACACAGAGATTTCGGGTATTCGTCCGCAAGACAGCAACGAAACGACAGTTTTAACACAAAGCCAATTATATTTAAGACAAACTTACTAGTGTAAAGCTAACCGTCGGTGCTAACTTCCATAAAGACAGTTAAAAAAAATTAGGGATCCTTGAATTTTGTGCTCGTAAACACAGGAAAGATTAATTTATATTGGGGTCACTAAATTTTCATCGCTTTTCACAAAATTGATTTTATGATATCGTACCCTTTGTAAAAAATAATCTAAATCGATAATTTATTTCTCTATAGGAAACAACAATGTATAATCATCAAGCGGGACAATTTCAAGCCGATTATACGTTATGTTTTCTTCTCATTATTGAAGGCATTGCGGTTGCCTATCATTACTTACATCCATGCACTTCATTTGAAACTTTAAAAAAATTTATTCACACAGAAATCACAGCTTATTAGTGTTGGTGTAAGGGACACGAATGAAGAAACCTATCTGGGAAGTAATATGAAATACAAAACTATTAAACCGTTGTTTTCCCCGTTTAAATGGTTTTACACTAGTAATTGTGGGGCCCTTTATAGCTTGTTATTCGTTGCGAGCCAAGGCTCCGTGTTGAAGGCCGTACATAAGCCTACAATGGTTTACTTTCATTAATTGTAATTTGGATGGAGAATTGTCTCATTGGCACTCACACCACATCTTCCTATATCTATATGCTATACACCTTAAGGGCGTTAGCCTGAATGTGTGCGTCTTTCTTACGCCAAAATAATGCAGAACGACAAATTGAATTATTAAGGACAGGGATTGATTGAATGATTGATTGATTGTTGTTGCTTAACGTCCAGTGGCAAATAGTTCATGCATATTCAGGACGAGAACAAGTTCACAATAAATACACTAGGTATGTTGATACGATAGAGGCCATCTGGGATGATGGTCAGGGAAATTTGGACTGCCACTGGAAAATGAGGATACCTTGTATAGGGACAGAAATTTTGCCTTGCAACAGGCCACCTACGGACCCCTCAAAAGAGTTGTTGCAAGGATTCTTAACGTGCAAAGAACAAAGAGCGTTGCAGTCTCTTTACACGAGGAATCAGATTTCACGTCACCCTTCTGACCGGACGTGACTGCGAACTTGATACATCCCACACAGCCAAACGGACGCCCCATTTCGGCAAGCGTTTTACTGCCGGTCTGGAGAAGACCAAGTGACCATATTTCTATACCCTATTCACCCTAAAGGACAGGGGGTTTCAATACTAACGGATTCCCTGTTAAGAAAATGTAGGTGATCTTTCAGCAATTTGATAATATGCTATTGAAATGCAGGGTATCCAATTTATGTATCGACAACTTTATGTCAAAAAAGGTAAATAATTTTGACAGAAAACAAAGGCACTTTTCCTTGCATAATTTAATCTTAAATATTTGAAAATTGTTATAATAAATGGGTAAATTTTTTTTAACATTTTGATCACAGCTAAATTTTGTACGGTGTGTAGAAATACCACAAAGGACTTCTTAGTGCACTGAAGGTCTATACAAATCATTGGTGCATTAAGAACAAAGTTTTTGCACGAAGGACATTAAAACGATGTTATTAGACCACAAACATGGATATGAGAAGATATAAGTATATAACTCATAAATATAAATTTGGGTATCAATTTATATCATAATTTTGAAATTTTGACTTTCTTTTTTATCAGCGCATGCAATGTGACCGAAGGCTTATTGCAAATTCCCAAGCATCAATGTTCAGTCAACCTTATCCAATAAACAATTGTCATTTGATCGTTACTAATTGATAAGTTTATGATAGTTGTAGAATGAACTTAATGATTTAGCGTAGTTTATTTTCAACTTGATGAAAGAATAATTTTATTTTATGTCCTTCTTAACAACACAGGAGTTTACATTTGTATATACTTTCATAAGAGATTGATAGACATTAAGATGGGAAAATGTGGCATTCGTGGGGATCTTAAAAACCCGATAACATCATTATTATATTGTGTTGGAAGGGAACTGTACGGTTTCTACATTTTCGACATTCGAAAATATAACAAGTTGCAACATGGAAAGTTTTCCAATAGTGAATCAAATGATACTATGTAACGTTTCTTCTAGACATTCAAAACATTCTATATGTATATATGAACCAATCAAATAATAAACGACGTATGCATACAAACGTTTTTCGTCGAATGGAGGAGCTTTTAATATATCGATCAGAACTGTCACACAACAGCGATAAAAATGTCAATAATCATTGAAATACACATCGTTGAGTCCAGAAATTTTTAAAGTACTATTTCTGTTGTATGGTCTTACCTGTCTGAAAGTTTAAAAGCCATTGCACCAGTAGAGATTCACAAATTATAATTTTTTCAATATCGGATAAATTAATTGACTGTACAATCGCTTACGAGTTTACTGTACTATCACTTGGGCCTTTCCTGTACAATCGCTTGTCCAACTTATCAAAGCTCATTTTCAATAAAAAAAAATTAAGGAGAAGTGATATGATTTTTTAATTATACAACTATCCATCAAATTAATTGGATGTACACATGCAAGCTATATTGGGCGACCATACCTTATAATCGGCTATATATATATATATATATATACGAGTCTAAATTGAAAACTACGTTCAAACCTATGATTGCGTTGGATAAAAACCGCAATTTTTATACGTGCGCATGTCAAACAAATTTCGTTATATATATATAAAAGGTCCAAACATAAACAAATTTTGAACAATTAAATTCGAAAACTGACGGCCTTATCTAGAAAAAACAACAATTTACAAAAACAAAAATAAAATAATATGCCAGACATGAACCAACGGCAACCACTGAACTACAGGCCACTGACTTGGGATTTTCACAGAAAGACGATGACGTGATATGCATGCATGTGTGTGTACGCTCAACCTCCTAAACTGAAGTGGATGTAAGCAATTATAGGCAACAATCCGGCCTTCAATAACGAGAAAATCCCTTCCATATAGTCGACCGATCACTAAAAGGCCCCGACTGGAAAATGTGATTTTTTTTTTAAACTTTAACCAGAGTGCATGTATATCAGCTTACAGAACTTGAAAACCAAAAAAAATTAGTTATAAATAAAAATACGGATAAACATTTTTTTAAGCTATCATAATCATTAACAAGCTTCTGTCCTATTTTATTAGAAATCCAGGATAGTTAAGAAAGTAATTAAAGTTTCAAACACTTTACCCACAGAGTATTTTTTTGTGGTTTGTAGATATCTATTGCAACAAAAGTCGGAAGGCTCAACCAGAGACATATATACACATATGTGTATATATGTCTCTGACTCAACAAAAATGTAATAAACTATTATACTTTGCGAAATATGTTTATCTTCTATTATATCAGTATGTGTTGGTTAAAATAAAATCTCTATATATTTTTTACTATTTCAAAATATCTTTATAAAACATTTCTACAGAACTTAAAAAAGTGAACTAATAAAAGTCTTACGGAACAAGCAGACGAAATTAAAAGAAACAAAAATAAGAAGAATCTCAGATCTGCAGTGACATCACAACATGTAACTGACCAATCAATGATTAGCATTTTTGTTATGTAAACAATGTTGATAGGTGATGCGGATAAGATTCCTCTAGATTTTCCATAGACTTGTTGCAAATTAATTTAATTGATATATATCATAACCAGTTGAATATAGCAATTTTACTCTTTTAATACTGTTAAAGACACTATATACTATCTCCATTTTGATTTTTAACATACTATAACCTCTGGTTAAAAAATAATCGGCAATATAAATAATCAGTTATCCCCTTCAAATAGATGAAAAATCTAGAGGATTCCGGATTTTATCACCTCCTGACAAATGTAAATGCCAGGATGTCCGGATCTGAGAATACACTCTTACATAGAAGTAAAAACTATAACAGTCAGAAAAGCAAAATAGATATGGCAGAAATAACTATACCATAAAAAAAACCAAGAACAACATGAAATAACATAATATATACATTCTTAATAAGTATACTAGTGTATTCAAAACGGGTCAAGGTTGAACGAACATGATTTTTTATATATTACTGTCAACTGAGTGTGGCGCGTGTCGATAAAATAGAAAATCACTGTCTAAATGTGATTATAAAATTTGAAATTGTTTTTTTTTAAAACGTTGACTTGTATATGCAATGTCTTCTGTGCCAATTGTATCATTCCATCAGGTCCTTTAGTGCATTTTTTTTTGTTCTATGTGCACTAAGGGGGACTTTTGACACGACCCTACATTTTTGATAGAAAAAGAATGCATTTTCAAAATCGTATAATCTTTTTAACTATATTTAATTTGCGGTTTTGTGATATGTGCATGTAGTTAGAACAACGTCGTCAATAGTGTTTGAAAGAAGCTATAAAAACATGATTTAGAACCTTATACACCACACACGGAGGTACATGTATGATACCATTACGAGTGAACGTATGATATAACTGTGAAATAGCCATTGTAATTGCCACGTTATTTTATGGATCGTTCATTTTATTACCTTTAGATTATTAACAAGTGCCATCGAACTAAATCTTTATAGACCGTATATTTAACGCATAAATACGCGAATTTTACAGTTTAGAGGTAGAAGACGAAGAAGAATTATTTATAATAGTGCAATCTGAACAAACAAATAAATACATATTTATATTAAATAAGTTTTTTATTCAAATGAAAGATAGGATAAGCGCATTTACCAACAAATGTACTAAGAGACTAAGACATATACTCAATGCTACACTTAAATTTATGTCATACATATGTATTGTTTAAATCTATGACTATGAGGATCTTGACGGGGTCCTTCATTTCTGTTTTTATTATAGTTTTATCACTCTCACTTCACGGCCTAAGAGCAGTTTCAGAAGCTTAGTTTAAACGGAGACACGGTTCCCTGATGCGGCCTAAAGAGGATAACGAAATTAACTATATAAATGATCTTACATATAAAATATTTGTATTTTGCGTTATTGATCGTTCCGGATGAAGTAAAATCCAGAAACGTGAATTGGACGTATGAAATTTATAAGATAAGATAAGATAAGATAAGATAATTTTATTTACCAATCAAGGTGCCGCTATACAATCAAATGAATGCATTACAAAATAAAGCACAGAAATGATTAGAATGATTAAAGTACATTAAGACAACCAAAAAAAACCAAAAAAAAACCACATTAATACACATTTAAGATGTTGTTGTCACTCTTTTATTAGTGTTACGTTTAAAATTTTCAATTCCTTTTTTTTTTAAAATAATATCAACGAATGATTTTATGTTTCATAATTAAAAATAATATACTTTTTTTTTATTTTAGCATTTATAATACAATGTATCATCCACATAAAAGGGCGTAACTCCTAATATCATTCTGACACACTAAACGGATCTTGACCCGATCTGAAATTTTTAAACGTTACTTTTTATGATTGGTCTAGGATCCTTTACTATAGATAATTTAGCTGATCTGTAACAATAACATCTTCATGCCTTATATATCATATACTGTTAGTACGCCGCTAGATTAAAACTGACGTGGAAAGGTAACATATGGCCACCGAAAGTTCTTTTTTGAGAGCCCAGGTGGTCGTGTGGTCTAGCGGGACGGCTGCAGTGCAGGCGATTTGGTGTCACGATATCACAGTAGCATGGGTTCGAATCCCGGCGAGGGAAGAACCAAAAATTTGCGAAAGCAAATTTACAGATCTAACATTGTTGGGTTGATGTTTAGACGAGTTGTATATACATTATGTATACACAGCCATGTATCACCATCATTGATGGCGATCCGATGGATACATCTGTTGTAGGGTTGTCACTGACTCAGACGTACTTATGAATATAATTATTTTCTGTGACTGTATCTTACATTAATTTGTAGGATCCTTTACTATAGATAATTTAGCTGATCTGTAACAATAACATATTCATGCCTTATATATCATGTACTGTTAGTACGCCGCTAGATGAAAACTGACGTGGAAAGGTAACATATGGCCACCGAAAGCTCTTTTTTGAGAGCCCAGGTGGTCGTGTGGTCTAGCGGGACGGCTGCAGTGCAGGCGATTTGGTGTCACGATATCACAGTAGCGTGGGTTCGAATCCCGGCGAGGGAAGAACCAAAAATTTGCGAAAGCAAATTTACAGATCTAACATTGTTGGGTTGATGTTTAGACGAGTTGTATATACATTATGTACACAGCCATGTATCACCATCATTGATGGCGATCCGATGGATACATCTGTTGTAGGGTTGTCACTGACTCAGATGTACTTATGAATATAATTATTTTCTGTGACTGTATCTTACATTAATTTGTAGGATCCTTTACTATAGATAATTTAGCTGATCTGTAACAAAAACATCTTCATGCCTTATATATCATGTACTGTTAGTACGCCGCTAGATTAAAACTGACGTGGAAAGGTAACATATGGCCACCGAAAGCTCTTTTTTGAGAGCCCAGGTGGTCGTGTGGTCTAGCGGGACGGCTGCAGTGCAGGCGATTTGGTGTCACGATATCACAGTAGCATGGGTTCGAATCCCGGCGAGGGAAGAACCAACAATTTGCGAAAGCAAATTTACAGATCTAACATTGTTGGGTTGATGTTTAGACGAGTTGTATATACATTATGTACACAGCCATGTATCACCATCATTGATGGCGATCCGATGGATACATCTGTTGTAGGGTTGTCACTGACTCAGACGTACTTATGAATATAATTATTTTCTGTGACTGTATCTTACATTAATTTGTAGGATCCTTTACTATAGATAATTTAGCTGATCTGTAACAATAACATCTTCATGCCTTATATATCATGTACTGTTAGTACGCCGCTAGATTAAAACTGACGTGGAAAGGTAACATATGGCCACCGAAAGCTCTTTTTTGAGAGCCCAGGTGGTCGTGTGGTCTAGCGGGACGGCTGCAGTGCAGGCGATTTGATGTCACGATATCACAGTAGCATGGGTTCGAATCCCGGCGAGGGAAGAACCAAAAATTTGCGAAAGCAAATTTAAAGATCTAACATTGTTGGGTTGATGTTTAGACGAGTTGTATATATATATATACTTACAGATCTAACATTGTTGTCGGTCCCGTTTAGTTAAAAATATCTAACATTGTTGGGTTGATGTTTAGACGAGTTGTATATACATTATGTACACAGCCATGTATCATCATCATTGATGGCGATCCGATGGATACATCTGTTGTAGGGTTGTCACTGACTCAGACGTACTTATGAATTTAATTATTTTCTGTGACTGTATCTCACATTAATTTGTAGGATCCTTTACTATAGATAATTTAGCTGATCTGTAACAATAACATCTTCATGCCTTATATATCATGTACTGTAGTACGCCGCTAGATTAAAACTGACGTGGAAAGGTAACATATGGCCACCGAAAGCTCTTTTTTGAGAGCCCAGGTGGTCGTGTGGTCTAGCGGGACGGCTGCAGTGCAGGCGATTTGGTGTCACGATATCACAGTAGCATGGGTTCGAATCCCGGCGAGGGAAGAACCAAAAATTTGCGAAAGCAAATTTACAGATCTAACATTGTTGGGTTGATGTTTAGACGAGTTGTATATATATATATATATATATATGTGTCCAGTTTGTTATGAATCCAACTTCAAACGTAAATAATCGTTCAAAAATTTAATATAATTAATAAAGGCGGTGATTAATTTTTTATCCGTAACACCTAAATATAGTAAAAAGACGACAACACATTTGACAAAATCCGATGAGAATTACAAATATAACATTAAACATGTAAACTAAATACATGAATTTGGGATAAACAAATACAGAAACACGTCTTATAGTAATGCGAATTCACATTCAGCAAAACAGTCACAATCGGGAATAAGTCACGTTTGGTAATTAAAAGATTACACGACATAATGACCAACCACAATCTACCATGTGGTAAAAATGTCCTTAGCTAGTTTGGTTAAAGAGACATCATATGGATCCACCAATTCGTGATGGTGTCCATAAAATTTACGGAGTGTCAATTTTAATCTGTCCTCCTCATAACTTTGTTGGAGCAGTTTCTGCTTAAGGAGCACACTCCTGTATATGAAGTCCGTATAGTGTGAACAAGCACGTGAATAACGTATCAATTGTGATATGTAAACACCTTACGAAAGGGCAGAGGGTATGTTACTGCTGAGAAATGGGAAATTGATAATTGGGAACTTGAAATCGTCCCGTTTATCATAGATTTTCGTGTGAAGTCGTCCATCTACGTCAATATTGAGGAAAAGATCAAGGTATGAAGCAGTCCTTCTAGTATCAGTAGTATCCTTAATTTCAAGCTCATTGGGATATATGAGATGTAAGTATTGGCTGAAGTATGGGCTGTTCAATGATAAAACATCATCAATATATCGGAAAGTAAAATCAAAGAATTTCGCAAGGTGCTTTTTCTTTTTGTCTTTTAGAAGGTTCTGAATAAATTCTGCTTCATACGAATACAAAAACAAATCAGCCAGCAGGGGTGCACAATTAGTACCCACTGGAATACCGACTGTCTGTTGAAATATAAATCCTCCAAACTCAACAAATATATTGTCGATCAAAAAGTCCAGCATTTTAATAATATCATCTTCAGTATATTTTCTGGAAGATTCAGTGTGATTCTTCACAAAATATGAATTATTGTATCCCAAAACAAGAAATTTGTATCTACGATTCCCATTTTTATAGAAAAAGCTCTGTTTTATGAGATGGTGAAGTCGATCTTTCAACTGAGCATGGGGAATAGTAGTATATAGAGTAGAAAAATCTAAAGTTTTTATGTTGTCGAAGGTTAAGCAGTAGATCTTTCGAATTTTTGAGAATCCAATCTGGTTAACACCACTGGTAGAATATGTCTCCTCACAATATTTTTGAAGCCCATCTTTAACTGTAGAAAGAATAGTAGTCAATACTTTAGAAAGATGTTTAGTCGAACATTTTGAAGACCCAGCTATGTATCGTTCTTTATATGGAGTTTTGTGTAATTTAGGTATCCAGTATAATGAGGGCAAGTTTTTTTCGTTTTCTTTGATGTTGATACCAAAAGAAAGAAGGACAGATTTATGATTTTGTAAAATTTCATCCTTGGTAAATGATGTTAAAGAATATGTAGGATTACCAGTAGTTTTATCAATTCCAAGCTCTGTAGTGAGACATTGCAAATAATGTTTTTTACATATGAAAACAATATTATTGGAGGCTTTATCTGCCGGAACAACGACATATTTGTCATGCAAAGAGGATAAAGCATCCACAACCTCCGCATTCTTGAAAGGGTTAGAAACTCCAGTACTCATATTACATCTTAGTTTTTGTATGCGCCTCTGAATGCATGATCGAATAGTTTTGATCCATTCAGACAGAGTGTCCAGGTCTGGTTCGTCAGGTTCACGCTTTATCCATTTTCTTGCATAGTCCTCAACTGCATCCATCAGTAACTTGAAATTCTTTTTCCAGTTGATTGGCTGGGGGATTCTATACTTTGGTCCCTTGGCTAGCAGCTCTCTTAGTTGTTCATTAGTAACAATACCAAGGTCACCAGTAATAATATGACCAGCTGGACTATAATTGTATTGAGAAGATGCACATGAGCAATCCGGAGGATTGGAGTTTGTATCTTTGAGGTTAAAAGCCTCTTAAACTCTCTTGTGGTTGAAAATCTTTGATGCAATAGACTTGGTGTAGGTATAAGAAATAACAGGTGTAGCTTTATTTTTGAAGTAATCAGGTATAGTTTTTTGTACAGATTTTTGATATTTACAGAATCTAAACCTTTATTGGCGAATTCTACCTTAAAAAAGTAACGTTTTTCCTCACTTTTGGATGTAGTCAATACGGGTTTGAATAGTCTATGGTTAGCAATGTGCATGATAATTGCAACTAATCTATACAAAACAGAACGAGAATCAGTAACGGAACTATTTTTGGCATCTTGAAATAGTAAAGAAAGTTTTGACAATGGAATGGAGTATAATTTAGTTCTAATATGATGAATTCCTAAAGGTTTGTGAACAGATGTTAATAGACTAGCAATGTCCATGATAATTGCAACTAATCTATACAAAACAGAACGAGAATCAGTAACGGAACTATTTTTGGCATCTTGAAAAAGTAACGAAAGTTTTGACAATGGAATGGAGTATAATTTAGTTCTAATATGATGAATTCCTAAAGGTTTTTGAACAGATGTTAATAGACTAGCAATGTCCATGATAATTGCAACTAATCTATACAAAACAGAACAAGAATCAGTAACGGAACTATTTTTGGCATCTTGAAATAGTAAAGAAAGTTTTGACAATGGAATGGAGTATAATTTAGTTATAATATGATGAATTCCTAAAGGTTTTTGAACAGATGTTAATAGACTAGCAATGTCCATGATAATTGCAACTAATCTATACAAAACAGAACGAGAATCAGAAACGGAAGTATTTTTGGCATCTTGAAATAGTAAAGAAAGTTTTGACAATGGAATGGAGTATAATTTAGTTCTAATATGATGAATTCCTAAAGGTTTTTGAACAGATGTTAATAGACTAGCAATGTCCATGATATTTGCAACTAATCTATACAAAACAGAACGAGAATCAGAAACGGAAGTATTTTTGGCATCTTATAAATAGGAAGGAACGCAAAACCAATTTCATTTTTAATAATTCCTTGACATGAAAAAATTGTTACCTGATGATAGCGTTTCTTTATTTACATTGCATATGACGTCATAACTTAAATAACGTCACAACTAAAATTCATAACAACAGACCCAAAATCGGAAACGTCACGGTATTACCGTTAAGAAATTAAAATATGTTTGAATTAAAAAAAGTATTTAAACAGACTTCGTCCCCTTTCACAGGTAATGCCTGACTCATATTAATATCCACATGTAAATAACAGCATATGGTGCTTGATATAACAATAGTTTGTTCATGATAGTGTCAAACAAAGGGACGTAACTCGTGAATTACTGTCGGTCCCGTTTAGTTAAAAATATCGACACATCGAAGTGGCACATTTGCGTATCTTAGCGTATCAAATAGCACAAAGGAGTAGGTTCAGTAAGACCCCTTTTTGGCCCCAAAATAAAGCAGTTTTACAAAATTGTTTAAATGTAAACTTTTAGTTATTTTTTGTAAAGTATAATGCCTCTGCTTCATAAATATGGGCTGTTTTTGGCATAACCATGCACATATATCGGGTACTTGCATCATTAAATCATGCTAAATTACTGAAATCTTCACAATTTCAGCATTTGTAGTTAAATTTTAGACTGTTTCCGTTATAAACGGAAGTGGCCGCATTCGTGTTCATTCTTAATATTGTACAGTAAATTGTGTTTATTGATTATACATAACATATATGAAGATCGAGGATGAACACGGATGCGGCCACTTACATTTTTGACAAAAACCATCTGAAAAGTGATAGTTTTTGGCATATTTGACAGATTTCTCATATTTAAGCTAGAATCGGAGAGTTTTTAATGAGTGAATCAGTTAGAATCTTTCACAAAAAATAATTGAAATAATTAAAATAGACATTTAAGTGTTTAAAAAGTGTTCAAAATCATTTGTCAGATAAACTTAAAATTGAGGCCAAAACCGGCCCTTACCGGACCTACTCCTTTGACATATCATAGTCCAAGTTATGGTACATAACATAATTTAAATTTAGCATAGCTTCCCGAAAGGTTAAGAAAGAAAATCACGATTTTAATTTTCTGTGACCAATTTTTTTGTCAACACCTTAACTTTGAAGACACATTTTGAGAGAAAAAAATGAGTTTAATCCATAGTTTAGGTGAGTAATATATTTCTCATATACTCAAGAATGTTCACTTTAAAGGAAATTAGTTCAAATTCATGCAAAAAACTACAGGTTCCAAAAAACGGGCTTCACTTATTTGGTAAAAAAATGCCCATATATGGTAATCACATGATGTCCATTGTTGCTTTAAGAAATGGGGTCAAACCGAGGTCAGCTTTCCGACTGTTTGTCAAATAATTGAATGGTCTTTGCACTACACATGACGTCATTACGTTCAATATCTGCAATGACGTCATTCCGTTCAAGATTTCATTATCGCAAACAGCAACATGAACAGCAAGAAAAAAAGAGCAATCAGAAGTTTGGTGGCAGCACTTGCCTTTAAAAAGGCCTCTAAAAAAAACAAAACAATTTTTGGACAAATGCGTAAATCATATAAATATATGATGTATAGAAAACGTACAGTCAGTGGACAACAGAGAGTTAACACTCAAAAAATGTCCTATCATTTCAAATAAAATCGATAGTTTTCTAAACAAATTAGTGGGAACCATTTGTTTTCCACTGACTGTATTTATAGTCTTAGTTAACTTATAATCAAGAAGAGTCTCCTAACCTCAAAGTTTATATCAGAATATATGAAATAAAAGTACTGAAATACAGCATTATTTAGTGAGAACTTACATATGCCTGTCCAAGAGTTATCGACACTTTTTTCACTATATATTATATACAACTACACTATTTGTTTTGAAAAACATATTGTGGGAATATTTCTAGTAGATTTTTAATAAACTTGGTACGTAGAGAAGCAGAATTTTCACAGACTAATTTGTTTATTTTTGTTTTTTAGTTTTTTAATTGTCGACTGAAATATAGCCCCGTTTTTTGTGTTAGACCCGGTTCACAGATCTTCACACTAGTATTTTTTTTATCTATCTAATTTGAATCGATCTAAATAAAACCAGTTGAATATTCTTGAAACGGCGCTTCTATGTCCTGCACGTATCGATTTTAGTTTCAAATTCATCTTGGTCACTTGGCACCAATATCGTAGAGTGGTTTATTGGACACAAATTAAAGCTTAGTAAATAAGAACGTCTGTTTGCAATGATACTTGTATTGAACTCTGAATAGCTAACGTCACAACAACGGTGACGTCGTGTACACTAGAGAGCGGTAGCGGGAACACCTCAAGTGCAATTCTTTACACAACCCACTGTCTCTACCTTTGGGTAGGGTTTGAGCAAACTATAATATATAATCTAATGTTAAAACATGTTTTGTATAATAAGTTAAACACTTATTTCAATTTCATTTAATCACATTTAGTAATACCACTTAGGCATATATCCACTTTTTTTAACAGGAGCTAGCCAGGTATTTTAAAACTATAAAATCACTGCAGTATTTTAAAGAGATTGTCTCTATGACTATCATTACAAAACTATGTGTTATATTGTCTTAAAACTAGACAGGGTTAAGGGAATAATGAATTATTAGCCAAATGTGCAGAATTAACATAATAAAGAATAGAGAATAATGGGCTATAAATAAAAAGGTATGGAATAATACGCACAATATGTAAAGAAAATTAAAAAACATGCCTAAACAAGTCAAATAATACAGAAATGAAGGATCCAAAACACACTCTCTGGTATTATACAATACTTGTGTTACGAGGTTATTTTAAATGGGGCAGACAAAGAATTTCAAAAAGTTTAGAAATACGAAAGAAAAACCACTCCAGGTTTACCATGTAATTCTTTACTTTTACAGATCAATGAATTGGTTACCATCCAATGGCAAATATTAGACATACAGATCAGTAAATTACATGTTGACTTGATAAGATACTTTTATTCCAATTAAACGGGCACATGATGAGCAACGTAATTTATTACAATGTTTTTAGATATGTTGATGTGATATGATTACTAAACCAGCTTTGAACTAGAATGATGTGTAACCTGAGTCAGATTTTCAACATGCTAGTTGACAATCTCCATTTATTAATGTATCTGCTTCTAGTACTGTGGATTCAGTTATTTTCGTGGGTACCAATTTACATAAATTTCTGAAAACTTGCATTTAATGGATATGTGATTTCGAGGTTCAGCCAAAATCTGAATTCAATCTCATAGCAAATTTGTAATTCCGGGGACTTCGAAGTAAACCTAGCTTGTACCCCTAAAAATTGGAATCCAACAAATAAAAATAAATCCACAGTATCCATGTTTTAATTTTGTCCAAGATTTTGGTGAGAGTATAAGTTATTGAATGCTCCAACGAGTGGATTTTCACTACCATAAGTTTCATGCGTATGTCTTTCTGTATAGTTATTCACAAAGAACCCATAAACATTATGAACAGGTTCTCCATGAGATGTGTTCAAGTGAGTCACATTATATACAGTGAGATGTGTTGCTATTAAAAACCAAATTCCCATCAGACCTAAAAACAGTACTATAAATATGATCAGAAAAGCGAGTTTCACCTGTCATGTAGGGATCTACATCAATTGTTGAAAACATATGCCATTGACGAGGTGCCTTTTCAGTTTGATGAGTTAAAAGATGTTTTTAAGGGTTCTGTTGTAAAGAAACGATTTGTTACACACAGAACAGGAATATTTCTTATCATTTAAATGGATTCTCGTGTGGATCTTCAGCTGTTTCCTGTCTCTGAAACTTTCATTACATTCTAAACAATTTAACGGCCTCACACCAGTATGTTGACACACATGGACGATATTTTTGGTAGATGAACAGATTGCTGGTGGTTTTGCAATGTGTCCCAGCTCCGTTAAGTTTTGTACGGTCTTTCTCCTGTATGAGATCTACAATGTATCTACAAATAAAAACATGTCAGCCATGAATATTTATTCCTTCATTCATAGCTATAGCTAAAAGAATTCTTGGTATCTCAAATGCAAAATGATATATTATATACACAAAAAAATGTACATGTTTGGGCCTTTTATAGACAACTTTAACATTACGTATTTTCCCATTGTTGAAGGCTGTACAGTGAATTATATTGTGTAATGCATCCCAGCTACGGTAAGTCTTGGGACAAGATTAAGATGTGTACGGTCTTACTCCTGTATGGGATCTACGATGAATCTACAAATAAAAACATTTCAGCCATGAATATTTGTTCTTCCAATCTCAAGGCTAAAAGAAATTATTTTTCATTATGACTGACAAATGACTGATTTTTACAAACTGTTAGCCATTTTTAATAGCTGTATAGCCTTCAGCATGGCCTTAGTAGTTTTTCTCATTGATGGATGCCATATGGTTGCCTATAATGGCTTACATTCACTTCAATTGTTAATTGATTGATTGTTGGGGGTACTTAATTTGAACTTTGGTTGATATTCATATTTGTCTCATTGATAATTATACCACATCTCCACGATTCCTTGTTTCTATATTAGTGGCTACAATCACATACCGGTTGATGATAATTGAAAACTAAATGTGTCAAAGCGACACGAATGGCCCCGACT
The DNA here is from genome assembly GCF_036588685.1 of Mytilus trossulus. Classification (NCBI taxonomy): domain Eukaryota; kingdom Metazoa; phylum Mollusca; class Bivalvia; order Mytilida; family Mytilidae; genus Mytilus; species Mytilus trossulus. The sequence continues at coordinate 66,705,768 of NC_086377.1, forward strand.
CAAAAATTTGAAAAAAAAAATGCAATTTCAATAACACTTGTGGACACAAACATGATGGTAGTCTCACATATCAAAAATCAGCTGAAAATGTGGAGGCGTATAGAAAAAAAGTCTGTATAACTGTGATTTTCAACAATTTTCAAAGTTTTAAACCCTCAATTTTGTCAAAAATTAACAGAGGGAAAAAAAACTTAAACTTGATCTGTAATTCATCTTGAGTAACTCACATACCTAAAATCAGCCCAATATCTGAAAGCGTTTAGAAAAAAGTCTGTAAAACTGTGATTTTCAACAATTGATCAAAGTCCAAAGCCTGTAATTTCGGCAAAAATTAGCCGAGCAGAACAAAACTTAAACTTGATCTGTAACTCATCTTGCTTAACTCGCATACCAAAAATCAACCCAACATCTGAAAGAGTTTAGAAAAAAAGTCCGTATAACTGTGATTTTCAACAATTTATCAAAGTCCAAAGCCAGTAATTTCGGCTAAAATTAGCGGAGCGGAAGGAAACTTAATCTTGATCTGTAACTCATGATAAACTCACATACCAAAAATCAGCACAATATCTGAAGGCGTTTGGAAAAAATCTCTGTCTAACGGTTTGTTGCGGAATGGCGGAATTTCGGAATTACAGACAAGGGTAAAACTATATGGCACCGACAACTTGGTTGTGGGGCCATAACAATATGGTACATGTATATCTAGAAAAATTCATAGTACAATGTACAACTACTGTTTTTAGATGTGTATAAATATAGAAAGTATTCAATCTGAAAAATTCCAAGGGTGAAAAATGAGATACGTACTATACATGAGTGCAATTTAAATTAGTGTCTTATTAGTTTCATAGTGTGTTACTGACCCTGAATATATCGTATTAGATTACTAGCACATTATCATGATTATGTAACGAATTTATCTTACGGACTATATTCATTTTTTTGAATTTAGACTATAGTTGTCTCATTTGCAATCATACCACATTTTCTTATTTTTATATTTAATTGCTCAAGTGTTCGATTTTAAAGAACCTACTTCCATTGGTCTGCACCAAAAAAAAAAAACGGTAGATGAACAGACTGCTGGTGGTTTTGCAATGTGTCCCAGCTCCGTTAAGTTTCTTCATTTTTACAAGTTTTGCCACAGTTTTGGCATTTAAAGGTTGGCTGATTGTTGTGTAATTTTACATGACGTGCAAAAGCAATTTCAAGTTTAAAAACACGACCACAAAATTTACATTTAAAAGATTTTCTAGCAGTTCCACAGTTACTTTTGTATACCCTTCCACAAATAGTGCACTGTGTTTTTCTCTAATATGTGCTTCAATACTCACGTCTTTGACATGAATAAGTTCATCACAAATGCTACAAATCTGATATTCCTTGTGGGATCGGATATGATTAACATAGGCAATTTTACTCGACCAGTTCATCTGACAAATTTGACAGGTAATTACATAACTGGGCCACTGCGCTCCTATTCGATGCAATTCCTTATCAGTTGCAATATTTTCTTTACTTTTGTTTGCATTGATTTGTCCGTCAATTTTAATTTGTGTATTACCTTGAGTTATTTCCCCCTTTGTAGACTTTTTCCTACTGTTGATGGTGTGTTTTTTTTTTGCATTCTTTTTGTTCGATCATTCTTAACAGACTTAGACATCTTTTTTTTAAGGGTCAGAAGTTTTGATTATCTTTTCCTTTGAACTGAAAAAATAAACATTTAAGAATTTAATAAACTGTTAACACAGAGATATATATTGCTTTTTTGCTATTTTGATAGTAAAATGCAAACATTAAAATTAAATATCAATATATTCCAATCCTAATAGTCCTGCATACCAAATATCATTGACTTACCACTAGTGGTTTCCCATGAAGTGACTTAATCAAAAACTAAAAAATGTAATCGAAGCAAAATTGCAAAGTAAATAAACCATGATTGACGAGGAAGAGCCAAATAATCTGCATGGAAGTAAGATGTGCAAATACTATTAATATAATGACAACTGCATACCACACATCACTGACCTACCATAAGCGGTTTCACATGAAAACTACATTCTTATCTTTGAGTAACTGACACATTAAAAGTATTAACAATGATGTATTTTTGAAGTAAAAAATTGTAAATGCATGATTTGTGTTGAATAATTTAGGGATCGTAAACATTTCTGGATCTGAGAAAGTGGTCAAAGTATATAATGCAAAACTTGTTTCAAATTATACATATGCAAAAAATTGACCAAAACAAATAATAAATAATGAAGGGACATCATTTTGTTGGTTGTGATATATAATTGTAGGTGCAATTGATCGTTTTCATCTTTTCACTGATTTGTTTGGCAGAGTTATCTCCCATGGACCAGAACCTTCAAATTACCATTTTTTGTTTAATTTTATATGTTTTATTTCGTTCATAATTTCCATTGCATACGTTTAAATTGATTGATTCATTCAAAATGAAAATTAGAAGGTAGGAATGGAAAATTCCCTTTAAACACACGCCAAATTGGTATTTTTTTTTGTAAATCTGACCATCTGTTTTATGCAAAATTATGTTTGTTGAGAAATGATTTTTGACCCCACCATTTTTCCTCATTTTAATATATGGACAATGTCCACTATAACAGTAGAAAAATCAATAATAAAAAAAAACGGGAATATTTCCCTAAATTTTACATTGAACTTAAAATCGTTCTAACTTTTTTTGGTTGCTTTTTTAATTCCAGTTTTTTTTTGCAGAATGCAGAAATCTACTTCCTTCTTCCGGTCACGTTGTTGTGAGACTTTTGAGTAGTCTAGTAAAATAAAAGAACTCAAGGAACACAATACCAATATTTTATTTTTTTATTTTTTGTCTTTGAACTGACGTTACCTGATGCATTGCGTTTCTTTGTTTACATTGAACATGATGTCATAACTGAAATAGCGTCACAAGTAAAATCCCTAACAACCGAACCAAAATATGAAACGTTTTTACGGTATTTATGTTTCTTTTTTTTAACAAAGATTTAAGTTACAAAGAAATAATTCATACAGACTTCGTCCCCATTCACAGGTAATGCCTGCCTTATATTAATTGCAACACAATTCACTTCAGGTTAGTTTAAAAAATCATATATGAATACGCAACATTTCCTTATTTAATTTCCTTTGAAAACAGGACATACTATAAACAATATATAGTTGAATGAATGAATTTTATTTGCAAAAGCATATAGAACATGCTATGGCAATACATAATATATACATAATGTGACAAAAGACTGGTAACAGAGAACAATACAATAATAACATACATAATGTAGCTAACCAATAATATCAGATCTAGCTTTCCATGCACTCTTTAAATAGTTACAGAGCTTAATTGCTAGAGATCTAGAATTAGCTTTCAACAAACAAGATAGTTTAAAAATAGTAGGCCATGAACAATAATAGCGTGGCAAAAACAATATTCTAATTGCCCTATATGCTGGACATACCAATACAAAATGAAATTCGTTCTCAACACATTTCATATTACAACATACACAAAGACGCATTTCTCTTGGTATATCAGAGAAGCGACCAACTTCAACATTCAGTTTCAATGTACCACTTCGTAGTTTAGTAAGAATGTTACTATTGTTAATGTAGCCAAAATAATTTTCAAGACAAAAATCAAACTTTATGCTACAATAAAAACTTAATTTCTCACAGTCACATATATCTGCTGACCATTTTTGTAGATATTGGTCTTTAATGCGTGTCTTTATAACATCAAACGATATATCAATATTATTCTGACCAATCCAAATATGGTTCATTCCAAGACTAAATAAAAAATCACGCACATTAGATGCCCAATTAATTTTACCATGATTTGCATCGTCATATAAAATTTTATATACATCATATACAAAAGCTGGTTTATATGTAACAATACGTAACCAATATTTTAAGATTAATTGTTTTCTCAAAACATACATAGGTAGATGACCAAGTTCGCCACAAAGAAAACTAATAGGAGCACGTTTACCTAATTTTAAAACAAACCTACAAAAACGGTTATGAATAATCTCTATGTCGTTGGCACGGTGAAAACCCCATATTTCGGAAGAATAGTTCAGTACCGATCCAACCATACTGTCATAAAGAAGACATTGTTGCTTTATAGAAATGTAAATATTATCTAAACATTTTAAGAGTGATGAGAGAGCTCTTGATCCTTGTTGGGATAGTCGCTTTTGCGTGTGTAAGAATTTCCCGTTAAAGTGCATCAACATTCCAAGGTAAACGTATGAATTTACGATTTGAAGTTCTTGATTATATATGAAATGATTGTTCACAGGTTGCCATCCATTTCTAAACACAACTATCTTAGTTTTATCAGTGTTAACTTCTATGTTCCATTTTCTACAGTATTTGGATAGGTTGTCAAGTAGCTGTTGAAGAAGTTTGGCAGATTTGGCAAATAAGACAGTGTCGTCTGCAAAAGTATCAAATTAAGTTGTTGACAATAATGTTGACACCGTGGTTCATACAGATGTTACTAGATCCGTGTCTATCACTGTTATGAATGACACGTGGTCAATAACATGAATTGTGCACGACTTTATTTGTTTCTTTCCGACATTTCTAAGATTGATAACAAAAAATTAAAAGAAACAGACTCAATATTAAATTAAAGTATATCACTTGTAAAAGATAAAAGATTCGAATACTCATATAAAACATAGCGTATAGTAATCCTAATAGTAAATTATTATACCTTCTGTAAACATGTCCTTTTAAAGTAAAGTTGCTCTATCTTTGCATAGTGTTTTAAAGAAATATATAGCGTTTACTGTACTTTGTGAAAATAGTATGCCTTGCTGTTGTAATAGACTATTGATTTTCATGTCAATCATTGTCAATTTCAAGTACAAAGGCAGATCTTAGTTGTTTTGACAGACAAGGGGGTATGGTTGATTAGCATAACAATTAATAAACTACACATAGGTACTAATACTGTACTAAAATTATGTAGTACTGGAAATTTACTTTTGATAATTAGTACTATTTCTTAACATTAAAATTATTGTAATATCTAGGTTCTTGTATTTTACAGTACTTGATTTGTACTAAATATTTTGGTACAGAAATAATACAATATTCCATGTTTGAAATTCATAATTTTAAGAGATTTGAAATACGAAAATTTTCAAAATGCTGAAAGTGTAACGGTCGTAACCAAAAATCTATAGTGCCTGAATCTCAAGTACAAATTAGGTACTGTAAAATACTGGTACCTCAATATTACAATAATTTTAAAGCACTAAAATAGTACTGAATTTTCCGGTAATACATGTTTTTAGTACAGAAATAGTACCTATGCAAAAGTAGCTGTGTATTACAATTGAACAAACAGGGAAAATAGTAAAAGTAAATGCATTTAAATTTTTCTGACATTTTAAGAGACTTTAAAATACTGTAGTTTCTGTTTGACACTGGTTCTCCGTTAAAGCGCCCAACGTCAGAGTAAAAAATGATAAAATATAAATTGCAGCAAAACTTGTTTATAAAGAACATAGATCATCTTCATAGTGTATTCTATCAACCCTATAAATTTTAGCATGTAATTTGCTACCGTTAATTTGTAATGATCGAGACAGTTTAGAAGAAAAAACAATAGAAAAGTCCATTTAACGTCATTTTATTTCCATTGACGTCGTGATTTTCAAGCAACTTTTTTAAACTTTTTTTTATTGATTCACGTAAACTTTTAATTTTTTTTCTTGTTAGCTGAAATTTAAGTATAATATTCAGTCATGTCTGCATTATTATTATATACTAGAACACCCGTGATATCGCGAGTCCGTGACTGAACTAAAGTACATAACTATGCGCAAGCCTTATTTTAGTATTAGTATTGTCATCTGATAAAGTTATGCCGATTATAAGATACACAGTTCTCTGCTTTCAAATCTTTCTGTTTTAACCTGTCGAACTGGAACTTATCAATTATTGGTAATATTAATTATTTGGAAAACAAAAGGTCCTGGAATGGAGTATTTTTTAATAAACAGCATGTCCTATAGTACATGTAGTTATAAATAAAGTTGAATACTTTGACTCGCTGTTTTACGTCATGCCCGCTAACAAATTGAAAACTGTACCTATACGCCTTATTTTTTGTCCAGATTTTTAGTATTCGTATTGTTATCTTAGAAAGTCTTACTGATTAAAATACTACAATAGGTAACAATTTGTCAATTTGGTAGTGTCAACCCTGTGATTATGACCCGTGTTACTGTATATAGCATATTAATCCTGAATACATCGTTTGGTGGTGCGCCTGTCAGATGCTGAACGTACAGATAAGGTAATAGGTAACAGGTGAACATGCTATTGGTATCGATATCGGAATCGATCCGGAACTTCTTAATTATTGGCAATATTAATTACGTGGAAAACAAAAGGGCCTAGAGTGATGTAATTTTTAATCTTCACCTTTGTACTATATTAGTTATATATAAAGTTGAATTCTTTGATTCGTCGTATTTACGTGAAGACGGCTGACAAATTGGACCTCGTAATTTTAGTATTATAGATATAAAATAATTTTTTATCTCTTTAACATAATATAAATTAAGGTGATAAATCTTCAATTTGACCTTTTCTGTGCGAACTTGTACGATAAACAATCGACTCAGCATTTCAGTCTTGTACAAAACAGGATAAATAATAAAATCGTATAAACATGCTTTTAACCCGAATACGCATATAATTTGCCACTGAATCCTCCTCCTTTTCGTCTTCATTCTATTTACCATTCTGTGTTACCATGAATTATCATTGATGTAGTCATATTGATATCGAAAACATATATATAAATCAACTGTTTTAATTTCAAAATGCACAAGTATGGCATATAACGCATAAACCTCTTGGTTGAAAAATTTCTTCGAAGCCGAAGCACAACCCTTGTATGATCTTGTATCTTTGATGGGTTACTTCCTTTAATATTCCTTAATACCTTTTTGTTCTATGTATCGGAAATTTGAAGAAAAAAAGGAGAGACGAGAAGTGTCAATTAATTTTTTTTAGCAGAATAATGGAAGTATGTTTCTTAAAATTGAATACTTGAACACTTTAATATAACAATAAAAAGATGTGGTATAATTGCAAATGAAACTCCAGTCTAAAATTCACTTTATAAAGATAGTCGGCAAGATAAATTCTTGACACAGTGCTTTAGTGACCTAATACGATATATAGAGGGTCAGTAAATTCCATATGAGGTTCTATTTTCGCTCAAATCCCTTATGGAATTTACTGACCCCGTATTTATCGTATTAGGTCACTAACACACTGTGTAACTGATAATATCCGACTAAAATTTAAACGAATCACTTATTTGATAATGTTACAGTTAGTATAATAATAAAAAAAATAGAGGAGATATGATCTATTGATTGATGTTTTCTGAACGTACAGTGGCAAATATTTCATGCAGATTAAAGACCGGGAGAAGAATATTAAAACAAACATAAGATGTTACATGCGTTGTCGTTGATAAAGAATTTAAAAAGGTTCAATAAAAGTATATAAAAACAATGATGAGAGAGATACGACAAAAAAAACTATCCAGCAAAGTATAAAATATTAAATCATTTTCCATAGATATTTTACTCATCCTCTTTGTTTGTTAGTTGTAGCCTATTAATCTCGCAACTTTAATTGGTAGACAACCAGTAAAGATCACCGCTTCTTTTTGTAGATCCTCCTATACTAATAGTACTATGCATCGTATTCCGCTTGAATATCATATCTTTTTTTTTTTAGTTATTTGAATTAATCCAAGATATAGATGGTTGTTTATAGATTAGAAAATACTTTTGAAACTTAAGAATATGGTGAATTGAAAATAACAGAAATGAATGATTTAAAGATTATGAAACTTTACGTTTTCTGCATATTAAATTCATTATTGACAATATTTTAGTAGATCATTTCGAAAGAAACGTTGATCTTTCAAATTGGTTGTAAACGCAACCGGTCAAATGCATTAAGCGATGCAAATTGTATACATTCATAAGTATCATTGTTTTCGCGAAAATCATTTTGTTTCCTATTGTAGAAAAATTTAACCTTACATCCTTCTCGTGCATTGCGTCAGCAATTATTTAATTTTATTCACCTGAAAAAAATTTAGTTCGTGACAGATGTCAGACCACGATAATCCGATAAGCAATAAAAAGATCTTCAATAGTGGTCGGAAAAAAAGGCTAGAAATTTGGTGCGTCCGAAGCGAGCACTTTTTTTTTATTTATCTTCATCATTGACGCCCAGCAACAAGTATTTGAAATGCAAAGATATGAAAGAATAGAAAGAGTTGATGAGCTTTATGACGGAAATGGCACACAAAAAATAGTCAAATCAGTCGAATGTAACATTGATGGAGTTTAAATCCTTAGGTATCTTTATAATTCCAAAATATATAAATTGACCATTGATTGGAATTGTAAGGATTTGCATAACCACAAATTGTCATAATTCGTACGTCTTAAATTTTCATACTGATGTTCGAGGACCGAAGACATTGTATTTAGGGTATAACATTTTTTAGTACCAACAAATATTAAATATATTTCATTATTCACCAAAGCAATTGATTGATAAGCGATGTTTCTTTCTATTTTTTGTTGGACAGATGAGTAATCAATGATAAAATCTTTTTGGTGTTCACATTTTTATTTTATCCGATTTCAGATTTCAATTAATGTCGGTTAGCTGCCGGTACTGTCACACTGTTATGAATTTGAACGTTCAGCTCCTCATTACTAGTACCTCGAATCACAAGGAAAAGATGATAAAAGATACCTCATATCATCTTTACTTTTGTTTATTATCCCTGCTACTAGTATCCAATTTATTTCGAAGAAATTGAAATACTTTTTTTTCCTCCAAGTTTTATACTTATTTCAAACGTGGTATCATTTATGCAGTACAGTGACAGAATAAAAAAGAGGGGATATACGGAGAAGTGTCATACGTATATTGTTGATACAGACAAGATAATATATATTGTATACGGAAGTTTTGAAATGCAGGAACTGAACCCAAAAAATTTTATAGAGAAGGGCACATATTTCTAACTGAATAGAGAAAAATGGGCAAAAGAATTACAGAAAACAGAAATGTAGATCTCCTCCCCTAATACATACCGTAATATATTACGGTATATATATATATAAAATTATAACAGTCTAAAGATTTGCACAACGGTACTGATATATATTGATTCTTACATTGATACCAGTGGAGTATCGGATTTATCCAATCGAGATAGTTAAATTATCAATTTTAAAGTTCGAGCCGCCTCAGCGAGTACTTTAAAATTTATATAATTTAACTATCGAGATTGGATAAATCCGATAATCCACGAGTAACTATGTAATAATCTGTTTCTCTAATGATTAAAAAGACATTTTCTTTTTTTGTTTACCGAAAATCCCCTTCCAGTGCCTTTCACATTGCACGAAGTTGTCAATTTCATTAACACCTGTTATCATATTTTGGTTCATCCAGTCAGCCAAAAAGGTCATGACCCTTAAAACCATCCAATGATCTTCTGAGATCACCAGCAACCACACGTTGATTAAATTTTTTAATACAATGGGTTCGAAAAGGGATAAATTTCCATAGAATTAGAGAAAAGGAGTTATTAAACGAAAATGTTGTTATAAAATCGTATTGACAAAAACATTTCGGCTCAAGAAATGGCCTTCTTCTTGTGTCACAAGTTTTAACAATACTGTATTGTTAAAACTTGTGACACAAGAAGAAGGCCATTTGTTGAGCCGAAATGTTTGTCAATACGATTTTATAACAACATTTTCGTTTAATAACACCTTATATCAGTACCGTTGTGCAAATCTTTAGACTGATATAATTTTTTCCTTATCTGCATAGTATCGCCTATTCTAGACGATCCGGTACATAGTAAATTTGCTGAATGGTCCTTTTTATAGACTTTTATAAAATTATAATATATAATTATAATATATATATATCTAGCATTGTGACGGTTAGTTTTGTTTAATCTATCTAACTGCTTTTAATTCCGAAAAGAAAGGTGTACAAGGTGTTGTTAATTAATGTAGCGGAATTTATATCGGGCCCTTTCAACCGACGTCCTAATTTCGATGAACAAAATTTAAAAAAGCTTCTCTGCTTGTGCAACACGAAAAAAAAGAGCATTTTTTATGGCTTCTTGCAATTGCATACTTATTAAATCGTATTGAATTCGGTATCAAATTTTTATTAATTATAAAGCTTCATATCTTGAATATTGAAAACAGGTCTAAATTATTTACATACATTACGATTGATATAAAAACATCCGGTTCGTTTTTTTTTCTTCATCTAGATTTGAGAAAGAAGCAACTCTGTTTCACTCAAACAATTGATTTATACAAAAAATTACATGTTGTCTTCTTTTGTCATCTGAATTACAATATGTTATTGATCTGTAAGTGATATATCCGCCATCCATTATAACTATCTAATGTGTTTATTTTGCACGCCATACTCGATAAAAGTGCGGACGTGATAGAAAGCACTCTACCAAAATGTCAACGGAGATTACATTCCACGGTAGTCCAAATAATTATGACGTCTTGAAAGGCTATTATATTTTTTTCCTTTGACGCCTTACATCGACGTCATAATGCTGAAGCCACCGTTTTCGGTTGGACTTTGAGAGCATATTTTGCTCTCAACTTTGAGGCCCAATTTAGCCATCAAATTTTCATTGAAGGCTAAAACAAAATGCATATAAAAATTCTTACCTTTTATGTGTTTGTTTGTTCAAAATATTTCCAATTAATCCCTAAAGAAATAATAATATAAGGAACAATTCCATCCGAGGCGGGAACATGTAGACTGCCTTTTTTAAAACGTTTGTCTGATTTCCTTTAAGGAGATTATAAATTTTTTTTTACCCAAACTCGGTAAAACCAGAATTTCCGGAACCATTGTTTTACATTATCCGGAAATTCAGGTCAGTGAAAATGTTCCGAGTTTGGTTCAAAAATATATTTTATACACCTAAAATGAAGCATCTTTAGGAGAAATCAGCTAAACGTTTTAATAAAGCAGTAAATTCCTTCTAAAGTCCAACTGAATATATGAGTTTGGCGTTATGACGTCGATGTAAGGCGTCAAAGAAAAAAATTATAATAGCCTTTCAAGACGTCATAATTATTTGGACTAATTCCACGGAGGTTACATTTCGACGATTTCGTCATTTATGAACCATAATATGTATATCTAAAGATCGGACTTGTAGTAAAATTTAATTTTGACATCGATATCGATCTGCTGAATGTGAAATTTGTTTTCAAAATTGATGTTTTTTAAGAATTGGCCATTCCACGGAGATTACACGCTAAACAAATCTCTACAGTTTTCAACTTTGCTTCGTTTTTCAGACTGATGTAACTTGGAATAAATGACCATTGGTATAAACAAAATTATTTATGGTAACCTTATGATCAAATTAAACTCATATTACACTCTATAATGTACTAAATATTTTGTCCTGCTTGGTCTTTTATCCATCAATGGAAATTTCAGCTTTTCGAAGAAAACATTATGGACGGCCGGTACGATCACGATCGTTGTGCAATATGTACTAAACTTTATAAAAATTAAAAATATAGATAATAAAGAAATCAAAAATTATCAGATATAAGTATAACAAGCTACGGGTATATATAACTGGACGTCGTTAGGTTTGCTTTCTTACGAAGGGAAAAATAACGTCATAAAATGGGCGCTTTAACGGAGAACCAGTGAAGAACGTTTTTGATCTGTGTTTTCTTCTGCTTAATGCTGTTGGAGCCAAAAATTGTTTAATACTTTAGAAGTCATTTGTTACAGATAAATAGTTATGATCCGATATCATTGTATTTTGTAAATTATTGACTTTAATATGAGTATTGTTTTTTACTGCAAATTAAACTGATGAAATGATAGCTTTCATGTCAAACTTATTTTTAGCCCTCTTAATGGACCTCCGATTGTGGAAAAATTATTCCATGATGAAATTGACATTTTACATGTAAATACTTTTTAAAATAGTGAACAGTCAGTATAATAATGATATTAATCTTGTATTTTACATGGACTATCCCCTTAGGGTCGTGCACTATTTTCTCTGACCTTGGCAACTATTTTCGCATAGTCAATGTTAAACACAACATTATTATACAAATATCCCTAACGTTAATTCTATACTATTGGAAGCGTCATTCTATTCCCAATAATGAGAGACTATTACAAAATTATCATAAACAATATTTTACATAATTTTTAAACTATTTAAAAATACAAAGCAAGATTACAAGATTAGATTTCAAGAAAATGAATTAAACATTTTGTTTGTAGACGCCTTGATGTTTTATGATCAAAAAGTCAAATGCAGTCGTTTATGCAACGAAAAATATGATGTTATGACGCTTGTCGTTTGCTGTATGAACTACTTATTTATTTTAGACGACTCTTTGTTCATTTCGTTTGTTATATGAACTACTGTAAACCACTTTATTTTCCGAGATATTTCATTTCTCGTTTAACCATTCTAAGCCCTTTTTGCAGCGATTTTGTTTCGTTTTTATTAAAAATTTATGCAGTTAAGAAACGTTTTTATTTAAATATTTGCCAAAGGTTATATTCGCGTTATTTTTTTACTCGCGAACGTTGCAAAGATAATCTGTAGCAAAACATATTTGATTTAAAATACTCGTTTGTTTTACACGACTCTTTTCTGTATGAACTACTTATTCTTTTTAGACGACTCGTTGTTTGTTATATGAACTTCTGTAAATAGTTATCAAAAGTACCAGGATTATAATTTTATACGCCAGACGCGCATTTCGTCTACATCAGACTCATCAGTGACGCTCAGATCAAAACAGTTGGAAAACCAACTTATTTTAGCGGTTACTTTATTTCGCGTTTTACCATTATTGATTATTAGCACTTTTTGCAGCGATGTGTTTCGCGATTTCCAAATTGTTTCATGGTGTTAAGTAAGAAAATAGTCGATTATTTTGCATATTCGCTACAATTAATATTTGCGTGAATTTTCTACTCGCGAAAGTTGCGAAGATAATCTCTAGCGAAAATAAGTTGGTTCACAGTATTTGTTTGTTTTACACGACTCGTTTCTGTATTAACTACGTACTCATTGTAGACGACTCGTTGCTGTATGAACTACGTACTCATTGTAGACGACCCGTTGCTGTATGAACTACGTACTCATTGTAGACGACCCGTTGCTGTATGAACTACGTACTCATTGAAGACGACTCATTGCTGTATGAACTACGTACTCATTGTAGACGACTCGTTGCTGTGTGAACTACGTACTCATTGTAGAAACTCGTTGCTGTATGAACTACGTACTCATTGTAGACGACGCATTGCTGTATTAACTACGTACTCATTGTAGACGACTCATTGATGTATGAACTACGTACTCATTGTAGACGACTCATTGTTGTATGAATTACGTACTCATTGTAGACGACTCGTTGCTGTATGAACTACGTACTCATTGTAGACGACTCGTTGCTGTATGAACTACGTACTCATTGTAGACGACTCGTTGCTGTATGAACTACGTACTCATTGTAGACGACTCGTTGCTTAATGAACTACGTACTCATTGTAGACGACTCGTTGCTGTATGAACTACGTACTCATTGTAGACAACTCGTTGCTGTATGAACTACGTACTCATTGTAGACGACTCGTTGCTGTATGAACTACGTACTCATTGTAGACGACTCGTTGCTGTATGAACTACGTACTCATTGTAGACGACTCGTTGCTTAATGAACTACGTACTCATTGTAGACGACTCGTTTCTGTATGAACTACGTACTAATTGTAGACGACTCGTTGCTGTATGAACTACGTACTCATTGTAGACGACTCGTTTCTGTATGAACTACGCACTCATTGTAGACGACTCGTTGCTGTATGAACTACGTACTCATTGTAGACGACCCGGTGCTGTATGAACTACGTACTCATTGTAGACGACCCGTTGCTGTATGAACTACGTACTCATTGTAGACGATTCGTTGCTGTATGAACTACGTACTCATTGAAGACGACTCATTGCTGAATGAACTACGTACTCATTGTAGACGACTCGTTGCTGTATGAACTACGTACACATTGTAGAAACTTGTTGCTGTATGAACTACGTACTCATTGTAGACGACTCATTGATGTATGAACTACGTACTCATTGTAGACGACTCATTGTTGTATGAATTACGTACTCATTGTAGACGACTCGTTGCTGTCTGAACTACGTACTCATTGTAGACGACACGTTGCAGTATGAATTATGTACTCATTGTAGACGACTCGCTGCTGTATGAACCACGTACTCATTGTAGACGACTTGTTGCTGTATGAACTACGTACTCCTTGTAGACGACTCGTTTCTGTATGAACTACGTACTCATTGTAGACGACTCATTGATGTATGAACTACGTACTCATTGTAGACGACTCGTTGCTGTATGAAGTACGTACTCATTGTAGACGACTCGTTGCTGTATGAACTACGTACTCATTGTAGACGAATCGTTGCTGTATGAACTACGTACTCATTGTATACGACTCGTTGCTGTATGAACTACGTACTCATTGTAGACGAATCGTTGCTGTATGAACTACGTACTCATTGTAGACGACTCGTTGCTGTATGAACTACGTACTCATTGTAGACGACTCGTTGCTGTATGAACTACGTACTCATTGTATACGACTCATTGCTGTATGAACTACGTACTCATTGTAGACGACTCGTTTCTGTATGAACTACGTACTCATTGTAGACGACTCGTTTCTGTATGAACTACGTACTCGTTGTAGACGACTCGTTGCTCTATGAACTACATACTCATTGTAGACGACTCGTTGCTGTATGAACTACGTACTCATTGTATACGACTCGTTGCTGTATGAACTACGTACTCATTGTAGACGACTCGTTGCTGTATGAACTACGTACTCATTGTAGACGACTCGTTTCTGTATGAACTACGTACTCATTGTAGACGACTCGTTTCTGTATGAACTACGTACTCATTGTAGACGACTCGTTTCTGTATGAACTACGTACTCGTTGTAGACGACTCGTTGCTCTATGAACTACGTACTCATTGTAGACGACTCGTTGCTGTATGAACTACGTACTCATTGTATACGACTCGTTGCTGTATGAACTACGTACTCATTGTAGACGACTCGTTGCTGTATGAACTACGTACTCATTGTAGACGAATCGTTGCTGTATGAACTACGTACTCATTGTATACGACTCATTGCTGTATGAACTACGTACTCATTGTAGACGACTCGTTTCTGTATGAACTACGTACTCATTGTAGACGACTCGTTTCTGTATGAACTACGTACTCGTTGTAGACGACTCGTTGCTCTATGAACTACGTACTCATTGTAGACGACTCGTTGCTGTATGAACTACGTACTCATTGTATACGACTCGTTGCTGTATGAACTACGTACTCATTGTAGACGACTCGTTGCTGTATGAACTACGTACTCATTGTAGACGACCCGGTGTTGTATAAACTCATCATTCATTTGAAACCACTCGTTGTTGTTTTAACTTATAAATCGCTTAGACGACTCGTTGTTTATAAACTTTTGTTTCATTTTGCGTAATTTGTTGTTAAATGAAATTATTATTCATTTATAATTGAATCTGATACCTGATTTGACTACAGTTTTTGACCCTTTATTCATTTCAAAATGTGAGTCAAGTTGCATTGTGATAATTTAGCATAAACTTTTGTTTTTTCAATGTGTTTCCTGAAAGCTAAACATTTATCACCTGCACATACTTTCAGGACATCTTAAACTGTTTCCTTAAACAAAGTATAAGTTTAAAATTTTCTTGACGGATCATCCATTTACATTTACCTGTTCGTACTAAAATGTGGCAAGTTGGACTTTTGATCCTTTTTATAGCTAGTTATGCACAGGTTAGTTTAAGGAATTACTTTAATATTTATTGAAATACCAGTTTGATTTGTTCTGTATAAAACCTGACTTGATTATCACAAAAGAAAATATATGTGTGAGACTTGCTAAATTCTTCTGAGACTTAATAGCCATTTTTCAACCTATTGTATATTGCTACGGTCAATCATCAATTTATGTTTTTTTTCTATTTTAGCAAGCAAGATCCACAACACGTAAGAATACATCTTAACGATTATTTTAGTGTATTTGCAATTCTTTTTAGAAGACAATAATTAAGATGAAAGACAGAACACATTCGTATAATAATTTGCAACCAATTTTTATTCATATGAAATTAATTGCAACTGATAGTTTTCATTTTTGTTGTTGTTTGGAATTGATGCTCAAAGCTAGGGTAGTTCAATTTGTCGACGATTTGCAGAAACAGCATGCGCTTATGTGTTCAATCGAGTTTTTAATGTTATTCCAATTACCTCATGAACAGGTAGAATGCATACCGATAAAAGAGTTGGTTTAAAATACAAATGAGTAATATCAACTTGATTCGTATTTGCTGTATAACAGATTACTGCACAGCGTAAAATAACAAAAATATATTTTTTTATATTTCTGTGACGAACAATATATATAAATATTTTTTGTTTGCAAATGTCACAATGGGTAGTTGCTGTTTAAGTGAATATTGGTGGTATATATTTTTCTATTTTAGCATGTCTTAAACAGTCATGTTTTTGTCCACCAGGAAGCTCTTACACTTATTACGTAAATGGCTGTCGAAAGTGTACAAGTCATGCAAAGAAAGTAAGTTGCAATCAAATTTAATTAGACAATAACAGTGGGAAAAGGTATAGTAGTTCATATTCTGTAAAAGAAAAGCATAACAATGTGATTAATTTGAAAAAGAGGAAATTAATTTGAAGTAGTCAAATTTACAATATAAAAAAGAAGATGTGGTATGATTGCCAATAAGACAACTATCAACAAGGCTAGCATGAATTCGATACTCGTATAAAGTGGCCGCGTCTCTTGCAAACATATACATATGATTTGATCATCCTTGTGTTATCTGGACACTAAATGATGAAACGATCGCTGTTCGACAGGTTTGTAGACTTGAGACTTGATAAAAGGGCCAGTCATTTAGCCCTTATAAATATTATAAGATCATACCCTAATGAACAGCATCTATGTCAATTTTGATAGCTTCAAAAAGCATGACATTATACTCGAACGGACTTTCTGTAAACAATCTTAATCCAAAATAAAATAGAAATAGAAAATTACACAACGATTGTTTCAATAAAAGCAACAGTAGTATACTGTTGTTAGCAATACATCAATCGAGTAAGAAAAGGCAACAAAATAAAACTGAGGGAAACACATCAAATATAAGAGGAGAACTGTTACACAACAAAACACAACATTAAAATATAACACACACATGAACTATACTATTAAAATGGCATTTTTCCTGACTTGGTACAAGACATTCTAGGTAAAAAATGGTTGGTTTAGTCTGATTTTTAGGTTTGTCAAATGATTTAGATCAAAAAGTGTACAATGCTACGTCAGAAAGCTATTGTGATATGTTCGATTACGAAAAATTCACGTATTAGATTTAACTGTAAAGCACTCATAAACTATCTATTGATTCTGTTATAATCTGATTGATACCACAGGAGCAGCATTTCAATGTATGACGTCATCATTTATTTCAGATTCGTGTCCACAATATGCATCACCTGAACCAGGGCTGTGTACTGGTCAGCCTAATACATTTTATGTAGGAAAAGTGAAATGCTATGGACCACCTAAAATCATTCCGTGCAGTAAAGGTAACGCAATTTTTTTTAAAGGTCCAATGCACTTTTCTCATTGCTAAACTTAGAAATCTTGCATTGGTATTTTATGACTTTGAAGTCATGGTATACCAATTGTATATTAATAGGTTAAGCCATTATATTATAAAGTTAACGAACAAATGTGAAGGTTGTCGCATGATCTCCAAAAGAAGCACGAATGAGCGGGTGAACACTGCCATACTGTGTATTAATACCATTTTCATGTCATATGCACTAGTAACCCGAATTTTACTTGATCGGACAAAAACGCATTAACGCTGTTTAAATGAAATTAATCGTCATTTGATAAAGATTGACAAAAATTAAAAATTATTTTTAATTTATTTCAATGTATATCAAATCATTTTAATGCCAGTCAAATAGCTTCGCTTGCAGTCGTTCAATTTAATTCAAGTTGGCGGTAAGTTACGTCAAACAAATAGGCCACGCCCCCGTTAAACTATTTCAAACTGGTACGCAAAACTATAATTGAACCACCAAGTAAAGACGTAAATGAATTAAAAAACTGGGAAAACCTAAACACAGAGATACGGAATATAGCGGATAAACAAGGGGATATCTCTGTTCCCATCATGAGCCTCTTCCAAAATTTTATCAGAGAGCATTTTAGAAAAGAAATAACGGTTGACGTCATTTAAAGATATTAAAAGCAATAAATTAATTTAAACAATTAATTAACCGTAATGGGGTTACACATTTTACATTGGAATGCTCGATCACTTTATGCGAACGCAAATTCCTCAAACATTACTTAGACACACATAATAACCCAGAAATTATTTGTGTACAAGAAACTCGTTTTAAAGATAATAGGTACATAAAACTACAAGGCTACCACCCACCAATCATTCGAAATAGAAAGACACCGATTCAACCTAAAGGTAAAAATAAAAAGAAACCTCAAATAGGAGGAGGAGTAGCAATTTATGTTTCGATTCAAGTTAATTTTTCACAACTTAATTTTAATACTGATAACATAGAAGTAGTAGGCGTATCTGTAAACTGTCAAAATAATAAGATAAATATAGTTAATGTGTATAGACCCCCTAGTCAAGATATTAAATTTGATGAATATCAAGAAGTTTTGCATAACTTATCAGATAATATAGTGCTACTTGGAGATTTTAATAGTAGATCCTCGATGTGGGGGTCTAGCACAACATATAGCAATGGTAACATAATTGAAAAAGTCATAGATCAAAATAACATGATAATTTTAAACGACGGTACAGGAACATATCAAACTGTAACAGGCAACACAAATAGATCTAACATTAGTCTCCGCATCGTTACCAAACGACTGACGTATTAGTATTCAAATAGCAGAAAGAGACTGAAATAGCTAGATCTTGAAATCATTTAGATTTTCTATTCGTGTTAATTTCCGCTTGCATGGGAACTCACTGGTAGTGTAGTTTTTTTGTGTGCAATTTGAGTTGGAAATGATGAACATGTACAAGTTCGGAGACAAAACTACTGAGAGAGCATTAACATAGTTGCCTTTTTAGGCCATGAGGGGCATATTGCTCATAATATACCCTCATTGTCCAGTGTTAGTCCAAATTTTTCTCAAACATCTTCACGGATCGGCTCTATTACAATACCTACCTAGTATTGTATTCAAGTTAGTGTTAACTTGTTCTCGTCCTGAACATGCATGAAATATTTGCCACTGAACGTTCAGCAACCAACAATCAATCCTACAATTTACACCGTCACTTGAAACTTTAGTTGTTAAAATTTAAATCATTGCCTCTAATTTTTTCAAAGAAATCGAAAAATTTTACGAACGTTTAGACAAAAAGAAATATATACGTTACCGCTTGCTAATTATGGAAATGGGGTTACACTGAGACTACTATAATATGTGTTATAGTAGTCTCAGGGTTACATGAGACTTTATTTATAAAAAGTACAAGTACTAATAAAATAATATATATATATATGTAACATGTTATTTGTACACCAGTCTGTTGTTAGAATGATGAATAGAGATATGGGATATGCAATTTATAAGATATCTACTGTTGGACATTTAACTACATCAAAACCAAATACACCAAGCAAATTGTGACTAATGCTAATTGGACGAGTAGCTTTTTAATTCTAATTTGCATGTAGTCAGTTTACTAAACGACGGTTCCCTAAAAAGGAAAGTATAATTATCACAGTAACATTTTAGTCTCCTAGTACATATTTGTTTAAGTCCTAATACTTCTGTTCTTCTGGAGAAAATTCCAACCATAATGAAATAAGAAGGTGCGGTGACATTGCCAATAAATCAACTTTCTACCAAATACAAAATGACGGAAATATTAGCTTGCTTACATTGCTACTTCATTTTATATCTCAAAACTACCATTCCATTATATGTTTTGTCACCAATATCCTAAAAGAGCACGTATCTTCATACTGTTTCACCCGTGTCCGTTCTAACGTCAATCGCGCATTTGGTGTATACATATAGGGTTTATACGGCTTATTATTAAGGAAGAGTGCTGTCTTTTTGCTTCAGGTTTAAATTATGTACCTGGTGTTATTAAAAGTGCGCATATCGTCTTGGTTTCCTTTATTTTTTTGTTCATGACAGGTTGCTGGATTAGACGTTTTGATAAAATATAAAAGGCACGCAGACTCCTTCATGTGGAATTTCAAACTGGACCTTTTACATTTCGCATTTGCAGTTTGGTTTACTTAAAGAATGCATGTATGCTCTCATGATTTGTTTCGTAAATAATTTTCCACAAATGACACCGTTGAACTTTGTGAAATTTTGCATACAATTTGCAATGTTTGTCCGACTTGCTGAGCTTGTATTGTATCGTCCCAAACATGCATGCACTATTTGCCACTGACCGTAAAACAACCATCAAAAACCGAGCAATTATAAAACTTTTTACTGAATCATATTTTTAAAGTACTCTATTTCTGCATGGATGAAGCAACGACACCACCATTGCCTTAAATGATGGAGTAAAAAACTCAGTAATTCAAATGAATCACACGTGAAATTTTTCATGTTATTTTCACGTGAACTTTGCAAAAATATGAAGGTATTTTTAATGATTTCAATTAAATTTTAGAAAAAAAGATATTATTTTAACAATGTAATTTTTAAAAATTACGTGCATTTTACGTGTACCAAATTCCGGTGATTTATGCATGAACTATTATCATAAGATTCACGTGGAACCAACCAGTATAAGCAAGTTTAAAGTATTTCAAATGACAATTATAGCCATACAGTAGGACAGTAAATGAACATAAGACAAGTAAATCAGAAACATGCATGGATCACGCAAAAACATGCAGGGGCGACACTGAAGTAATGGGAGTTTGCTTCTTGCAAGAAATTGGCCGTGAAAACAATTTGATATGAAGACAAGCCTTTGTTTCAACTTTGTTTTAAAATTTCTAACATAAGGCTGTTACGGCCCAGGTCAATGTTCTTAAGCATCACATATTTTTCTTTCATCTTATTGTTAGCTTTCTTAAAATTTACATATTATAGACTATATTTTTTATTATTTCTTTTTTGTTCAATTTCAGTTTAAAATTCTTTTTTTTACCATATTGGACTTCTTATTGTGTATTGAATTGAAACACGAACGCGGACCTCGATGAGAACACCTGGATTGAAAGTTTGCAAATTTTCCGACCAATGAAATTCGTTTTACAATGTAACGCGAACTTCAACGAAAGCACCTAGATGAAATATTGTGTATTGAATTGAAATGAACGCGGACCTCGATGAGAACACCTGGATTGAAAGTTTGCAAACGTTCCGACCAATGACATTCATTTTGATATGTAACGCGAACTTCAACGAAAGCACCTCGATAAATTATTTTATTGTACGACAATTAGTTTTTAATTTGGACATTACCGCTAAAATATAGTTAATAAAAATTATATCAGAGCAACAGTGCATAATTGTTTCTTTTCCATTCTTGTTTATTTTAATAATGTTTATGTTGATTTCAATTTGTTAGGTAGACTTATATAATATGTGCTAAACGTAAATAGAATGCATTAGATGTAAGAAAATGTCGTCTTAGAGCAAGTCAAGGTCGTAAAACTTAAATCAACCAACCCATCGTTATCACAGAATAAAATTTATCTCATATATACCGAATATATGTTTATTTATAGCAAGACTTTTTGTACGTCACGGTGAATGACAGCACAATAATCCCTTTACAGAATCGGAACCACAGTTCACAATTATCGTAATGTGCTGCTTGTCCGCAATTAACGCCCGTTTCGCGTCAGTGACCGATATTACAATTTGACACAGTTTTAAAAGTTTATTGAGCTGTTCCATTATTTACAATGTTGTGCAAGACTTAACTGTTTATTAAATTCAACAAATGTTAACATTAGGTTCATTCATTTTTTTATTTAACACATCATTGTTTTTATAACAAGCTATTTCATATATCAATATACAGCTCGGGAATATTTGTTGTTGACCGAAAATATAAGATACATCGATTTAAACTATGTGAAAAATAAATAATTTTTGTAAGATACTTTAATTTCCGTGTCTATATTTAATTAACGAGTACACTATAGTAAGACAGAAAAAGAGAAACGGAAATATACAGGAATACCTAAAGTTTGTAAGTCATTGCAATGGACCATACGTTACTTACATTCACAAGTTTTCATAGCACTCAGCAAGTTTTGAAACGAATATGTGAGATAAAGATCTACTGCATTCGGGCAAATTAAAAATATGTTAAACATCTAACTATTTTATTTTTAACAGATTCACAAGTTTTGAATTTTTTAAACCGTGCACCAATATTTTATTGTTTTTATTTAAATTCCTTATATGTTACGTGTATTGATCATTCATTTGTTTAAATTGTGAAGTATATTACTTTAATAAGAATACACGCATTTATATATATATGAGTCGATAAAGTTTGAAACAAATAAACAAAGATACATCGATGTTGTTTTGCTTGAGTGATTTACCTGTTAAAAGCTCGGGTCGCAACACGGTTTCAAACGAGTTGATACCAGTTTGAAATAGTTTAACGGGGGCGTGGCCTATTTGTTTGACGTAACTTACCGCCATCTTGAATTAAATTGAACGACCGCAAGCGAAGCTTTTTGACTGGCATTAAAATGATTTAATATGCATTGAAATAAATTAAAAATGATTTTTAATTTTTGTCAATCTTTATCAAATGACGATTAATTTCATTTAAACAGCGTTAACACGTTTTTGTCCGATCAAGTTAAATTCGGGTTACTAGTGATGTCTCGTCTGCCAATTTGTCCTAGTAGTAAATTTGAAGTCATCCCTTTTGACTGATATTATCATGAGTTGGTTTACTGTTATGATATGATTATAATACAATGAACCACATATATTTTCCAATAGACGAAACACGTAAAGCCTCTTTTTTTCGATTGTGATATCACCGGAACACGTTGTACGATTTGAATATTCTTTGCATACCTAATAATTAATATATTACATCATGTACAAATTGTAATTCTATTTTTCGATATATATGTTACGAACTTTACATCTTTAACTTTGCTATAGTATATTAGCTGTAATCGTAACATTTACATCCTGTTTTTTCTTCTATCCAACATCCGAACATCTAAAAAAAACCATATTGGTAGCTGTTATAGAAAATGTGCAGTTAACACATATTACATCATGCTTTGCTAGTGTTTTTCCATTGGATTTCTGGAATTGTATTTACATATTTGAACAACAGAGCTCTACTTTGTCACTTACCAGTTTCTGTCTATACGCAAAGCTACAACATTCAATAAAAATAATCGTCCAGGTTAGATTTAACAATATTAGGATTTAAATGTTAATGTAAAGTTGCTTAAATCCCATAAATGAAACATTTATCTTGTCGTTTATAAGTTTATTTTGGAAGAAAAGAGGGAAACACGTACTAGACGAACTGGGTTGAAAAGAAAAAACAATCAACAGAAAAAAGTACACAACATACATAAAGAAACCTAAAGATTAAGCAACACGGGCTCAACTTAAACTTGGGATGATACCAGGTGCCCTAAAGGTTTAGCTTTAACAGATATTTTGGTTAAAAAAACAACAGAATAAAATTTTTGAAGAAAGTAAAATACACGAGAGATAACACAATTTCATATCATACCGTAGGCTTTGAATCTTTGATTAGTTTATTTATTTTCATTTTACCAGGTAAAATATCCGTGAAAGAGACTAGAATGAAAAAAGAGAGATAACATAATTTCATATCAATATATCAGAGGCTTTGTATATTTGATTAGTTTTTGTTACTTTTC
This sequence comes from Mytilus trossulus, assembly GCF_036588685.1. Taxonomy (NCBI): domain Eukaryota; kingdom Metazoa; phylum Mollusca; class Bivalvia; order Mytilida; family Mytilidae; genus Mytilus; species Mytilus trossulus. Next base: position 66,729,998 of record NC_086377.1, read on the forward strand.
CAGGTTCTACACCCAAATCAACAGTGGCTCAATAAACAAAAAATAAATAATCAAAAACAGTTCAATATATGTATAGATCAAGTTTATTTATAAGTTCCAAAGGAAGAAAACTTAGCATTGTGTTATAATTTGTTCAGTATAAATTATTAAACACAATAGTTTTTAGTATTTTGCTTGTTACATTTTGATAGTACATGAAAAATTCACAAAAGACTAAGAGTATTTCTCTTTATATAATATTTATGAAAACTGAAAAAAGAAAAAGAAACAGAAAAAGAGACAACTTTCCGACTAAAGAGTAGATTTAAAAGTAATTTAAACATATTTATTCATAGTGGATTGGGAAACAAGTTTAGCAACTTGTATTAATCCCTTTCTACTTTGGGATGCGAGTGCTCCCTTGTAACGGCATTAGTCTGCTCTTTTTCGAAATCTACAAGGGTGTCTTTAACGTGCAAGAGATGTGGCTCTCTCTTAACACAGGTCAGCAATTTATCGTCCCCTTCCGATGGACTATAATCGTTTCCTCAAGACTATACTCGCAAATGGTGTCAAGGGAGAGCCGACAATTCAGTCCCTGAAATTTTCATCTTGGAACGGGAATCGAACCAGGAACCTTTATGTTAGTAGTCAGATGCAGTAACCACTACACCACGGTTTAATTTAAAAGTAATCGGTGTCCGATGTCAGAATAGGTAACAATAAACTCATCATAGATACCCAGGACTAAATTTTGTATATACGCCAGACGGGCGTAAAAATAAACTAAGCAAAATGACAATGATACATAAATAAACACATGACATTTTTTTTTAATACTGATTCAGGTATAATATGACGATATTTAAAGAGAGGTTACAACAATACACATTATGTTGGTGAATGAATAAGATTAGTTTAATTGACCTTAGTATTGAAGATAACAAGTTTTTTTTCGGACGAGTGTCGTTTTTGCAGGTTTCTCAATACCTGAAATGTTGAGTGAACAACGTTATTTTTTTCAAATTTAACTACAGACGTTAATAATTGGTTTATAAGTTTTAAAGACAAACGCGCGTAAACATATCTTAAACATGATAAACGTCACCGACAATTTTTCGGTTTGACATTAAATAAGATTGGTTCAACAACTTTAGGTTTTGATAACCGAACTTTTTAAAAACTATTCTGACCTAAAAAGACAGTTCCCAATCGAAAACGTCATATTTGTCAGTGTTTAATTCCCGTTAATGTGTTTTATAACAATAAAATGTGTTTTTCTAAGTGAATATATTATTTCACTTAATTAACTTATTTTTATCCTTGTTTTCATATAACATGACAATAAAATATAATATTTCCTGAAGTTTATGTCATTTTATACAGGATATCACTGACAACGTGCAAGGCACAGTTGGTACATGTAATACTATCTGATATATGTATATCCTTGTTTACATCGACGGTTAACATTTGTCAGAATAGCATCATTTACCCTATGTAATGTAAGGAATAAATTTATAGCTCAACATTTTTAAAATAAAAAATGATGCCCAGCTCTGTATCATTATTTTTTCTGCTTGTTTATAAATGGCATGGCACTGTTGAATATTTCTATTTAACACTTGACAAACAATAATTGGAAATGGTATGATTTTGATTCACATGAAAAAGGTAAAATCACTAAAATACTGAACTCCGAGGAAAGTCCCTAATCAAATGGCAAAATTAAATAACCAAACACATCAAACGAATGGTGAGGATTCCTCTAATTCCGTTATTTCTCATGACTTCTTTGAATATTTACATAAATGAAAAGTTACAATATTAATTGAACCTTAGAGTGTTTTTTTTTTAAAGAAATCCATCTGATTAACTGATATTCAACAGACGTACCAATGAACTCGTGCAAGTATAAAACTGCATCTATTTGGTAGCGTCTCTCATATGGAGCTAATATGTTTTTCTGAAGGACGAGGTTTAGGTGAGGGGCTGTTCATGGTAAATTAAAGAATTCTTTATAAACTGTTTTTCTTAATGCCGTACGGTGACATATTGTTGTTAATTTCTGTGTAATTTAGTTTCTTGTTGTTTCATTGGCAATATTTAACCATACCACATTTTCTTCTTTTTTTTACATTTCTTTACAGCAAAGTTAACTAAAAACCTGAAAATATATGATAAAAAAACAAACGATAACAACTGAAAATAAGGTCCTAGACTCATGTGAGATTTCAGATTTGAAGATAAAGATCCAGTATTTCGGCATGCAATATATAAAATCCCCTTATAGAAGCAATAAATCTAACATTTCAAGCAGAAAACGTTATTTGTAATATGATAGTATTACATACACAGGCAGTGACATCAAGCAGTTTAAGGGAAGGTGTAGTGCTAAAAAATTGTCAAACTCCTCCCCATTCTTATCATAAAAGAGTTAAGCGAACAATAAAACAAGATTAAGTCCACCGTGTTATTTATAAGGAAATACCTGAACCGAATCGGGGATATATATATAACGCAACAAAAGTAAACTGCTGTTTAAAATTCATAACCAGATTCAGAAGAAGAAAAAAATCCGGATTACAAACTGAAGCCGAGGGAAACACATCAAATATAAGAGGAGAACTACGACACAACAGAAACACTCCATTTAACTGTAACACATACACATACAAAAACTATAATATAACAAACGCTATGTTCCTGACTTGGTACAGAACATTTTAAGGGAACCTGGTTTTGTGGCATGCCAAAGCTCCTACTTGTATGCCAATATTAAATATTACATAAAATATAACAAAATCATATGACATGACTTATAAAGATAAGTCGGAGAACATTTAGAACAGAGAAACACACGCATAATAGGTAACAAAAGGTACCAGGCTTACAATTTAAAACGCTAGACACAAGAATAACTACTTATGCTCAGATAACAAAAGTTCGAAAGCCAAAACAATTACAATAGTTCCTAAACGTTGTGTCTAAAACGGCAAGAGTTTTTACCCTTGGATAAGAACATCCTTATTTTTTAAAATAATTGCAAACAGTGAATTTTTATAGAATGACTACATAGTTATACGCAAAAAACTTTAAAGAGTCTTGCAGCAGTAAATAATTTGCAAGGTAAATATAATTACATCTTAGGGTTTACAATAATGCCTATGTCAGATCTTAGGTGTGCTTCTTTGGCAGCTAGACTGTTTCGTATCATACATTGTCCAGTATTATATTTATGACTGAATTGAATTTTGACCACAACTCATTGAATAGACATTGATACAAAATTCTGATGGGTACAACCCTTGCAGTGAAAAATTCTGTTAGGTCAATTTTCTACATGATAGCCCATCCACCCAATATGAACAGAAACTCTTCATCATATAGGTTTTAATTTTAAAATCTAATAGGTATTTTCTCATAAAAAAAATGTTGATACCTATAACAAAAAAACCTCCTCATCCATCCCTACCTGTCAGAAATTACCTGGAATGGCCCATTGGTCACACACTGTACATTTAAAGTGTGATGTTTTTTTGTATTATTCCCCATCAGACAACATTTCAGTAATGTCATTTTTTGTAAAAGAAAAATAAGAATATTGGCGCAAAGATACGCTAACTTAACCGAAAACTTGTTATTCAAAACGAACACATAAGTCTGGGTAAAAAATCTATAAAGACATACAAATGAAAATTGTAAAACAATAAATCATTGGTTTTGTAAAGCAAAGTATAACAGTATACGTGAGTATCAACTATGTGTGAAATTAGCTAGTCCCCAAAGAGGATAACATTTATGTAAATTTCAATTGGAAACAAGCTTTTCCTTGATCATATTATTCATATCTTTATTCATGTATTCACTCTGTATTTCCTTTCCCTTTCACCATTATATTGATTCGTTAGAAAAGAACAGAAAATAACTAAATAATTAAAACCGAAATGTAAAATTGTGACTTAATCAAAATAACATATCGACAAAACCATTACCAGCTAACATTCATCAATATTAAAAATTTAATTTCATAAGTTATTACATTGTCATCAGATACTTGATTATATTTTAAACGATAGAAAGCAAAACGTCTGAATAATTTTAGTGTCGAAGTATCGCAATAGACCTGCAAGAAGCGCTGCGAATACTTCACTGAAGCATAATAAACGTGTAAAAACAAAAATCGATTACAATAATTCATAGAAATGAAAGGAGTCACATCATTGTTTCTTTTACAAAATATAATTTCAATATATTCTTTGTCTTTCGATGAGGTTTGTGACGGTGATGATATTAAATGTCAACATCCGCGAATCTCAAATCCAGGGGAGGTAATTTATGGTCAATGTTAGTTTTCTAACGTGTCTCAGAGAATGTATGAAAACATCGACTTGGTTTAACGTTAGTTACAGACGTGCCTGGAGAATGTGCGATGTAAATGGAAATGTCAATTCGGAAGTTGCACTTGTACATGAAGATTGGTGCTTTTCGTCGAACATATCTCGATGGTCTAAGGTAAATGTTTAAACGTCTTATTAATTCCGTAACATAATATTTAATAAATTATTTGACATAATTTGTTGGTAATTTTATGAAATTTCAAGCATTAAATATATCTTTGATATCTTAATAGTCTGTAAAATATCTCAATGGAAAACCTAACACAAAAAACCGTGAAGCTGCACACACGATTGAAAAAGACCCATCTGTCAGTACTTTAAAAGTACTATTAGCTAGTGTTGCAAATCACCATCGTTCTCAGATATACAATATTACGTTGATAATGAATACAATAATTTCCTACAATAAACAATTCATGGACAAAGATGCATCCTACGGACAACCCGACACTACAGCTATTGTATGGATACCTTCAAGCAATACGACGGGTGCCACGCGTGAAGCAGGATCTGCTTACCCTCCCAGAGCACCTGATATCATCCCTAGTTTTGATGGGGTTTATGTTGATTAGTCTTTAGTTTTTTATGTTGTGTTTCTGTATTATTATTTGGCTGTTTGTCTTTTTAATTTTAGCGTTGTAAATTTATTTTCTATCTATGAATTGGAATCTCCCTCTGCAGGTGTCTTTCGTCTTTCTTTTTCAATAATTGACCGCCATGATACCCGATTTACACCTGTTCGAACTATTTTCTGATAAGGCTTGTGTTTTGCATAGTAATTGATTTTCGTATCATTTCTAAAGAATATCTTATTTCAGGCACTAGCCGGCGAATGTGCTAATCATAGTTGTAGGGAAGGATACAAATGTGTTTCGGAAAGAGGTGGTAGAAGATGTGAACTCGCGTGTAAGTATTTAATAACAGCGATATTTAACGTTGTTTGGTTACCGGATTTACTGTAAAACTTCGAAAGTTTTTAGTTTTTAATTTGAGTAATGAGCTCATTCATTGTGATAATTGTTTATAGAAATGCTACATATTTATTTGATTTAGAGCAAATATAAGAAACATTTCCAAAGAAGTTGCTTAACTACCTACAATTTTGTTCACATTTTCATGTTAACAAAACTATTTGATTGGAAATACAAATATAAAATCTAAGATCTGTTGTTATTTACTCGAGCATAGAATGAAACGCTTTATACAAAATGAAATAGTTACAGAATTTTATATAATCCTTTGTTTAGTACATACAATGATTGTTTATTTGAAACGTTGTTAAAAATTTATAGATTGTAGTAAAAGACCAAGTGTTGCCAATGCTGAACTGTATGAACCATTTGGACTTTCTAGAGACCTGGGACGCGGTATGATATATAAGTGTGAAAACGGGTTCAAATTGAGGGGCAAACATTTTGCTGTCTGTCGCAACACAGGAATATGGAAATTTTTACTTGTGGTAAGTCATTAAGATACTAAGGGGTCGCGTCAGTTCAGTGTTTGTTTCGCGTTTCGTCGACATAAGACATAAGACTCATCTGTAACGCTCAGATGGAAATGATTAGAAATAAAAACAATTACAAAGTTCAAGAGCATTGTTGACCCAAAATCCCCCCTAAAATAATAAAAAGTGCTTTAATGATAGATCTGCAAACAATTTTTAATTTCTTTTTTACAATAAGATTGAATAGTGAAATATTAGATTTATCGCAGTTGCCCAGGAACTTCCTACGATATTATTATATACCAAATATCAAGGCAGAACAGTACAATTATTACAAATTAACAGACCTACGCTGGAAGTAGAATCTGAAAACTAGTACTAGTAATTTGGAAAAAAAAAAAGTCAGAATACCCTAATTTTTCGACCGGTTGAATGACAATGCATATATAATGCAACTGACAAAAAGAGAACAGTGCTCCGAAATTCAGACGTACATGGAATCATAACGTGACAAATGCCTGACATTCTCTCTACACAATGTTTTTGATTTAACGTGATAAACCTTTCTGGTAGTGACTACGAATGTCTACATCCTGCATATCTTAATACTATTACCCATTATGTGTAGGATTCAATTATCTATCAAAGAAAGAACAGATATCATCTGTTAAAGGTAAACATATATATGATTGTTTTGATCCAAAAGGGTATGTAAATCCTGCTCCGAATGTGGCTTTCGTTGTGATGCTAATTTCTATTACAAACCCGGTAAAAATATAAATTTGTAGGTGGAATGATATTGTAAACATTAGAAACATTTTCGATAAGCGTTATATAAACAAGAAGGTCATAAGGGCTAATTATCTTAGTTTATCTTAGTTTTTGTTTCTCTTCAGAAAAGCCATGTGAGAAAGGATGGATACAAAGTGGTGGACAAAACTATTGCATCGGACCTGATAACAAAACGTGGAACGACTCAACAGTATGTGACAAAATATTACGCTAGCTACGTGACAAATTATTCTAACAAGCATGCAATATGACACAAGCTTCCTCTACTAGTTATCTTTGATTGCAAGTAGGGAGGCAATCTTAATATTTAAACATGACTTCCGATCAATTAAATATGGCGGACATTTCACTTAAATCGACCAAATATTGAAGGCTGGTATGTGAAAAGAGGATATAATCATGCTAATTTCATTATACTCAACACAAACCCTAGGTCTGTGATAATTTTGCAAACATTATCTAAATTATATGTATTTGAAAACCCTACTTTAGGTAAACTCCAATATGGCGAACATTATACTAAAATAAGCATATTTTTAAGGATGGCAATTAAAATGTGTATAAATGTATTGCTACTTTATATTGTGCATAAAAATTTCTTTGGTGCTTCTTATGTATTCAAAATACAGAACGTATATCTTTAAAACCAATACTTAATTAAACTATTATTATTGTCTCATAAACATTCCTATCACGTCTCCTGAATTATCATTGACGATATCAAAACACATTATCCTTACAAATTGCTACATGTTTTCGATAGCAGTATGACCTTTTTCGAGCCATAAGAAATGCTATAGGTATAAAATACATAAGATAAGTGGCACTTGATAAAGCTAAGATCAGATACAAATAGTTACTGTTATCGTATAAGTATGGCCAAAAATGTAACTGTTGTCACAATATTTCAGTTACACGTTCTTTGGTTGTTTTTGTTTTGTTTAGCCGGATAATTGTCGTTATATGGTTTAAGGCTTTCTCTTATATCATATAATGATTCATATAATAGGATCACACCATTTACAAAGTTTTTATGGTTTTTGATGTATCTAAATAAAAATAATTTAGAATTACAAATAGACAGAACTCTATGGAAAACTCAACACGATATTTTCGTCATTAAAATGGCAAGTGAAAAGTTCAAACGCCACAAACGAATAGAAAGCAATTGACTTGTATAAAGCATTAGTTCGTGTTATAAATGGTGAAATAAATATGGCCTTATAGCTAGCTGAACCTCTTACTTTTTCGCAGTCGCATTCTTCGTGTCTTCCATTAGAAGATGCTGGTAATTAAGTTACGTTTCAGTTTTTACCACTGTTCAATGCAGATCTCATAGGCACCACGAAATAAAAAAAAACACATTTTACTGCTGCACTAGTAATAAGCAAGTTGAACACACATGCTGATTGCATTTTTTTCCAGGCTGATTGCATTAGTAAAGGTTCTTACTTGGTTAAAATAGATCATGCAGCAGAAAATGACTGGCTGGAAAAAGTTATGATTGGTGAGTTTATTGGATATTCTTTCTGAATTACTCATCTAACAAATGATGTTGTATTTATATTTACAAAATGAATAATTATATTAGCTTTGGGGTTCCCTCCCCTTTCTCCCTTAGAAAAGTATCCATCCCCCTGCGTGCACAAATTATTGTGAATTTTGTAAAATTTTAAACAGTCATATAAATTATATAACCATGATATAAGAATGCAATTAATTTTGTTATTGCGACACTCATTCAGTCGCAATATTTTCATTGATTAAAACTTCTAAAAACTTCTGAATTGGTTGTTTGAAATTCTCTCATTCAATTCTGTCATGTGTGGGAATATTTTGACAACCCTTAAGCGTAAAGCGGTATTAATATTTGTTGAATGTGAATAAACTTATACATACAGTAAGACTTGTCAGTGACGCTCGGATAAAAAAAAATTAAAAGGCAAAAAAAAGTACGAAGTTGAAGATCATTGAAGATCAAGTTGACCAAAATTTCCTTAATGTTTTACCAAATACAGCTAAGGTAATTAATACTTGAGGTAAAACAAAACTTAGTTTTTCGAACATTTTATGTTTTGCTTACAGTTGATTTATGATTATGAACATATCGATGATAATTGAAGTCTCCACCAGCAGTGGAATCGACCCAGTGGTTGCAAATAAACTCATCATAGATACCAGGATTAAACATTTTATTTTTACGCCAGACGCACGTTTCGTTTACATAAGACTAATCAGTGACGCCCGAATCAAAAATTGTTTAGAGGCCAAATAAATCCTGTAAAATGATACACTGTCACACCATGTTATCATGAATTCAACAAAAAACATAATTTAGTACACATAATATACCCTAACTTGGTCCGCTGTTGTCTATGTTAATGTGTTAAACTCTACACAAATACACTGGGAAAAAAAGCTATCATGAATAACCAGATATTCAAATACACACTTAAGACGCCCCAAATTAAAAATCAACGTTATAGTTAAAATACTAAAGAAAATGAGAACAATATACATAATACATTGGTTCAAACTTTTGCGTCCTACCTTTTGATATATAACAAACAATTCATAGTTTTGTTAATGATATATAAAAATGCCTACATAGCTAAACATGATTAGTATCGTGCAATATCTCATATAAGCAGATAAAAGCAAGGATAACTCATATATTGTTGTATTCGCTTTTTATAGTATTTTTTGTGGGGTATTATATTTTTTTTCAATACGGTAAATATAGATCCAAAATGTCATATAGGTGCAATTAACCGAATAAAAAATGTTATAATTTGAAACAAGTTGAAAGCAGACAGATGTTTACCACTTACTTTGTAAAACATTTTATTAGGTATCTTATATTTTTCTTGCCCGATTGGCCTATGAATCAACAAACAATTCAAATAATAAATAAATAATAATAAATCAGGTCAAGAGTTACGATAATACAACTGTTAATTACACAAACTGGCTTGAAGGAGAGCCTAATAATTATGAGCATGCGGAAGGACACGAAAACTGTGCAGAAATGTGGGATGAAGCTTTGTACAGATGGAATGATCAGGTTTGCACATCGGTGCTTCAATACGTATGTGAGAAACATATACTAACTTAACTTTAATGAACGATTTGTAAAAACATCTTGTCTTGTGTTTCACTCAATACACTACCTCTGTACGACATCTACAGTAATATTTTGTCTTTCTTTCACCCAAAACATTACCTGTATTAGCAATCTATCAGATCATGTTGTCTTGCTTTCACTTAAAACATTACATGTATAAAAAATCTATCAGAGTATGTTGTCTTACTTTCACTTAAAACATTACCTGTATTAAAAATCTATCAGAGTATGTTGTCTTAATTTCACTCTAAACATTACCTGTATATTCAATCTATAAGAGTATGTTGTCTTGTTTTTACTTAAAACATTACCTGGTTTAAAAATCTATAAGAGTATGTTGTCTTGCTTTCACTTAAAACATTACCTGTATTAAAAATCTATAAGAGTATGTTGTTTTACTTTCACTTAAAACATTACCTGTATTAAAAATCTATCAGAGTATGTTGTCTTGCTTTCACTCAAAACATTACATGTATTAGCAATCTATAAGAGTTTTTTGTCTTACTTTCACTTAAAACATTACCTGTAATAGCAATATATAAGAGCATGTTGTCTTACTCTCACTTAAAACATTACCTGTATTTAAAATCTATCAGAGTATGTTGTCTTACTTTCACTCAAAGCATTACTTGTATTAGCAATCTATAAGAGTTTGTTGTCTTACTTCCCCTCAATACATTACCTGTATTAACAATCCATAAGAGCATGTTGAATTACTTTCAATCTTAACATTACCTGTATTAAAAATCTATAAGAGTATGTTGTCTTGCTTTCACTCAAAAAATTACATGTATTAGCAACCTATAAGAGTTTGTTGTCTTACTTTCACTTAAAACATTACCTGTGTTTAAAATATATCAAAGTATGTTGTCTTACTTTCACTCGAAACAATACCTGTATATTCAATCTATAAGAGTATGTTGTCTTGTTCTTACTTACAACATTACCCGTATTAAAAATCTATAAGAGTATGTGGTCTTGCATTCACTTAAAACATTACCTGTATTAAAAATCTATATGAGTATATTGTCTTACTTTCACTTAAAACATTACCTGTATTATAAATCTATAAGAGTATGTTGTCTTGCTTTCACTCAAAATATTACATGTATAAGCAATCTATAAGAGCTTGTTGTCTTACTTTCACTTAAAACATTACCTGTAATAGCAATCTATTAGAGCATGTTGTCTTAATTTCACTTAAAACATTACCTGTATAAAAAATCTATAAGAGCATGTTGTTTTGCTTTCACTCAAAACATTACCTGTAATAGCAATATGTAAGATTATGTTGTCTTGCTTTCTCTCAAAACATTACCTGTGTTAGCAATCTATAAGAGTTTGTTGTCTTACTTTCACTCAAAACATTACCTGTAATAGCAATCTATAAGAGTATGTTGCCTTGCTTTCTCTCAAAACATTACCTGTATTAGCAATCTATTAGAGTTGTTGTCTTACTTTCACTCAAAACATTACCTGTAATAGCAATCTATAAGAGTTCGTTGTCTTTCTTTCACTCAAAACATTACCTGTATTAAAAATCTATAAGAGTATGTTGTCTCGCTTTCATTTAATACATTACCTGTAATATCTATTCATAATAGTATGCTAATTTTAAATTTATTTCCAAATGTTGAAACACTTTAAACATCACTGGATTTCAAATGTTTGGTTTTGAGTTTATCCACGAAGGTAAAACACAAAGTGTATTCATATGCACTACATAAACTAAATGCTATTTTGTTATTTGTTGGATTCGATTAACACCCTCTTTGTCTGCAGTTAAGTACAGTTATTAAATCGCTTTATTAATAGTTGATAAACTATTGATTGTCTTTTTGTAATATTTTGCTTACTTTATGTTATCTAATATCTCTTAATTTTTAATAATTGATAATCCGCGATTTTATTATAGAACATATTGGTATATGTATGTACCATTACAGTACACCTACGTTTGTTTTACTGCTTCCCTTACGCTTATCTATTTTATATTTAGTAAATCAATTTAATTCATAAAATTTAAGAAGACGTTGTATGATTGCGTATAAGACAACTCTTTGCAAGACACAGGTGACATATAAATTAACAACTATAGGTCAACGTACGACATTTAACAATAAGTAAGATCCACACCGCATAGACCAACTATAAATACATGGCATGTATCTTCAATATACAGGATAAGAGACATGCATGACATTATTTGTGTACGATTTATTTGTTTTATAGTTCGATTTAAAAGAAATACCGACAAAGCTAAATAATACTATTAATTATCTAATTACTAACAATTCTTTATCAATAATCTTATAATAATGTAAAATGATCATACAAGTGAGAAGTTTAACGCGATAAAATCAGGTTCAATCCACCATTTTATGCATTTGAAAATTCCTGTACTAAGTCAGGAATATGACATTTGTTGTTCGTTCGTTTGGTATGTTTTATCATAAGATTTTGCCATTTGATAGATGATTTTTCGTTTTAAATTTGTCACTTTTTTCGATTTCAGTATTTTTGTTATTTAACTTTTTTGTATATCAAATAATATTATTACAAACCTAATCTTGATTTATATGTAATTTTGTTTTAAATTAACCAGTGACATGACTTTTGTGACGTCGGGACAGTCGTGTGACGGACAGTTCGTGGTTCTGTTGTGCTGTTTTTATGTCCTATGTTGTTTCACGTATTCGTTGTTAGTACATGGGTAGCATGTCGAATTGTATTATTTTATTGTTTATTTGTGTTTTTTTGTGTCGTAAAATGTCCTGTACCAATAACGAAATTGGCATTTGTTATATTACAGGTTTTGTTTCACATTGGTGTTTCAGCTGTTTCGTTGATTTTCTCTTATACATGTGTTGTCATCGATTTAAGTTTGTAACCCGGATTTTTTTCTATTAAAATTGATTAATGACTTTTGAACAGCGTTATCATTCTGTTGCCTTTTTTGCAGAGAAAGTAATTTTAGGTAAATGTATATATTTCAGCCTACACAAACCATAGCTTTCGAGATCTCCTTTCACAAAAACGGCTGATGCAAATAGGCAGAACCAATTTTTGGACTGTTGCAAAATACACAATGCTTGTTGTGCCTAGAAACTGACCACGGTTGAAAGCTGCATACACATTTAAAGAAGGTTTCGTGTGGGAACAAAAATCACATTACATCGTTCAAAACAAACAGGTACCTTGTAATGCCGATCATGTTTGCTACTTACCCTTTGTATCGGCCTAATTTAGGTTTGCGGAAAGAATACAAAAGAAACAAAAATAAGTTAAACAGTATCTTAAGGATGTATTCTTCTGACTTTTCAGTCTCGTTCAGTCTCGTTGAAATCTCGTTCTTGAATTATTTCCGAAACATGTGATACAAGTGAATAATATCAATGAAATTTAAAAATATTATAATCAAACATAACTCTGTGAAAAAATTGTGTATCTACTATGAATGGTTTTTGAGTAACCCAGTTTTCAAATTTTATGACCAATCAAGTCAGTATTTTTAGCCAAAATTTTGAGAAAATAGGTTAGGGATACAAAAAATGATTTTACCAAAATCAAGTGCATCCCATATCATTTTTGTCTTTTCAAATTTCTTAGATATGTATTTTTTCAATCATTCATAACTAAAAAGTTGAAATAATATGCATTTTGTTCTTAAAATTGAGAAAAATCACAAAAATACAAAATTGACAGTATGGTAAATTTTACACAAAAAAGCGTCAAAATATGATAAACTTTCTTATATCAACACCTACCTGTAGTATTTTTAGGTAAAATCTATTCAGATTGGTCCACTTCATCTTCATAGAAAGTATGAAAAAAAGTTGCATTGTGGAACTGTGATTTTTTTTCATGATAATAGCCCAAAAATAGGTAAAAATCGATGAAAAATGGGAAAATCATCAAACTTGGGCATTTTCAAAAGGCCGTAGCAAAAAAAGAAATGCACCACCATATGATTTTTTCTTCACCAATTATTTTTTTAAAGGCTTATAAACCCAAAAATCAGGTTAAGAAAAAAAGTTTAATTCTAGAATTTTTTGGCTTCTCAGAGGTGTTCATCCTTAAGTTAATCCTGTACAAGGAGTCACCAAATGATTTATGACATATCGACATTTATTGTTGTCATTTTGTTAATTTTTTTTTGGTTACATCTTCTAACATCAGACTCGGACTTCTCTTGAACTGAATTTTAACGTGTGTATTGATATGCGTGTACTTTTCTACATTGACTAGAGGTAAAGGGGAGGGTTGAGATCTCATAAATATGTTTACCCCGCCGCATTTTTCTAATGAAAAAAATTCTGACTTTTATATATCGTTCCGGCAAACAAATTGTCCTTGGAAATAAAATAATTTGGACAAAATTCACTGTTGACCCATGTCAACATTTGCAAGATACAAATCTTTATACATACAAATAGGGTTTCCTTTTTCCAAATAGTTCCACTATTCTGTTCAATCACACAAAAAAAACATGTCTTCCAATGGTATGATGTTCTACACTTCGACTTAATAATTTCCCGATTGAACATCTTGAGAACATTATAACATTAATGTTGTACATCTGTCAGATTAAACATGTGTTTCCTTTCTTGCAAAGAAAACGATACTCTCCATTCTAAATTTGTTTCTGGTGACAAAGGATGCCCTTTCGGGACAACGAATAATCTACATAAAGGCAACTGTTGAACCATACTATTTGTCGGCAATCCAAAGAATCTTCTGCGGGTAATCCATTCCTGTGCAAACGTAGGCCATTTCATGCATAGATAAGCTCTATTATCATCTAGGCACGGGTGTCATTCGGTTTATCGAGAGAAATGAGTGTGAAAGAATATCTAACGTCGGTCAAGTATTGAGTGACGATCGTGAAATCTCTGGTAACGGAGATGAAAGACATTAAATGGGAATTCTAGGTCAGAATCTTTAAAATTATTGCTTAATTTTCTAAACGCGGAACAAATCCGAATAAAAAAATATGTCTGTCAAAATGGTTTAACTTTCCCAACATAACTGTGAAATAAGAAAGAGAAAATATGCAGTACTTTATGAAAAAAACACAAAAGGCGCAATGCATGTATATGCAATTAATTACAAATAACACGCTTTTTGTTACTATAATGGTCATGTTTCAGTTCATCGTGATATATTTGAAATGTAATCTTTGGTGTATCTGATAGTACAGTAAAATAAAGGTATGTTCTCCTCTTAAAAGCATTAATTTGTATATGAAAACCTTGAATTTGTTGAATATCCATCAAACTTGATCATGAAAGATCAGGCAACGCATTATTTTGATCGTGAAAGATAATGCGTGACCAGACTTATTACTAGTAATCAGAAATCAGTATTTCTTTTACCATTTGATAAACCTGAAACTGGTTGAAGCCTGTAACTATTTTGATAAGGATGAACATTAAAGCTTTTTTTTTTATTCAACGCTTTACCTCGAAAGTTAAAAAAATAACAACTAAAACATCTCTAGATAAGTTTGAAAGATTCAGCTCTGAGAATCGGTCAAGTGCAATTCATGCAGACTGACACTGTGTACTAATAGCCAATAATATGGATATGCAACGTTTAAACCAAAATGATATCCATCAAACAAAAAATTACAGCAAAACAGCATCTTTCATGAGTAATTTGAGATTGATCGATAACCAACATTTTGTGCAACAGTACTTTCTTAAGTTCTGTATATACAACGCAGATGTGGATTGATTTAACTATATACTACAGACTATAGAATACCAAATCGCAAATGCTGTAATGTCTCGTCTGCGTTACTTATGATAGTTAATGTTATGGAACATCTATAATATCAAGGGTTTTATTCTATAGTTCGTTCTTATGTTGTACAGTTATACCACTGTCCCAGATTCGGGGAAGGGTTGGGATCTCAATAACGTGTCTAACCCCGCCACATTATTAATGTTTGTGCCTGTTCAAAGTCAGGAGCCTGTAATTCAGTGGTTGTTGTTTGTTTATGTGTTACATATTTGGTATTCGTTCATTTTTTTTAATACAAATAAGGCCGTTAGTTTTCTCGTTTTAATTGTTTTACATTGTCACTATGGGGCCTGTTATAGCTGACTACGCGGTATGGGCTTTGCTCATTGTTGAAGGCCGTACGGTGACCTATAGTTGTAAAGGTATGTGTCACTTTGGTCTCTTGTGGATAATTGTCTCTTTGGCAATCATACCACATTTGTTTTTTAAATTATGATTGTCAATGGTTAATAAAAAGAATGCAAGGTCAGATGAACCATGACATACAGATCTCTACAAATATCCCGTAGACCAAATAAATGTGTTCCGATCCTTACCGTGCCTTAGAAACTGACAAATATAAAAGTTATGCTGGCCAATTAATTCGAAAAATAAGGTCAAAAGTATATTAACCCTGACCGACAGCCAGACATAGACATCTTTCTATCATTAAATATATCAAATACAATTGACGTCATTATGGTCATTTATGAAACATGCAAACAGACATGTATACCGTACACAAAATGCCATGGCGCTACAGCATACAGGTATATATCCAAAGGCTAGACAACATAAAACGAGCATTGACGAATGATGCATGACAATGGGTTCAATTTCAGTTAAAACCTTGCAAAAGTCGAAAATGTACACCTCACAATCATAACAACAGACACTTATCATAAAGCTTAACGAATCCGCGATACGGACTTGACCACAAAAATGAATCTTCATCCATGAAATAAGGCAAATTCGGGGTCAGGTGAATCCTGTCTGACGGACATGTAGTTTTTAGGATCGAATATGCCAAATGAGGATATCCTATAACTCGTGATAAGTGAGTACTTCACATGATAATTAAAGCTTCATTCTACAATCATCCAACTATTTTACATTTCATTTTTTGAAAATATTTATACTTTGAAAAGCTTAAACCTATTGAGGTTGTTGACCTATATAGCTTTTCTCAATACAATATTAACTATGATATAATTGAAGAAAAAATTGAACGTCTTCGTAGGATCAGATCTTTCACGATCCTTTTCACGATCTTCAAAAATACGGTACTTAATTAAATTAGAATATGTATTGACCTTTCATATGTCTTCTCGATTAAATTTCTTTCACGATCCGTTACCAGAACTTTCATGATCGTCGCTCAATACTTGACCGCCGTTAGATATTCTTTCACGCTCATTTATCTCGATAAACCGAATGACACCCGTGCTAGGGATGCACCATAAAAGTTCTTCGCTTTTATTAAAGCAGGTTTATTTTCAGTTATACTCGTATATTGTGAATTATATGACATATTAATAATTTTTTTAAGAACAATTTTTCCACATTTGTCAATTTTACAATATTGATTTACTTTAATAAAGTTCATATCAGCTGACATGCCCCAAATATTTGACGGCTTGTCATGTAGTACGAACTGCAGTTTGAAGTATCCAGCAGGGTTAGTTTAGTCTCTTAAAATTAAAAACTAGGGTCCGGATAATGCAATGTCTTTTATTGTTTCGAAGACATCTTAACCCTCATCGCATCATATCCCATCACCGTAATGTGTCTCTCCTGTTAATATAAACTTGCTATATGAATTAATATATTTGACTCTAATAATCAGACAAAATACGTTATATTCACAGGTAGTTAAGTTTAAGTAACTAATTTGATTGCATGCCAGTGAAAACGACCAGTGGCGAAATTTATTATATAAAAGGAAACACATGGACAAAGTAAAACATTTGAAATGTACGGTTTGTCGAATCAACGCACAAAAAAAAAATATTTTCCTCATAATCAATTGGTAAATTGTTTTAACTCCAATGTTTACCATGGCCTTCGAACAAAATATGAATATTATCAATATAAAGTTGAAATATATATTAATTTGGATCTGAACCATGAATAATTTGATCAAAACAATGACGAATTTCTATAATCTAAAATTAACAAAACAATAAGTTAATCGGTTCACCAAACCATATCGATTTTGATATGTTGGTTATTTTGTGTTAATTTCTTAAAAACAACAAGATTCTAACATCTTTTTTTGGTTTATTCTTCTTCTTCTTCTGGGAGGTATCTAAACAAACAGTCAATGACTTAACTTAACTATAACAATACCGCTGTATAAAATGCTCATCAATATGATGACCTTACTTCCCTTGATATTAATTGAACTAAAACCGATAATTAACATTTAACTTATTATAAAACGTAACGATCAATTTCTTTTCTCGAATATGAGTGTTAATTGTTTACGTGTAAAAAAAGTGCGCATTTTCTTAATAGTGTAGGCTTACATTTGAAAAATCGACAGAATCAAATTAAGACAGAAATGCAAATTACTCTCAATAAAGAACAATTTGTACCCATCGAAGATAAACGAATCTCTAGCCTTGTTCTATTGTTAGTAACCGACTTGCAACAGTCATTTGGTATATTTTGTCAAATGATATATTTTGGTAACTTTATAAAGTTTAAAATGTGTTCTGCCGTTTTAACATAATAGGTATTCTGGTATGACATCCCCTTATTACCCCTAGTAAACAAAGCCGTGTTCTGATAAGCACGAAATATGATTGACTCATGCAAACAAATTCACTGATGTTATTATCGTTGTTATAATTATATACATTTTAGCAGTTTTTATAAACTTATTTATTTATTGTTTATCAAACAACATATATTTATCATGCTTTTAGTTTTAAAACTTATTGAATATGAAATAGTGATGCGCGGACTCCATGGGGAGGAAAAGAGAACAGTGAAACATTCTAAGATATTTTTTTTCACTTCGACCTATAACAATACTGTATTTGTCCTATAAAAATCGAAACGCTCAGTGAAAAATATTAACGAGTGTAATGCTTACCAATGTTAAAATGAGCATAAAGCATGACATGAATGAATTATTTAGTGATTGACAAACCGCTTTATTGTAAATTATCTGTGAAAGTACATTGTTATTATGTTCTACATGGGAGATGTCTATCATTCAGATATTTGTTAAAACACGACACCACTGTATTTTACGTACGCTTTATTTTATTATTCTCATTTAAAATAATACAACACTCAGTGGCGGATCTAGAAAAAAATTTGGGGGTGGTCCCAAATGAATGTTGAATGGTATGAAAAAGGTAAAAAAATACCTTCGACATTATGGAAGATCATGAATTAATTTTGGACAACACCATGCGATGCATATATTCCTAGGTAACGGAATTTAAAGACATGTAAAACTGATTTTTATTTAAGACCCTATACAATATCTTGCAATCTAAAATAGCACAACATACAACTGTCATATGATTTTTTTCATATGAATAAGGCAAGTTGTAAAAAAGGTTTAGTTGAAATGTTCCGAATCGGTAAAAATAGTTTTACGTAAAATTGTTCAAAATTTACTAATTTAACAAACTTAAGAGTCGTTTATCAGGTCATTCAACATCATGCTTCGCGGAATTTCCTTGCAAAGTTATCTATAATTTGTTTTATGTTTAGTTCTAAACTGTAGTGCACATGCATCAACGCAAGTCCGTTTAAACGCGATTGTCCCTTAGTTGTTCTCAGGTAGGTTTTTAGAAGTGATAACTCACTGTTGGATCGCTCACATTCGCAACTCGTCACCCCCATGGTAGCTATGATTTTTAAGATAGCAGGAATAATTGGAAAGTCGGTTTTGTAACATTCTTTCAGAGCACCGGCTACAGTTTCTGGTTTTGAAAGCATTGACTCGCAAGTCTTTTGCCGCAAACGCAGTACGGAAGGCGTTGTAGATGGACTCGGCAAATCAGTATGGTAAAAGTCTACAAAATGTTTAATTTCATCAAATGTTGCGCTTTGTACAAATGCCGGTACCAACTTCAGTGCTTGAATTGCTGTTGATGTTGGGGAAAAAAGATGGGGGGGCTCAAAGAGATAGATAAACAAATTTAATTTAATTCGTTCATATTGACGAGCTGTTTTGACAATTTAATTACATGTATACAAGTGAAACACATTGATCCGTATTCTATCATTGTGACACCTCCAGGTATCCAGGTAATCCTTTACCAATTAGTGCGATGAAAGGATTAATCTTAAGTGTTAATTTGTTAATTAGCTTGTTTTTGAAAAAAGACACTTTAAAAAAAATCGAGGTTCGTCATGGGGGTGGTCCGGTGCGCCGTGGGACCACCCCCTGGATCCGCCACTGACACTTGATAGTTATTCCATTAGGAAATAATTAACAAAAAAGCCAATACAATATCAATGTATTTTGCATACGCTTTATTTTATTATTCTCATTTGAAAATAATACAACACTTAATAGTTATCTAGCATACTTGTTTCATTAGGGAATACAAAACAAAAAGGCCACCACAACATCAATGAGATGGAAATAGTTTTCAAATTGCTGAACATCGGATTACAATAGTACAAAGTAAAATAACAGAAAAACTGAACTCCAAGGAAAGTTCAAAGTCCCTTATCGAATAGCAAAATCAAATATCAAATAATTTATCGCAATATTTAATCAAAAACTGTATTCATATTCTTCATGCATTTTATAGCAGTAGTCCTTTTGAATGTTAATTTTTTTTTAAATGAGTATGGAATTAAATTGCATCTCTTTCTCAATTCAAAAGTATTCTTTTGTGATATTTGAAGCGTGTATTAAAAAAAACGAGGACACGGTACCCACACTCGTAAATCAGGCTCATACTAAAATAAACCAGCAGAGTGTGTAAGTGCTTTGTTACAACAATAAAACGGTCCGCTCAAAGCAAAGAGAAAAAACAAACTACTTTCAATGTTTTTGAATTGTGACATCATGTTCCGCTTGTCCTTTTCAATAGTATTTCTGTTGGTATGGGCAATATGTGAAATAGTTGTTATCAAAAAACAAAAAGGCAAGATATATAGTGGTCACGTGTTGTTTGAGGTTTATATGCCGATGTGGTCATTATGTGCACAACTTTGCTCCAGAATTAAAGTATGCAAATCTATTAACTTTATAGCATTGAATAATACGTGTCAGATAAATGATGCTGAACCTACAGGAAATGAGGATGGACTCATTGAAAGTGTTGGAAATAGCTTTATTGCTGCTTCGAGTCTACCAAAGGTAATTATGATAAATATTATTAAACACTATACTGTCAAATAAAGTCAACATTAGTATACCGCTGTTCAAAACTCATAAATCCATGAACAAAAAACTAAATCGGGGTAACAAACTGTAACCGAGAGAAACGCATTAAATATAAGAGGAAAACAACGACATAACACTAAAATGTCAAAACATTCACTCACAGGGAATAGTTGTCAGTTGTGAATTTATTCATTTTCGTGGATACGAATGTGCTCGTGGATTGAGGAATATTTCCATATTCGTGGCAATTTAATTTCTTGGTTTTGACAAACTTTGCATACATTCCTACAGAAAATTCATACTTCTTTGAACATTTAAATTA
Organism: Mytilus trossulus; assembly: GCF_036588685.1. Taxonomy (NCBI): domain Eukaryota; kingdom Metazoa; phylum Mollusca; class Bivalvia; order Mytilida; family Mytilidae; genus Mytilus; species Mytilus trossulus. The sequence goes on from NC_086377.1 coordinate 66,751,208, forward strand.
GTGATATCCCTGTACATGTAACCATGATATCATCGAAAAAGATCTCAAAAACATGTTTAACCCTACCACAATTTTGCGCCTGTTCCAAGTCATGAGCCTCTGCTTTAGTATGGTTTTATTTTTAATTTGAGTTTCATTGGTATTTAGTTTAGTTTAGTTTTATTTTGACGTTCATCTTCACTGAACTATGCATATTTGTTAAAGGGCCAGCTGTAGGACGTCTCCAGGCGCGGGATCTTCTCTCTATATTTAAGACCCATTGGTGGCATTCGGCTGTTGTTTGCTCTATGGTCGGGTTGTTGTCCTTTTTACACATATCCCATTTCCATTCTCAATGTAATCTAATGTATAGCAATGAATCCACTGTATAATGTACACAACTCTAAATATATGTCGAATGGTCCTTTTATTTTCGTTTACAGAAACTCTTTTCCCGTATTTAAAATGTATCTGTCAATAGGCTGTCCGTTTTTGTTTGACATATTTAACATAAAAAATGTATATTTCTCCAAACCAACTTTTCATTATTCTATAAGCTTACCTTACACAACAATCTTTAAAATAAAAATTAAGACAGATACAGCAAATGTTTGCTTTGAAATTGATGGGTAATACCACCTTTGATTTTTCCTATTAGGATTTGTTAATTTGCACTCTTCAAGAAACTGTACAAAATTTATCATTGTTATAAAGATAAAGTACTTGCCATGAAGCACGTTATATCCTGTCCAGTACTATTGACAAAATTTTACATAATATTTCATTGCATATAAGGAAATAACCATTAATACTTGAAGTCAAACAAACACATGTTACCCCTTTTTGAAATGTGTACAAGCTTTAGTAACCATGTAACCCAAAGTTTTCAAAATATTCAATAGAAACTCCCAAAAAACATAATGGTCTTTGAAATACCTAGGTTATATGTTTATAACCCAGAAATGTGTCACTGCAATGAAATATAGGATTATTACAAACAAATGTCAAAGTCAAGGGACTGATTTTGTTCGACCTATTTTCGTATGTAATCGGATTTGACGTACTATGCTTTGGTGGTACTAGTATTAAACCTACAAATAGCAATCACATGCTAAAGTTCCAAATCGAATGTGTCTAAAATTGGTCGCTATTACTATTGTTAAATGTGTTGGGTTGTGAATTTTTGCAGGCTTAGAATACTCATATCCTGTAAATCATTGGACTATTAACAGTATAAAAAGCAATCAATTCATTGAACGATCCTTACTAACCACTGTCTTTCCTTGTGAGAAGCAATTCATTTTAAACAGCATATTGTAACTAAATATAAGAATTTATGACTTTATCATAGATAACTTCAGCTGACAATGTTATACACCGAAACGTGTGTTCCAGGTTCAAACCACCGTTTTTCCATAAAATGCCCTGTACCAAGTCTGGAACATGGCCATTATTACATTATAGTTCGTTTCTCTGTGTGTCACATTTCGGTGTTGTGTCTCTGTTGTGTCGTAGTTCTCTTATATTTGATACGTTTTCCTCAGTTTTCGTTCGTAACCCATATTTGTTTTTCTCTCTATCGATTTATGAATTTTGAACAGCGGTATACTACTGTTGCCATTATGATGCACTGAATTGTACATGCTATATTTAAGGGAACTTGATAACATAAAAAAATAACACTCAGCTAAAGTTATCTATGGGAAGGTTGTAAAATCTTATATTTAGTTTCATTTAAATAACAGTTACACCTGCTTGTAAGGTCTTACAAATTGTGGTTCTCTAACTGTTTAGCCAACAACATATCATCATAGAACAAAATAGTGCAGGCTAATTGCCTTGTTGGCTTGTTGTGTGTACTATACATAATATTTGAATTTGTATTAAGATCCAAAACTGCTTGAGTTAAACTAAACTTAACATAAACGTCAAGTACTCGTACAGCGGTTTGTGTTTGTACCGGCAGAAAAAATCAGCGAAAATGTCATGGCTAATGACGTCTTTACAGTAAATCCATTGAACATTGGATGTGTTTTGATTTATATTTTAGTCTTAGACATGTTAGATGCATATTTCTTTTTATTAGTTGCTTTGAACCATCTGCCAGTAACTGCGGCTACTCTCAGATCTGGTATTATTGTCTTTTTGAGGGGATTCATAAGTACCCTGCTAAGTTCTCTCTGTTGTTGGATGCATTTCTGATTTGTATCAATCTGATGACCTTAGCCCTTTTCAACTGATTTTTATAGCTTTTCTTATGTTTTATAGATACATCACCGTCACAGTTTAAGGTTGATAATAGAACAATTTACACGAAAAAAAAGCAGCCTGATCGATATTCAGTACAATTAACGAAAAACAGATAAAATATACAAGAACACAATCAATGAATTATATGCTCCTGACTTATATGCAAAACAGTTAGTGCAATATGATCTTTAAAATTTAAAGATAACATTTGCAGTATGCTATGACGTGGTTTGTTTTCCGAGATAGTTACAAAAGAAAAAAGTAAATACAAAACACAGATGCATGCGCTTGTTTTAATTTTTCTAACATTGACTAGAGGAATTGGGGAAGGTTAAGATTTTAAGATTACATTTGTAGTATATATATGTTGTGACGTGTTTTTTTTTAAAGACATTTACAGGGAAAAAATAAAATCAAAAGAAAGACGAATGTTCAATTTCAATACCACAAAAAACATAAACTCCTCTTATAAAACAAAATGTAGTATAGATTTTCCATTGGACTGAATAAACGAATTTGTATTTTGTAAAATAATGACATACCCATAGAACATTCATATTATGTATTTGCATACTAAAATGATTGATAAAACATAAATTACACTTACTTATATTGACTAAAAAATCAAACAGAAAAAGGACAATTGCAATCAATCTTCTTTCAATTAGTTTATGTTTGTGTTTAGAATGTTAACACATAAAAACAAATGTATCTGAATGGATTTGAAACCATAAAAATAAAATAGTGTTTATTTTTTAAATTATCATTTTTAATAATGCTTAAACATATCATAACTGTTTGTAGTTGTTAAACACACATTCGCCTATTAAAATGAACTGCTTATCGTCAAAGATATAGGTTATTTTTCTTGAGATAAAAATAAATTTCCGCGAAACTATTGCTTATACATTTTTATTATTAAAATACGACTGCAGTACCATAGAACTTATTAGGTTCAAAAGCAATGAAACAATAGTTATTCAAGGGAGATTGTAGAAAAACAAGATTAAACATATACGCATTACTTAATTTTGTATTTTAACTTTTCAGGAGGTAGCTGGTCCGTGTAAAGGCCATGACTGCAATGGCACTGAAGTGTGCATTTCACAAAGTCCGACTTACGCATGCGTAAATATGTTAGAAATCTTTTTCGAAAGGAGAACCAGTGAGTTTCATATAATATAAATGTGCTGTGAAACATATATAAGATGACTTGAAAAATACCTTCTGTATCATAGTCTGGTTTTAAAGCTTTTTACAGTGAAACCTAACTAAACCGAATAATGCATGAACCAAAAACATGGAGTATACGGTCATATCAAATTTTATGCGCTGTGAACCTTATAACTAGAACATTGGCCAAAACCGAACAAAGTCCCGAAGAATTTCGGTTTAAACAGGTTTCACTGTATTTGATTGTTGACCTTTATTATGTTATAGTTTTTCGATATTGTCACTAGTGACGCTTCATTCTTATAATACAAATCTTATATTTGATAAAATAAAAAGCGAAAATAAAAACAAGAACTTTAAAATCGATTTTTCAATTAAATTAACAAATAGTCATCATGCATTATTTTAACGAACCAATCTAAGAACTATCATCATGAATTGTTTTATTATTTTTGTTTGTTTGACCTAAACCTTATACATCGCTACTTAAGCTGGTTAAACCCTCTACTGTCCTTTAAGCAGTGTTTGTTGAAGATCAATACTATAACAGCTAATTAGAAATCTGTTATATCCGATCATTATTTAAAGATACTTTCCCCAATAGAAGGCAATCTATATTTCTTTATTAAATCTTGAAGACAATATCGTTATAACTGGGAAGCAACAAGAAAAGCAATAACATAATATTAACTCCGCCGCAATTTTGCGCCTGTCCCAAGTCAGAGGCCTCTGTTATTCTTGTATGATTTTTAATTTTAGTTTCTTGTTTATAATTCGGAGTTTAGTGTGACGTCCATTATCACTGAACTAGTATAAATATTTTTAAGGGGCCAGCTAAAGGTGCGGGTTGTTGTCTCTCCAACACATTCCCCATTACCTTTCTTAATGTTATAAAGGAAAAACATTCGTTCTATGAGTTTGTCCCTCTTGTATCTTTCGCTCATCTTTTCAAAATAAAATTAAATCGTGCATAATGTGTAACGACAACAACACATTTTTTTATCGTTAATTATGACGTCCAATAATTTGAGCAGTACAATTAATTTCATACAAATGATAACATATTGATTAAAATGGTTATTTAACAATTAAACAAAATTAAGTCTTTCTCAGTAGAATAATTTTTACAGAATTAATATGTATAGTTTACAATATGATTTAGATGGACCGAACTACCGGTGACGAAATGTTTCTAGAATTAAATTTCTCTCATTGAATACAGTACACTATAATAAACTTACTTTTTAGATATAACTTTATCCTCAGATGACATAAACCATATACATTTTGATTTATTTGGGAAGCTTTTAAAGTTTTTTGGTAATTTTATTTAAGTAATTTATACATTCAGGTCTTCTATTTTCTAAAACATGACACCGAAGAAGAAAATGAATTTCATCTTCAACTTCATTGTGGCATAATTTACATACTCTATTTTCCACTGAAAGCTCTTTTTCAATGTCTAATTTATCTGCAATGCATCTGAAGTCGCCTTTCATCCGCATTCAATTAAGAATTTTTAATACAAATATTTTTTTTAAATTATCTGATTGATCCATGATATCCCCTTCTACTTTTTATAAGCTACAATAAACCTTTCAAAACTTAACCTAGCTCAACACAACTAACCAAAATTGAGGATGTTGTTATAAGTCAAGCCACCAGCCCAAATTCATCGCAAACGGTCGATATAATGCAACTTATATCACACAAAAATTTTAACGTGGACCTAATTGCATAAATTTAGAATTACCAATGAAAACCTTTTATCTGTTGTATCGTTTAATATATCTCTTTGTTTTAATTGGTAAGAGGAAAAATAATTCTATTCGATTGACATAGTTTTGTCTACCTCAATTGCACGTGAAATGTCACATCCATTAATAGATTTAACAAGATCATTAACATTTACTCAGATAGTTAGTATTCAATCGTACAATGTAGCTATATCATAAATAAATCAGATAGTTAGTAGTCAATCGTACAATGTAGCTCTATCATAAATTAATCAGATAGTTAGTAGTCAATCGTACAATGTAGCTCTATCATAAATTAATCAGATAGTTAGTAGTCAATCGTACAATGTAGCTATATCATAATTTAATCAGATAGTTAGTTGTCAATCGTACAATGTAGCTATATCATAATTTAATCAGATAGTTAGTTGTCAATAGTACCATGTAGCTCTATCATGATTTAATCAGATAGTTAGTTGTCAATAGTACCATGTAGCTCTATCATAATTTAATCAGATAGTTAGTTGTCAATCGTAACATGTAGCTATATCATAATTGAATCAGATAGTTAGTAGTCAATCGTACAATGTAGCTATATTATAATTTAATCGGATAGTTAGTATTCAATAATACCATGTAGCTCTATCATAATTGAATCAGATAGTTAGTAGTCAATCGTACAATGTAGCTATATCATAATTGCATCAGATAGTTAGTAGTCAATCGTACAATGTAGCTATATCATAATTGAATCAGATAGTTAGTATTCAATAGTACCATGTAGCTATATCATAATTCAATCAGATAGTTAGTAGTCAATCGTACCGTGTAGCTGTATCATAATTCAATCAGATAATTGATTTTCAGTAAATGTAAACGCAGTGTAAAAAGGTAAAAACACAAAAATACTGAACTCCGAGGATAATTCAAAAAGGAAAATCCAAAATAAAAAGGCAAAATCCAAAAGTCCAAACTCATCAAACGAATGGATAACAACTGTCATATTCCTGACTTGGTATAGGCATTTTCTAATGTAGAAAATGGTGGATTGAACCTGGTTTTATAGCTAGCTAAACCTCTTTCTTGTATGACAGTCGCATCAAATTCCATTACATTGTCAACGATGTATAAACAAAACAAACATACTCAAAGAGTAAAAATGTCAAAATTAGGGGTGCAGCAGTCAATATTGTTATCATCTTAATATCACTATAAAAACAACAAATGTAACGAAGAATCACAAAAAGGCATACATCAAATTTAATATACTCATTTTGCCTTGAGAAATGCTGTTCAAGGAAACCTCATACTCCCTAAACCAAAAACAGAATTATTCAAAAAATCGTTTATGTATTCTGGACCATTCTTGTGGAATAATTTGCCAATACCGTTAAGAAATATTACAAATATTAATTCTTTCAAATACAAAATAACAGATAATTTATTGAAATCAACCTAGCTGTATAAATAATATTAAAAACTGATTATGTCATCATGTTTATTTTTTCATCACATTTTATCAAGTTGTATTGAACATTATTATCACACTTGACTTGTTATGCTAATGTATGTATGCAATGTACTAGTATACATTTGTGTTTTGTTTGATTTTTCATTACGAGGGCCTCAGGGAAGATTAGTTATATAGCTAACTGTGTAACCCTCTTAAATTAAAGTAGTGTTGTTGTTGTTGTTGTTGTAGTATGAAGACATACATACATGCATAGTCAGATAAAGTTGATATAACAAACAACAGACTCAACAGTAAATGTAATAGTAATAAATAAATAATGTGTGGTTCAAAGTATGACGGGATACATATGTACAGTATCACGTCAAATGTATAACATAACAAAACCAGACTTAACAGAAAAAGTATTTTTATTGAATAAAATAATTTTGTCATTCATAGTATGTCAAGATCCATAAGTAAGAGTAATTTAAGTAAATGAAATTATTTTGTCGTTCAAAGTGTGATGTTTTTATATAACCACAGAGTCAATTCAAAAGAATATCTCAAAAAATGACTTAACAGTACAAGTAATATTAATTAAGACTAATAAAATAATACTATAACAGGTTATTAAGATGATAACCAACGTCAGTACGCAAAATTTATATTTCAAGACCATCTTGTATTATTTGTGAAGTTGATACGGAATTTTTATCAACGAGTTCTGGGTATCTTCCGATGAACTTTTAATTATGTGTATTTTTATTCATATAGGAGAAGGATCAATTGTGTCTCAATTTAAGAAAACTGGCCAGAGCACTTTATATGACTGTGAATATGGGTTCGCATGTGGAGCTGAAAAAGGGGTTGACGGAATTAAGGAACCTAAAAGCATGTTTCATACACGTATGAAACTAGAACCTTTCTGGTGGGTCAATCTCGGACAAGTGTACAAGGTACAGAAGGTGATCAGTACAAATCGGATGGATAATTATGGTTAGTAAAATAAGACATATAAATCGACCTTATACAAATGCACGTTTACATGTACATGTATACGAATTAGGTTATTTTTTTTAATTCAAATGTGGAATGAAAAATGAAGTGTGTAGTATTTTTTAAGGTTTTAATCATTTCTCAATTTTTAAACAGTTGCACACTTTCAGTAGCGACTACTTCAACTCAAAATAGGTTAAAATATATTCTGATTTTGATTTGCATAAGGTCGATTCATATCCTACGCAGACCATGTTACAGGTTTATGCGTAGCTATACTTTACTTATAGTAGTTATCAAAGGTACCAGGATTATAATTTAGTACGTCAGACTTGTTTACATAAGACTCACTAGTGACGCCAATATCAAAATATTTATAAAGTCAAACAAGTACAAAGTTAAAGAGCATTGAGGATTCGAAATTCTAACAAGTTGTGCAATTACGGCTAAGAAAAGTTATGCCTGGGATAAGAAAATCCTTACTTTTTCGACAAATTCAAAGTTTTGTAAACAGGAAATTTATAACAATGACCTCATTATTTATATTCATGTCACCACTGGAGTGTTGACAACTGGGCTGGTGGTTCCCCCACAGCCGAAACACCCACCAGCCGTGTCATCGACCCAGTGGTGTTAATAGTTATCAGGATTATAATTTAGTACGCCAGACGCGCGTTTCGGCTACATCGTTCCTAATCAAATTTAATACGAAAAAGCGCATTAGACATTCATAATTATAAAGTGATTTATTTAATTTGCAATAGTTATGAGCGTCATGAAAACTGAGATATATAACAACTGAAACATACCAAGATTTTAAGACCAACCTTAACGAAATAATAATAACTGAATCAATCTCAAGTCCCTTTTTTCAGAAGGAGTTTGAATCAGAGCTTTTCAGTAATTTCAAAAATGTATCAATCTTTGCCTTATTATGGTTTACTTTTAAAAATTGTCACTTGGTTGGAGAGTTGTATCCTTGACACTCATACAACATCTCCTTATCTATATATATGCCCAGGTGGTCGTGTGGTCTAGTCGGACGGCTACAGTACATGCGTTTTACTCCTCAGTTTTAATCTAGCGGCGTACTACAGTACATGATAGATAAGGCATGGAGATGATATTTATACGGATCAGCTTATTTATCTATAGTAAAGGATCCTACAAACTAATACAAGATACAGCCATAGAAAATAATTATATGTATTCACGAAAAAAAAAAAATTAATCAATTAAAAATGTTATAAATTAATCATTATATATTGAACATTCTAACATACAATTTCGAATATTTCATAATGAACCTCATGAAAATCCAGCAATCGCAATACGCATGGAACTGTCATTGAAATTAACAATTATTTGATTGTACATGTTGAACACGTGCGCAATACCCCTGCTCTTTGTTGATTGTTTACTATAAGGTGACAATCGGTAAACTTTGGCTTCAAAACACGGCATTAAATGAGCTTCCATATAGTAAAAGTTTAACAGACAGAGAAAAAAAATGACATTTATACGATATATTTGCGTAAAAATTAATAAAGCCTATTCTAAATATATCATAGTGTGTAGCTCATGTCTTTGCCAAGGTTTAAAATGTTCTCTTCAATTAATAATTTATAATGATACGAAGTGTGTGATGTTGAAATTCCAGTTACAGTTAGAATGTTTACTATATACTAACTAAATAACAGATTTAATTAATTCTGTATCAATTATCGTTCTTTTTTTTTTAGGTCATCGGCTCACAAAAATGCTCCTTCATGTCGGCAACAGCTTAGATACATCACGAATGAATGTATGTGGACAGTTCATTGGTCCAGCCGTTAATGGACAGGTCATAGTTATACGATGCTACACACTACCAGAAGGACAAATAGTAAAATTAACGAGTTTTCATACCGCACCAGAGTTCTTTCATCTGGCTGAAGTTGAAGTGTATGCTGTTTAGTGCCGTTGTTGACATGAAATGAAATTTGTTTGCATTACCTTAATCAAAACTGTAAAATACATAGCCATACATGATTTTGTACAGGTACTAACAGATTTTCAATTAAACAAAAAAGGTTTTAAAATTATACAATAGAAAGACAAGTGCTCCCAAGTATATTGATTGATTTTATCTTAAACTGAATTCATGTTTAAATGTCTTAATTTCATGTTTAACAAAGTCCGTTTATTTCATAATTCCATTCAAAGATTTAGATACATTAACGTCAACTAAACATTTTCAAAGAGTCATCAATAGGGTCAGAATGGAAATATTTTTTGTCATAAAAATTATACTCTGTCGTCTCAAACAGGAAAACCATCTGTCTAAATTATATAGAAACGAGAAATAAATATGAACCATACCAACAAACTACAACCACTAAACAACAGGATCATGACTTAGGGCAGGTGCATACAAAGTCAGCGGGCTTATCAGCATGTTTAATAAGTAGATACATGCATCCTTCATCAAATTACACGCATTCAAACAATCAAACCAGTATTGAACAGCCTTTTACCGTTAAATGTATACTAGATGTATGTGCCTGCCCTAAGTCAGGAGCCTGTAATTTAGTGGTTGTCGTTTTTGAATGTGTTACATATTTGGGTTTTTCGTTAATTTTTTATGCAATTAAGGTAGATCATAAGTATATACTTTCTAAGACAGAGTTTTCTTATAATTTGCCAAAACGAAGATTTTACTATGCTTTTTTTCAAAAATATATAATAAAATTTATGGGTCACCGTGCTATTTTTAAAGCTATGGATTGTTGAAAATTGCCTAAATTTGATTAGATTGTTCATAAAAAAAACACATTTGTGTGCATACAAAAAAAATCTATGAGATAGAATTTTTAAATAAATTGTGTAACGATAGGTTTTATTACATGTTTTAAGAAAAGAAAACAAAATGTCACCGAACTTGTTTTTTGGCTACAAGTGAAAATACAAGAATTCTCTATAAGTCCAGTATAGTTTTTTACACAAAAAGTTATCTCCCCTTAAATCGCTCATTTAAAAAAATGATTCTAAAAAACAAAAAAAAAATGATATTTATAAAAATATTCTGGATAATACAATAAATCATCAAGTTTTCTTAATATAAACAACAGTGTAACCATTAAATTGCAAATCTGTCTCTAAATTTGCAGATTTTGTCAAATTACTGGACCGAATTTGTATAGGGATTGTACAATCCAAGATGGCGGTTTACCATGAATCTACCATAAGTTGTTAATTTTCTTGTTTAAATTGCTTTATGTTGTGATTTTATGCCATTTATAGCTAACTATGCGGTATGAGCTTTTTCATTTTGTTGACATCCGTACGATGACCTATAGTTGTTAAGTTGTGTCATTTTTGTCTCTTGCTGAGAGTTGTCTCCTTGACAATCATACCACATCTTCTTTTTGTATACATTACAAAACCACGATATACTAAGAACTTGTATTACCCATAAATCAAAATACATCATGAAAGTAACTACAATAGCTTGTGTCTGAGAACTGGTCTATGGTAGAAAAGCCGATTATATCAGAAGTTTAACTGGTCTTAATATAGGATTTCAATTTCCAGTTTTTGGTTCAAAAAGGTATCAGAAAATTGATGTTTGTATTACTCGAAATATTAGATATAAAACAAGTTTAATCCTACAGCTATTGTTATATTTCATATGTTATATAATTATTTTATCTGAGTATATACAATGAGTTTATATAATTATGGACCGTAGAGAAAAACAATAACAATCGAAACCAAGGAATAAACAAAGAATTACAAAACGAAAGGACATTTACATCAACAGTTATAAGAAACAACACGAACTCCACTTAGAACCGGGAGTGAAATCAGGTGCTCCGGAAGGGTAAACATATCCTGCATCGTATAAGGTAAAAGGTGATTATCCATAATTGTCAACCGTTAACGATCATTTGTCTGATTGAATGCGCAGTCCAGACTGAGAACAATAGGGACACTATTGTTTAATTAAACCAAAGGGCACTTCAAAACCATTGAAAATATATGTAAATAACCACTTGTTCATTTGTGACTTTATTAACAAATAATTTATCAAAACACAGAATTATTAATTTGAGATTTGAACTGTCTCATATGTACAACAGATACATACTATTTCTGTGAAGTATTATAGGCCCCGAAAAAAGGTTCATTCGTGAAAGCTATCGTCAGTACGAGATGGATTGCAAATAGATATTTCTCCGCCAATTGATTTTTAAGCTGGGCGTTGTCATTTTGTTTTATGATGTCAGTGACGTCATTTTGAATTTAGAATACTCCTGTGTAAAATTGGAATGGCTTTAAATGATTTGAAATAAAACAACAAAAATAACCAAACCAATATTTGCGAAAATGTGACTTGAGACAAGTTTAAAATGACCGGACTAAAATCGGAAACGAAAGTATCAAATGAACATTCTGATATTTTTTATTTTGTGAGACATAAAAGGGAAGACATTGAAGTTAAATATGCAAACGGTGTAGTTGCATTTCAGAAAAGTGTGCAATATTTTTCATTTTGTCTGAATATTCTTCAAGGCGTTTAAAGCCTGTTCTTATTTCTCTCAGGATCGTACGTTTTACACACACTTTTTTTTTTCTATGGTCGGGTTGTTTTCTTTTTGACACATTCCCTATTTCCATACTCAATTTTATTGTATCAGTTTGATAAATGAGTTATGTTTATGTCTCAAGATGAATTGTTAAACATAAAAGTAAAGCAATATAAGTTTGACAAAAGCACATTTTATATTGTAAATAAGCAATATGCTTATTAATGCTGTAACTCATCACTTACAAACTCTGCTGGTTTATTTTATTACGAGCGTAGGTGTCCTCGTTTTTTTTAATACACGCTTCAATTATCAAAAGGAATTATTTTTGATTTGGAAAAGAGATGCAAATTCAAATTTATAATCATTTTAAAAACAACGTTAAATTCAAAGGGACTACTGCTAGAAAATGCATGAACAATAAAGTTTTTGATTAAATATCGCGATGATTTATTTGATACAAAAGCATTATTAATGTCATGATGCCGTCACATTTTAACGAGTTTCATTCTTTTTTTAATGTTTGATAATTCTTTCTTTAGTTAGCCTGTCCAAAAAATAATTAGCAGAATTATCTGTTTGATGCTAGTACGCATATGAAGAGTATGTTGTCAACATAATTGAATATAATGCGACGTTCATACAGGTGAGAGGTTTAGCTAGTTATAAAACCAGGTTCAATTACCATTTTCTAAATACAAAAAATACATGTTCCGAGTCAGACATATGACATTTGGTCAGTATTTTTGTAATTTTACATTTTTTTTTGTTTTTGGCATGTTTTGATACTTATACGTATATGAAGAGTGAGTTGTGGCAATTATCGCCACGCGGATTATAAGGCTATAGTTTCTAATGAATGTTTTAAAAAAAAACATATTGCTTCACACTTGTGTCTATGGTGCACATCTACAGTAAGTAAGTAAGTGAGTCAATAATGTATTAAAGTGTCATACACTAATAGTACACATTGTTTGGAGTTCGGTATTTTTGTTATTTCACGTTGTACTCTTGTAAGCCGATATTTAACAATTTGAAAACTATTTTCAACCCATTGATGTTGTAGTGGCTTATTTGTTCAATATTCCCTAATGGTAACATTATGCTAGACAACTTTAAAGTGTTATATTAATTTCAATAAAATAAAGCGTATGTTAAATAGAGTTGTTTTGTGTTTTAACAAATATCTGAATGATATACATCTCCCAGGTGGAACATAATTGCAATGTACTTTCACGGATAGTTTACTATAAAACGGTTTGTCCATTAATAAATAATTCCTTCATGTCATGCTATATGATCATTTTAAAATGGATCGGCTTTATATTGTCGATATTTTACACTGCTCGTTTCGATTCTAATAGGACAGTATTTTCATAGGGCGAAGCGCAAAAAAATACCTTAACATTTTTAACTGTCATCTTTCCTCCCCATGGAGTCTATTTCATATTTTGTAAGTTTAAAAACTAAAAGCATGATAAATATATATTGTTTGATAAACAATGAATAAATAAATTGATAAAAGCTGCTGAAATGTATACAGTTTATTAGTATATCAGCGAGAATATTAACACTACATTTGTTAGCATGTGTCAAATATATTTTGTGCTTATCTGGTCTTGTGGTCATAAAACTTTCGAGCACGATTTTTGTACTCAGTCTCAAGATTCAACCAATCAAAATGCTTGATTTCATGTTTTGAGCATGATTGTTGTGCTCCGAGCACTGAGCAAAGTTTTATGACTTCAACCCCAGAACACGGCTTTGTTTACTAGACGTAAAAAGACGTCATATCAGAATACATATTATATTAAATCGAGAAAACAAACGTAGAAATGCATTATTACATCAATCGATATAGATTAAATACTGAAATACTCGTCACATGGTGTCAGAATATACTTTTTAAATTTAATTTTACTTTGATTTCCAATCTATGATATAATCATATTTTTTTCAAATAAACTCATTTTCATTGGACATAACGTGGACATATTGACATAAAAAAGGGACTAAAGATACCAGAGGGACAGTCAAACTCATAAATCAAAAAATTATTGACAACGCAATGGCTAAAAATGAAAAAAAGACAAACAGAAAAACAATGGTACACATGACACAACATAGTAAACTAAAGAATAAGCAACAGGAATCAAATTAAACATTTAGGAAGTTCTAAACCTGATTATACGATTTAATAACATTGGTGAACATGCATAGCGTATCGTTCTAAACCTGATTATACGATTTTATACATAGTGTATCGATCACAACCTGATTATACGATTAGATCTCATTGGTGAACATACATAGCGTATCGTTATAAACCTGATTATACGATTTGATATCATTAATGAAAAAATATAGCGTATCGTTTTAAACCTGAGTATACGATTTGAAATTATTGGTGAATATACATAGCGTATCGTTCTAAATCTGATTATACGATTTGATGCATGGTGTATAAATTAACCTGCTATACGATTAAATCTCATTGGTGAACATACATATCGTATCATTATTTACCTGATTATACGATTTGATATCATTGAAGAACATACATATCGTATTGTTCTAAACCTGATTATACGATTTGATATCATTGATGATCATACATAGCGTATCGTTCTAAACCTGATTATACGATTTGATATCATTGATGAACATACATAGCGTATCGTTCTAAACCTGAGTATACGATTTGATATCATTGGTGAACATACATACTGTATCGTTCTAAACCTGACTTTACGATTTGATACATGGTGTAACCTGATTATACGATTTGATATCATTGATGAACATACATATCGTTTTGTTCTAAACCTGATTATACGATTTGATATCATTGATGAACATACATAGCGTATCGTTCTAAACCTGAGTATACGATTTGATATCATTGGTGAACATACATAGCGTATCGTTCTAAACCTGACTTTACGATTTGATACATGGTGTAAACATTAACCTGATTATACGATTTGATATCATTGATGAACATACATATCGTATTGTTCTAAACCTGATTATACAATTTGATATCATTGATGAACATACATAGCGTATCGTTCTAAACCTGATTATACGATTTGAAATTATTGGTGAACATACATAGCATATTGTTCTAAACCTGATTATACGATTTGATATCATTGGTGAACATACATACCGTATCGTTCTAAACCTGACTTTACGATTTGATACATGGTGTAACCTGATTATACGATTTGATATCATTGATGAACATACATATCGTATTGTTCTAAACCTGATTATACGATTTGATATCATTGATGAACATACATAGCGTATCGTTCTAAACCTGAGTATACGATTTGATATCATTGGTGAACATACATAGCGTATCGTTCTAAAGCTGACTTTACGATTTGATACATGGTGTAAACATTAACCTGATTATACGATTTGATATCATTGATGAACATACATATCGTATTGTTCTAAACCTGAGTATACAATTTGATATCATTGATGAACATACATAGCGTATCGTTCTAAACCTGATTATACGATTTGATATCATTGATGAACATACATAGCGTATCGTTCTAAACCTGAGTATACGATTTGATATTATTGGTGAACATACATAGCGTCGTGTTCCCATTGTTAGTATGAGTGTGTTTCTACTTGACTAATGTCATTTGAAGATCAAGTTCATGAAGAACATATGTAAGTCGATAATAAACACCAAGAACATATTAAAATTATTTGGCAAAAGGAATGATTTGTCAATATTGGATCAACATATACTAATCATAAATGAAAATATAAACGTGACAGATATCAAACCGATGTACAGTACTATAAAAACGAATTTCTATATATGGGATGAAACCTTAGTTCAGCTCATTCAAAGGCCCGACACATCGTAAGCCTAAAAACATCAATTGGAAACATAACTTCAAAATACTGATGGATTCAGTCGAGGCTTTTACCAGGCAACGAATTCAACACAGGAAAGACGACGTAGATACCTGTTCCATATTGGATGAAGGATGCGAGGTCGTTAAAACAAATCAGATGCAAAGGACAAAATGGATCTGTGAATACCAATGTCAAAACAATCTTGACAGACTCAAAAGTCGCAAATCAATTGTCCGATCGCATGAAACATACGTTGGTGTCCCCAATATAAAGCCTCTCTTCCACACTAACCGAATCAGAATCATGGATAAATAAAGGTCTGTTAAACGTTCTTTTGGAATTTCAATAAAATATGCAGAACTTGAGCTTCAATCACTGTGTTGGATACCTAAACTACATAAGTGTGTTTGTAAATGAATGCTTATTGCGTGGTCTGCGATATGCTCTACAAAACTCTTTCTAATTATTAACAGCAATGGTATCTGCAATTAAAGCAGTGCTTCAAATATTGTTATAATGTTTTGCACACCTATGTTCTTCTTTCTGTGACATTTGAAGATTTTCTCATTTTGTCATAGTGATACACAGCTTGGAGATTTGAAAGCTAAGATTGCATTGACTGATGAAATATATACAAGAACAGAAATCAGAACGAAGGTTGACGGATGCTTGTTAGCTAAGCATAGACAGAGGATCTGTTTATCAATAAAATTGATAAAAAAGCATATTTGAACAAAACTGGAATTTTTAGATGAATTAATATAGGGGATTTTTTCATATTAATCATGTATTATGAACAAGTAAAGTCGTACCGGCTCGAGGTAGGCTGTATTGTTTCGAAGCATAGCCGAGCGCCAATACAGCTGATCGAGATCCAATACGACTGTACAAGGACATACTACACGATTTAAACACCCATTTCATGACACCTTTATCAACTAATGACTTCAAATAATCACCAGAAGATGACTGAGGATAAGAATGACTGAAGGAAGACTATTCATTATCGTTTTAATGCAAGGAATGTCGAACTACCATTAAAATCAACAATAAGCGATGCATGACCCTTTTATTCGCCAATAAAAAAAATCTTTTGAGCCATTCCATTTTTACACAAGATTTATCTTAATTCCAAATGACGTCGCTGACGGAATAAAAATAAATGACAACGGCCAGGTTAGAAATCCACTGACTGGAGTGACGGAGAAACATCTATTCGACGGTAGCTTCAAATTCAGTTTTAAGTTGAAATCCATAAATATATATGTGTGAGCACTTGTTTTAATATTGCATAATTTTAAAACGATATAACCTTTTTTGTTAAATTTAGATTCTGTTAGTATATGTACAAAATGATGTCTGTTTATTTATTTTACAGTTCTTATTAAGTGTAATTCAAACAAAATCCATTTTATGTCAACAATGGCACTAAACAGCATACACTTCAACTTCAGCAAGATGAAAGACCTCTGATGCGGTATTTACACTCGTTAACTTTACTACTTGTCCTTCTGGTAGTGTGTTGCATAGTATAACTATGACCTGTCCAGTAACGGCTGGACCAATGAACTGACCACATAGCTCCATTTGAGAAGTATCTAAGCTGGTGCCCACATGAATGAGCATTTTTGTGAGCCGATCACCTACAACAAAGAATGAAAATTGATACTGATTTAAAAATTAAAGTTTACTTCCGTTCAAATATATCTATAAAATAACTCTATCAAAATACTTAAAATGTAAATGGCATTTCAACCTCACACATTTTGTATCATAGTAAATTAATATTTCAAGAGAACTTATAACACCTTTGGCGGGGACTTTGGGTACTGACTTAGCTTATTTGGTGTATCTTATAATCACTAAAAGCTGTTCATTAAGTATGAATCGACATTATGATTTTGTACACAACGTATTTTCTCTATCCCTTAAAAAACTGTTCATAAATATAATATGCATGAAGCTATTCAAAATATAAAATGGAAAATGGAAATGAGGAATGTGTCAAAGAGACAAATACTCGACCAAAGAGCAGAAAACAGCCGAAGGCCTAGCCACCAATGGGTCTTCAAGAAAACGAGAAAATCCCGAACCCAGAAGCGGGCTTCATCTGGCCCCTCAATAAACATGTGTACTAGTTCGGTGAATATGTACGTCATACTAAACTCCAAGCATATAAATGAACTATAAGTAAAAAAAATACAAGACTAACAAAGGCCAGAGGCACCTGACTTGGGACAGGCACAAAAATGTGGCGGGGTTAAACATGTTTTTTTTAGATATCAACCCTCCCCCTATATCTCTAGCCAATGTAGAATAAACAAACACACAGAAATACGCACAGTAAAACTTAGTTTAAAAGAAATCCGATTCCGATTTCAGAGTAGGTAACAAAAGAAACTAAGCAAAAGGACAATGATACATTCATTAACAAAGGACTTCTTACTGACATGCCAGCTCCAGACTTCAATTAAACTGAATGAAAGATTACGTCTTCATCATATGAAAAGCAAGCACAATCCTTCCCGTTAGGCGTTTATTATCATACCATCATAAAACATAGGAGAAGTCAAAAACATAACCCGTATCATGCCAACAACTTGTTTTAGAACAAATGTGTTTATTTCCGATGCAAAGACCCTATGAGTGAATCAATATTAATACCAGCATATGTCATCTTAAAAAAAAATGACATGACAACAGTATCGTAACTATATTCCTTTTGAATAAGTCTGTTTAAAGGTTTGGTTAGCTTTTGAGGTGAATGCCGACATTTCGACATTTTTGCTTTGTATAGAATAATGCCATAAAAGATTGGATGTGAAATATTTGAACGTATAAGGTATCTGCATGTTGATTTGTTTTATGAATAATGTCCTTGTATTGATGATAAAATTTAGTAAATGTTTTGACTATCGAAAACTCTGCTGTAATACTTTTTTAGTATTACAGAGATTTCTTTCGTTTAAAAAAAATACGTTGTTTCGTTGTTTCATACACGAACGAATCGAACAAGTTGAGATATATAAACACCATAAGATGCTGACAAGGGAACGTCAACATTTAAAATGGATAATCAACAATAGTAAATGAAAAATCATCTCTTTTATCATAAATTTTGGAAAGCACAGTGTTCATTGTTAGTATTAGCTGTATGTAAGTTCAGTTCAATAGGATATTTTATGCATGACAATTATCGATAGAGGGTAACCACGATATGTATTATTAAATATGTTAGCGAAGAGGTTGTAATTGAAATTAATTTCAAATTTCAGATATCAGCTCAGTAGTCAGTTTATCGATCCTGACATAATTTTTAGCACACATTTCTTTTTTTTAATACACCGTTGACAAATTTAGAAATTATAAAAAATTAAGGTTACAGTATCCTCTGGCAAAATTAACCTAAAATTGATTTGGCTATTATTTTTAGGTTATTTTGGTTATATCCTGTTGTAATCGAGTAGTTGGATGTCCTCGTTTTCTTCAGTTTGAGTGTTTCTGATAAAGAGAAAAACAGGAAAGCGGTATCGACGCACACATCTGATATAGTATTTATATTTTCAAGGGATGTCAACTCGTTGAAGATTTGGTTATCGAGTACTCTTTGGATTTACCGAGCTATACTCGAGTACTCGCTAGGAAAAGCATCTTTAAAATGGAAACACAAAATTATACCCAGTTTACGTATTATGGGACGCTATCTTATGGACGTAAAACTATTAACATTATTACCCAATAAATAATAGTCCCAGGAAGTTATACCATAAGTAATAGTTCATTTACTACATGTACCAATTTTGTAAACTGGCAATGATCTGATCAATTAATTAATAAACATCTATAGAAAAATGATTACTCAAACAATAGTATATGGGAATCGTAAAAAACACATTTAATGATCAACAAAGAGGTGTTGATTAGAACTTATTGATGCCTTTAACCATTTTTTGAGGTATAATCCTGTAAGCTTTTTCTGTGACGAGTCGATTTCTCAACTTTGTTACGTATTTAACAGTCCTGCTGATGAAAATATTTGCTCTGACGGTACAGATATACTGGAATGACTAAGTATGACACGATAAGTTAAAAGTGTAAGCCTTGGTAAGGTGCTCTTGTTCATAGCCTACCTACGTCGCAGGAATTTTAAATGACAATTAAACGCAAACATTCGAAACGGATTTTAATTTTGATTAATTTTGATTAATATTTAATTTCCCCGGGAGGTGCTCTTAATAAAAAATACTATTTCTTTAAGAAGGCAACAACATTCTAACAGGAAACCGATTAGTCGAGTATCATTTTTGGTATTCGATACTCGGTACTACCGAGCGATACTCGAGTACTCGAGTACTCGTTGACATCCCTAATATTTTCATTTGCAAATTATTGTACGTATATTTATATTTATACACCTGTTTTATGTCATGATATGTTTACTAACCGTATGCATCTAACCGATTTGTACTGACCACCTTCTGTACCGTGTATACTTGTTCCAGATTGACCCGCCAGAAAGGTTCGCGTTTGCTATTTGTATGTACTTATTTGTACTCGTTGTACGTATATCTATATTTATACACCTGTCTTATAACATAATAGTTTTACTTACCACAACAATGTATCCGATTTGTGCTGACCACTTTCTGTATCTTGTACACTTGTCCGAGATTGACCCACCAGAAAGGTTCGCGTTCCGTATTTGTATGAAACATGTTGTTAAATTCTTTAATTCCGTCAACCCCTGCTCCAGGTTTGCACACGACAACGTTGTGACAGTCAAATGGAGTGCTTTGACCAGTTCCTTTGTTTTGAGACACAAGAGATGCTTTTCCTATATTAATAGTCAATACATATGATTACACATCATTTAAAAATACTAACATAACAATTATCTGATTGAATTTCGACAGAGCTACATTGTACGATTGACTACTAGCCATCTGAGTACATGTTAATGATCTTGCAAAATTGATGTTTAGATGTTATATCGATTTTACTTGATATCGAACTAAATTGAAAAATGTCAATCAAATTGAATTACCAATAAAAAAGGGCGAAATGTTAAACTATAAGCCTGTCTAATTGGATAATTATTTCATTTGTAATTATAAATTATGCAATAAGATGTATTTTGAAATACTCGTATATTTTTGATTATATGATATCGCCTATGATAATGCTTTTTTTGTGCTGAAAACAGGCTATACTGTACCGTTTGCAATAAAATGTTTAAAAATATACTACAACGTCAAATTAGACATATAAACATATATTTATCAAAAAAAGCGAAGAGAATACCATGGACCAATCAAAAATCCTAAGTGGATGGAAAACATAAAAACAAAACAAAATCGATAAAGAGACAGACCATAAAAGTCATCAACCACTGCACTACGAAATTCAATTCTTAATCGGGGATAAATTCATGTGTTCAGGAAGGATAGATAGTTCTTACCCCACTAGTGGTATCCGTCATATGGCTAAGGACAAGTAAAACTCCCTTGGTGTTAAATTGATTCGGTGATGTCTTCAACGAAGAAAGTATATCATCGTATGTCGAGCAATTATGTGTAAACTCAAAAACAACACGGACAGTTTTTAATCGATCTGAGCCTAAATTAGATGCACATGATTGTTATGAAGAAAACTGCGTTTATAAAAGATTCCCATATAAGAGCGACAGCCATTTACCAAAATGATTAGCGACACACACATAAAATGTTGTCTTGTACATTGAATTACAGTTGTGCGAGCATGCTGCACGATTTAAACGTTTAATGTAGTGTCTATTTTGTAAAATATGTATGAAATGAATATCAGGCGCAGCAATACATCAGTCGTGGAAATATTCAACTCGGTACTGATGATTGACGAGACAAACATATTATACAACACTTTAGAATATGCCATCAATCAGAGGTTGTTACCTGTATTCAGTGAGTTCGAAATTTTTCGTACTTTAATACATGTGTTGTAGATAGCATATCTCCGATCTACTCGTTTGATTTAGTGCACATAACGATTAAAACAATTACATAAAACAAACGAATAAGTTTATTGGTTGTTTCACTATTTTAACCTGTTGATACTGTTCTTGTTTTCTGGTTGTTTCCATATTTTAACCTGTTGATACTGTTCTTGTTTTCTGGTGCTTTCCAATCGACGTATATCAACAGTCTCCATAATTATTGTCTTTTTTTTTTTAGTAAAGAACATAAATTTGCCTCCTTTCGGGAGAAGTATATTTAAATGATCACCAGATAAAAAAAGGTTTGTGATTAGCTGTTAAAGTCCCGCCCTTAAACAAGCACTTCACCAAGGGCAGTAGAGGTTTGAATCATTTCTAACGTCGTTCAACTGTATTCCTATGACAGTAACTATCTAGTTCAGTTTATTATCATGGTGGATCATCGGTATATATTTCCTCATATAGAGTTTTTTATACTTTGCCAAAATGAAGAATTTTCAATGTTTTTTTTTTTAATATAATATAAGTATTGGTAGCTGTGCTATTTATCAAGCTAGAAGTCGTACAAAATTGCCCGAATTTGTATAGATTGTTCATGTCCGAATTTGTATAGATTGTTCATGAAAATAAAAATAAATATGAGAAGATAGGTTTTGTAACATGATTTAAAAAAAAAAAATAATAACAAAATAGTTTCATCGAAATTAAAAGATGATCTAAAAGGTCTTGTTTAAGGGAATTATGGTAAATGTTTATCACATAATCTGATCTATTATCTGAGTGCATATGTAGTTTTATATGAAACCTACGTGTTCTCCATTGAACAAAGACTTCTAACAGTAGAACGCATGTGTAAGTCTGACTTTGTGGAATACATATTTCACTGACGGTACAGGCATGGCCTTTGCACGAACCAGCTAGATCCTGAAAAATGATAAGAAAAAAATTACATAAATGCTTATATTTTCTATCTTGTATTTTTATTATTCCACCCAAATTTATATTGTTTCAGCACTGGTGAACTGTTTTGACTTTGTAGTATTATTATGGTATATCTTTCACAAAAACAGTTTTTATTAAGACACAATGGATATATGTTTGAGAATCACAGTAAATTTAAATTGGTCGAACAATAAATGGTATTGATTGTCTCTAGACACATATATAACAAAAAGACATACATGTATATTAATAATGTCACCATTCAGGTAATGTTATTGAAACACAGCTGATATTCCAATATTCCTTTAAAACTTGTTATTCGATCGTTAAACGATAAAAACAATAATGACCTTGGGTTTATTTTATATTGATTAGGTGTAGTAATAGCAAATGACGCATTATTGTCATTGTATAGATACTTTATTTATTTTGTTTTGTCTAAATAAGTTACATTCATTGATATACATGTGTGATACCGACTAGGGTGCCCATGAAACATTTGTCGTTATTGCCTTTTATTAGAGAAGCTTAAGATAATTTTGAAGTAAAACAGATTGAAATTTTCAAAGATAATACAATAACAGTGCTAGTTATATGACGATCACAATATGTATTTGGATATAGTACAGAGGAATTTGCTTCTCATGGGACCGGTAGGTGGTTTCCACGGAGCTTGTAATACACTAAATGCCTTTACACTGAAATTAGTCTAAGGTGTTAAAACTTGACTAGTCATAGCTTGTAAAAAGTCAGTCACATTAAAAAAATCAACAAATAATTATAACAGCGACCAATTTAAAACGTAGCCAATTTTGTACATTCATATTTGATTGCTCTATGTAGCATAAAATTGAGAAAGGAAATGGGGAATGTGTCAAAGCGACAACAATCCGACCATAGAGCAGACAACAGCCGAAGGCCACCAATGGGTCTTCAATGTACCGAGAAACTCCCGCACCCGTAGGTGTCCTTCAGCTGGCCCCTTAAAAAATATGTATACTAGTACAGTGATAATGGAATTCATACTAAACTCCGAATTATACACAAGAAACTAAAATCAAAAATCAAAAATCATACAAGACTAACAAAGGCCAGAGGCTCCTGACTTGGGACAGGCTCAAAATTGCGACGGGGTTAAACATGTTTATGAGATCTCAACCCTCCCCCTATACCTCTAGCCAATGTTGAAAAGTAAACGTATAACAATACGCACATTAAAATTCAGTTCAAGAGAAGTCCGAGTCCATGTATAGATAAAAATAAATATATGCTGTATCAGTTTTAATTTAAATTTTCTCAACGTATATTTGATTAAATGATGTAGTGTGTACAATGATAAAACGTTGGTTTTGCGAAATACATATATATTAGGCTAGAAAAATCCAAAATACCTATACAACCTACGGAAAACTGCATTTCGATTATAAAAGGCCAATTCAAAATACATCTGGTGTTGCGATGTGTATAGCATAACTTAAACTGACAAATATTGATAGTAAGTGATTTTTTTCACTTGATAGTGTTGAACAACTATTTTATCGTATTTACCTTTTGAAGACTCGAGGCCGCAACAAAGCTATTTCCAACACTCTTAAGGAATTCATCCTTATTTCCTACGGGTTCAGCATCATTTATCTGACAAGTGTAAGACCGTGCTATAAAGTTGATCGATTTACATATTTTAATTCTTGAGCAAAGTTGTGCACATAATGACCACATTGGCATAGATACCTCAAACAACACGTGGCGACTATATATTTTGTCTTTTTGTTTTCTGATAACGATGATTTCACATAATGTCGACACGAAAAGAAAAACTATCAAAAAGGACAAATGAAACATTGTGTTTCAATTCACACACATTGAAAGTTATAATGTTACTTCCTCTGTGTTTAATGTTTGCTTTTGTACAAGCTTTTGCATGTATTCAGGATTTCCGTGTGTTCACGCTCTGCATGTATTCCAGCTTTGCGTTTGTCCAAGAGGACCGTTTCGTTACAGTAACATAGCACAAAACCATCTGCTCGTTTATATAGTTATAAGATTTATTAATATGTTTATGTGTCATTTTACAATTGCCATCAATCTTATAAGAAATAATCCTAACAAAAGAGAAAATACTTATAAAAGAGAAAATGCTGATGAAACTTTAATAATAAATGAAGTAAAATTTCAGTATTGTATTAAGTCGTTGATGTGATTTGACTATTTTGTGAATCTTTTCTTATATAATATGCCGTAGTTATTTTAGAGAGAATAACATATTAAACGATTAATATACAAAAGGAACAGACTGTTCTTTTTAAGATCATCCTTTTAGCAATTGCTTTGATCAGTCTTGAGTAGATTATATTCATTGTCATTACAAATGCACATTAATGCCCTGAAGTGGTGATCGTATGCAATTATTAACAAATCAATACTGCAGGCAAACGTGCTGTGGGTTATCTAGATGAATCCCTTCATATTGTGCATATTGCATGTACCTAAATGTGTTTGTTGTTGAAAATAGAACTATGTAATTTGCACACAAAATACACCATTAATTAAAACAAAAACTACTGTTTTAAAACAAACAAAAAAACTTACAAATACATTTAACTAACAGCCCGTTCTAGTATTCCTTTTATCAAAACCGCGGTCTTTTTGGAAAAATAATGGATGGAAAAATCAATCTTAAAGCATTGCATTAAAAAATTTAAAAATGAAATATTGGAAAAATTCAGCTATTAAAAAAAAATAAGAATAAGCTGAAAAATAAGAATAATACTGATAACAAACAGATTGCTTCATTTATGACACCATCACAGAAAAAGCCCACCGAAGCCTTGTGTTTTTTCATCGAAATCTCAACATCAGCGCAAAATTGACTAAAGAGCATACCAATAAATTGTTAGTAAGACCGCAAATAGAATACGCCACAACAGTATGGGACCCGTACTTGCAAAAACACTTGGATAAAATTGAAAAAGTGCAAAGACGAGCTGCACCGAATGTAACCAGTAGACATAGAACTAGATCAAGTGTCAGCAACATTATACCTTAATTAGGATGGAAAAGCCTACAAACTAGACGAAGAGAAGTTCGACTCATCATGTGTTACAAAATAACAAATGACCTTGCAGCCATAGAACAAGAGTAAATACCTACAAAAAAAAACAAGAAGCTCTAGTCGAACAAGAAATGATACATTCATATTACAGCCAGCCACTAAATACTATAGGAAATGGTCCATTCACGTAAACACCGTCAAGGGTTGGAACAAACTGCCTCCTGGTGTCGTCACAGCACAGTCTCTTGAGATATCCAAATCTCAATGGACCAAACATTCTAAGTAAATCAACTCAACAATTTGTTTATAACCAGGTTTAAATCATTCACAACTTGCCAGACTATTCATAATGTTCAATGTGGGCAGTATTTGGAAGAAGAAGATATTTTACGAAGTCTTTTTTTTTTTTCATTGTTGAGCGTTTGGACAACTGTTTCAAGACTTCGACATTTGCATAATGAGGTAACTGAATTCTGATTTTTGCGTTATCAACAAATACTGGCTATTCAAACTGATTATTAATAAGACAAGTTCTTAATTTTAAATTGGTGAATGACTTATAATGTGAATATAACATGTATAATAACTGCAAGTGGTAATTTTCACATGTTGCAATTCTTTCAACTGAATTTTCAAATAATTGAAATCTAGAACTGCGCGATCGTTTGAGCGATCAATTAACGATGTATTACGTGAGAAAGATGCTTCGTAAGTATTCACGTGATTTTGATACATTCAGTCTGTTGGATCGAGAATTAATTCGGCTATTTTGAGTGAGTGTTTCTCTTCTGAGATTAGGTCATTTATTTTCATTAGAAAATGAAATTTAAGAACTGGTAACATACGACTTTAGTGGACGTTATGATGGAAGTACGTAGTCAGCTGATTTTGTCTTCTTCAGACCAGATATGTTATTAAAAAACAATCAAATACCTCATTTGAAGGATAGTTGGCAGTAATAGTTATCAAAAGTACCAGGATTATAATTTTATACAGCTGGCTATTGTGACATGATTGAAATTTGTCTTAATTGATTCACACAGTGTCACATGCCGAGCAGGTAGCTGGTTCCTTGTTGAAGTAGAATGTCATGCTTCTTTTGATTATAAGTGGTTCTTTCGGTAGGTTTTTACCGGCATATTTATGAAAACAATGCGCGTCTTTAAGATCTTATTTTCCAGAAAGAGAGGATCAAGTCTGCTATAAAATATCTACAGTTGGTGCCAAAAGGAATACCTACAACATATTGATAAAGTTTATGGCCTTAACGTACATAAATATAATCAAGCAGAAAATTAACAGCTTAAATCACCTTATCGCACCTCTAAGAAGTATGTCTCGCACATTAACCTCTCTCATTACAGAAAAAAGGTTTCAAATGACTTGCAGCAAACATATTTGTATTTAGATTTGCCAAACGACTATTTAATTAAATAGGAAAACTGTTGTTTGATAAGTATGTCTAAAAGTGCAGTGTGAAGAATTGCCAAAATTGTCACCAGAATCAAAAGGACCATCAACAAATTGTTTACACTCCAAACAATTGTTAACTCCGCTATTTTAATATGTGTTATTGCAAAAGTTAATGAAACGTTCTTTGATAATAGTAAAGGTACTAGTTAAAAGCACTGAAATATTAGCTGTATACAACTTACTAGAGGTTAAAATGAAACGATATTTTACTGGTTTTTGTATAGTTTAGGTAACCAATACATAGTAAGGACCTTCAAATAGTTAGAAGAGGCATTAAGGTCTGATATGGTTATGATATGATTATTTACCTTATGATTCTCTGTCGATTGCACAGACTTGCATGTAGAAGAGTTTTTAATTTTATTTTTAAGAATATCCTTGAAGTATTTACGGCATACCACCATGACATTTTTCTTTCCATGTGACAAGCAGTGTGTCACTGTTTCTAACCGAAACGACTAACTGTACAATGGATAAACATGCATGTAAGCGGGATCCCAACCCTCTCATAACCTTGAACAGTGGTGTAACAGTACAAACTAAGAACGAACTATAAACATCAGTTTAATAAGGCATACATATAACTCATCAGATGGATAGAAATACAAATACTAAGCCTTTTACAACTGATTTCTATATGTCGTTCACATGTTGTACTGTTACACTACTGTCCCAGGTTAGGGGAGGTTTGTGATTTCACTAACATGTTTAACCCCACTACATTCTGTATGTGTTGGCCTGTCCTAAATTAGGAGTCTATAATTCAGTGGTTGCCGTTTGTTGCTGTGTTACATACATGTGTTGCGTTCTCTTTGTGTTAACATTAATAAGGTCGTTAGATTTCTCTTGTTTTATATTTGTGATTTCGGAGCTTTTTATTGCTGACTTTTACCAAGAACTTCTAACCCTTGTTGGGCTCGTCTGTTTGTTTTTCTTTTTGTTCAGCGATGTGTGTTGGGGTTTTATGTTGCGTGCAGCTGAAGCACAAAACCCTATGTGGGATTATATCACTGCGTTGAGGACCCATCGGTGGTGTTGGACTATTTGTTTTGTTAATTAATCGGGTTGTTGTCTTTTTTTTTATCAATTTCCTTTTCCTTCTTTTGTGTGTTATCCTCAAAAATCTTACTGTTGATCATGAGAAAGAAAACACAAATATTAATCAAGGCATTTTATCATCACATTTGTACCTTTATTTTCTGTGTTAAATTATCCTGCTATTGATGCAGAGTGTATTTACAATTTGTTTTATGAATAGCGTTCGTGTACCTTAACGAACATCATATAGTAAAATGTATCCATTAAACGTGGGTAAAAATTTAAACATATAAATTGACTGTCACGTGACTTTAAACAAGTTACCTGTATACTATGTTCATGTTGAAATGTGTTATAACTTACCTTTCATTTGGAGGAACTACAAAATAATTGTTATATTCAATAGACCGCCAAAATGAAGAATCTACAATCATTTAACGTTTTATAATAATGTTAAGTTTTGATACTTAGAAAATTCAGAATTAGTCACTCAAGAAAAAAGCTCTTAAAACAAAAGAAGGTACTGTTATAGTTTTTATCTTTATTTCTATCTTATGCAACATACATTAATTGTTAATATTTGTGTATGCTTATTAATTCATAAAGGTGAAAAACATACCACCTCTTTCTTTTGAGAATTGAAAATTAACTTGGTTCATTTCACCGCACAAATTCATTATAAAAGAGAAAGTCTATAACAGCTTGTGATATTTCAAAGACTGGAAATATATATGGACCCTAGCGTTTGCGCACGTTTAAACTAATTATAATAGCAGGTAGTTCTCAATCATAATAACAAGTAGTATTGATGTCATGTTTGTATATTTCGAGACGATGCAGATAAAGAAAGGATGTGTTCTGTGTTGTTTGCTTCGACACATATACGTCTTTTTGTCTGTATGAATACCTGGTATCATTTAAATATCATTATAAAATGTTATCAATTCGTTTGACGTGTTTGTATTGTTAAGTTAACCTACTATGACTTAATTGGGAATTGAGTCAATTGTATATGTACACTCAATTGTCTTATTTGGTTAAATTTAACTACATACAGGGGCATAACATTAATAAGACGATCAAAAGACTTTGACACAATACATCGGTAGAAAATTTTTTAAATGACTGAATACGTAATGGACACAAGTGCAAATATATTCTGAATTAATGATCAGAATTTGGCTAACCTGAAATATGTTAGAATTGTTTAATTATTCTTGTTTTTTTATTGTAAGTGAATCGTTACTTTCATTAACCATATTTAAACAAATTAAAGTTACTACTGTAACAGCAAAAGTAAAATCACAAACATACTGAATTCCGTAGAAAATTCAAAACGGAAAGTTCGTAATCAAAAGGCAAATTCAAAAGGTCTTATGAAGTACCCAATGACTATAGATCTCACAAATATCTCTACCTAAGTATTGAGATTATTTTATGTAACTTTACAAAATTTGGAACTTCACTAATTTTCGAAGAGTTTCTCCTAAATGGTGGAATCTTCAAAATATTACATTTGACGTAAAAATTGTCACATTGAATATAACTATCGTTAACGACTGTCAGAACTATGTAGGAATTTGACCAACATTGGCCTTATACTCGCAATATCTCATCGTTATTTGCCAGGTTTTCTTTTAATATGGAAGTCTGAACGTAAAAACAACTCTACATGGGATAATGTCATTTTGTAAGACAGCCTCAACATTCATAGCAACAACGTTATATTCAGATGCTTATACTATCTTATATATTCACATGTAGTTATGCTCAACTGCAGTGTGGATTTTTGATTTTGCCATGTGATTATGGACTTTCCAAATTGATTTTCCTCTGAGTTCAGTATTTTTGTGATTTTACTTTTTACTAAGAAATCTAAATTGATTAGCAGAATTTGTTATCAACAACCGGCGCAGTTTATACAGAAAAAAATTATACCCTTGTACATTATCTTGTGTATGTTTTATTTGCAAGTGAATTTATAATAATTCGCTATGCGTTTCAGAGCATGCAGACATATTAGGCAGAAGGAGAAAAACTATCTCACCAAACAAGGATCAGTTGATCACACAAAGGCACCCATGTTAACGGGAACTACATATACCCTTTTATACTGCAGACTTGGTGTGATGTCCATAGCAGAGGTCAGCCAATCGTTATCTGTTCAATCAGAAGAAATAACATAAGTAATGTTTTCCCCTGAAAACAGAACAAGTTTACCTTTAAGACAGCAATTATACAAATGGTTAATACAACATTTCGCTGAAGGTAGGTACATACTTTACAGGTTGTGGTTATACATAACACATATGAATTTTACACATAGAGTGATTATATTAAGTTAAGGTGTGATGCTCATTCCGCAAGGCATTGCGTTCTGAATAAATTGCTAACTGGTTGGGTAGCTCTCATTATTAACGAGATGGTTCAATTATTATTTAATTGAAATGGTTGCTTTTTCACCCAACCCTTTGTTCATATGGTAAACCTAAGCACGTACCGTATAGCGGGTGTAAAATTTCGCGATTTAATTAAAAAAAGGTATGGAAAATATTTGGCAGTTTTTGTATCGACGGATTCAAAACTTTTATCAACATCTTTGCATGTGCCGTTTTAAATTGGCGGCATTTATTTTGGCGATTTTGTTCTATCCACGAATATAGAAACTCAGGTCATTTTTCAGTGTGGTTACATTTAGGTAAGCAATGTGAAAATAATTTGTTCCTTAGTTGTAAAACGACTCCGATAAAGAATCCCGACTAAATTACATTATCTGGAACTTTTGATTGTTTTATATCTTTGTTGAACTGTCTCATGTTTCTCTAGGTGTGAACCCATTAGTAAGGACATTGCCAGAAAGCACATTCAGAAAATAGTTTATATTCAACACCATTAGATGATGAAATTTGTTTATTGGAAATTTGAGCACTTTAATTGCCACAATAAGGTATTTTGTTCATTTTGGTCATACAACTTACATTTATTATGACAGCATTTTACCTAGTAAGGAATATGACCGTTTTTATCCATTCGTTTTTGGTGTTTGATCTTTTGGGTTTTCCAATTTGATTAGGGACTTTCCGTTTTAAATTTTCCTTAGAGTTCAGTATGTTGTGATTTTACGTTTTACCATTGAGTCATATAAGAATTCAAAATGTCACTGAACATGCAATTTTAAACCAGTTAAGTATTAAAGTAATACACTTGAGGAATATACACATTTATCTACGTAAACTTAGTTATTCCACAGAAGTATGGTTAATACCAACACCTTCCCTTTTTGAATTAAAAGAGAAAATGGAGATATACTCTCCATTCTTTGGTTTGTAAGTAAGAAGGCAAAGACGTGATTGAATGTTTCAATATGCGAATATGTTTTAACAATTGAACATATCAATTAAGCAAATGCCGTAATCTGTTTTATTTATCTGCTTTAAACTTGTATACTTTTCAAAACAAACACGAACTTAATTCTTTCTTTGTATTCTTTTATGTACGGATATCAAAGACATCCTACTCATATATGACAATAACATTTATGTCACTGAATATTTGATACTATTTATATGTCTTAGTATTTGACTACCTACTTTTCAATTTGTCAATGAAGAATACATAAATTTATAAAAAAAAACAGAATTAATAAATATAGGGGATGATTAGACGCCATTGTATTAACAAGTCGTATTGATATGCTGATAAAATTTAATATATACACATGGAAAAAAGTATTGCAACACCTTGATTTTTTAAAAGTTGAAAAATCATTCTCTTATTTTGGATGGAATATGATAAAATATTTGTAAAATAATATTGAAACGTAGTTAATGATCACATTAGCATTAAAACGAACAAAAAATTCATAAAAAAAAAAAAGTTTTATCTAACCAAAATTTTTATAACAAAATGAAGTGTTTTTTGTACAAAAAAATGCATTTTACAAGTATTGCTGTAGTTGAACTTTACAATGTCAGACATTTAAAAATTAATCTTAAGATGATTGTTCACATCATGGTTGATCGTTATACGCCAAAGAATTAGTACTTTGTGCGCAGCCTCCATTCAAACGACTAACCGCATCTTAACGTCTTTAGATTCCTGCCATAAGTCGACCAATGTGTTGCTAAGGTAGCAGCAACCATTCTTGACGAAGGGTATTGTTTATTTCATGACGTGTTCGAACTGGGGTGTCCTTTCGTGCACTTTACGCCCAATCGTGTCCCATATATGCTCGATATGGTTCAAATTCGGACTACGATTGTGCCAAGGAAGATAAACCGAATTCCATTGGAACAATGGATCTTCCTCAACGACGCTAATTTCCAACTTTGGCGAGTTATGCACTATATTAGATACGGTAATCTGTATGTCTGTTCGTATGCAAAGGTTCCCGAAATCGCATTATCGCACAATAACCAGAAGCGATGAGACATCTCGAATAGTTCTTGTTTAAAGTCTCCTGTATGGTCATCACTCTCTCTTTAGGATTGTATTGTTTGCAATGGATATCCTTCTGACCAACCTTCATTATGCTTGATTTTCACTAACAGATGTTATAGGGGGTCTTTTTGACCACGGAAGGTCTTTAACATCACTTCTTGCTTGATTTTTATTCTCAAAACGACTTATACTGGAAGGGTGACGACCAACATTACGTGCAATTGTCGCAGCGACGTACCTGCTTCCCTCATGCTGATTATCTGCCATCTTGCTGCAGTTATGAGTTGTTGATGACCAATTACAAGTTGTCAAGCACATACATTTATAAACTTGGTTATTTTAAGTGTTGAAAACAATGAGGATAAAAACAGCTGTTTACGAGTACAGTAGCTGCATGTGCAGATAAGAACTGATAGAGTCGATATTTATTGATTAAAATCAGGTGATATTTGAATAATGTTTAATTAGTTCTATTTCAACAAATTATTTAACAAAAAAATTAAAAGTGTTTTTTTAATTTGAATTTCAATTTGGTGTTGCAATACTTTTTTCCATGGGTATAATTTAAATCAAGCAAAATAAACGTGACTTTATCATTTGCAGTTGATCATTCAAAGACCTTGTAATTTAAACTTCTCAAAAAAAATTCTAACCAAAATTGATTATAAGCTAATTTTAAGATATTCAAGTACACGTTTATAATATTGTTTATAATATTCTTTTTTCTCCTGCTGTGTATATTTGTGCAAAATATGCTGATTTTATTTTGATGTATCATCATTTAAAACTACCTAAAATAAATGAAACCTACATTGTATAATCCCAGATATTTAAGAAATTATTCTTCAAATCTTTTTCTTTTGCTTAACATTTAATTTACAGTCAACATAATACTCATACTGGTTATATTTATACTTATATTTGTGTTTTTTTATAAGATTGAAGATTCTTTAATTAACCTATTGTATGAAGCAATACAAAACATTTGTTACTTCTACTTTACTATTCTTGAATTTTACCATATGTTTACTGCAATTTAAATGAACAAAGTTCTGTTTACCACTAGTATGTATATATGATATATTTAAGCATATTTCAGAAACAACAAACATATTAGTTTCTAACCTGTTAGACGACGAGAAATTAGTCATTTGGTTTTATGACGTCGTTGATATTATTGGTATTAACGAGGAACATAGAAAGGCATGTCAACAAGCATGGATAATGCATGAGATTCTGTTGACTCTCCTCCTTAAAAATACCTACTACTTTATTGGAAGCTCAATTGAAGGCACAATTTCATCAGGTGAGACCTTATCAGAATTTATCGGATTCAAATGAAGTTTTTCCCTAACTGTTAATTTTTTCTCTATTTGTGTATTCATTACTGGATCAAAACTGTAATACTTTGATGTATATTTTACCAAGTCATTTTGCCTTTGTTTACCTATGAAATATGCATTACGTGAAATTTTGATCAACTCAACCTTTAATTATATTATATCAAGGTGTACATGCAATCGAAATATATACATTGAATTTAGAGTTCATTAGTAAATGTTGTATAAAAAAACTACTGTGGAGTCATCTGTCAACGTGGATGCCTATTCTAGTGCATTGAGGAAAATATCTTACTGGGGATATTTGATTTCGAGGTGTTGTCAACGTATGCCAGCAGAATATTGATACTTCATGGAACATGGAAACCCATAGTTTTTGGTGGGGTTTTTGTTGCTTATTCTTTAGTTTTCTATGTTGTGTCATGTGTACTATTGTTTGTCTGTTTTTTCTACATTTTTTTAGCCATGGTGTTGTCAGTTTGTTTTCGATTTGTGAGTTTGACTGTCCCTCTGGTATCTTTCGTCCCTCTTTTAAATTCTAATTAACCTTACCAACGATATCAAAAATATGTGCATTTCGATTAACACTTAACTTACATACTAGAAATTGTCTATTAACCGATTACTTTTTTTTTTATTCGAACAATAGGTGATTTTACTTCAATTGACATAATTAGTTGTGCCTGTAGTTTTAAGTCGAACATATTTACCAATATAGCATGTTTTAATTGACAGGTGAAAAACATGACTATGATGTAATGGAATATCATCAAAGTTATCCTGTCTTTGAAAAAATAGAAGGAGATGCAATAGGCAGAGACACGATTATTTTAATTATTAGAGAATTAACAACCTCTGCTGGATACGTCAAACTGCAGCTCGTACTAAATGATATGCAAGGCAAGTTGTCGTTAAATTCAGATATGACAAACTTTATTAAAAAAAGTTGTAAAATTGACAAACATGAAAGAATTTTTCTTCATGAAATTTTCAATTTGCCAGATGAATCACCGTTTATGTATTCAACAGAAAATAAACCCGCTATAAAGACGAAACACTATAATGGTGCATCTTTAGATAATAATATAGCTTGCCGATTCAAAACATGGCCTACTTTTGCAAAGGAATGGATTTCCCGCAACAGATTGTTTGGATGGCCGACGAAAAGTATGGTTCAACAGCTGTCTTTACTTGGATTTTTCGTTGTCAAAAAAGGTCATCCTCTATCACCAGAAAAAAGATTTAGAATGGAGAGCATCATTTTCTTTGCAAGAACGACAACTCATGTTTAGTCTTACAGATGTACAACACAAATTTTACACTGTACTTAAGATGTTTAATCGAGAAATTATAAAATCTGACTGCATAACTTCATACCATTGGAAGACATGTCTTTTTATGTGATTGAACAGAACAGCAGCATTATTTGGGAAAAGGAAAAACTATTTGTATGTATGCATATTTGTATCTTGTTAATGCTGACATGGGTCAACAGTGAGTATTGTTCAAATTAATTTATTCCTCATGACAGTTTATTTGTTGGAACGCTTAATGAAAGTCAGAAATTTGAATTAGAAAGCAAACTAAAGGAAATTTTAAAAGACGGATTAAATTGTTTGGTTAAAATTAAAGCAGGCAACATATGCGAATATTATTTGACACGAGCCTCGCTTAAAGATTTTAAACTGCTACAGTCAAATAGTGAGCATGATTTAAAAAAGCCCTATACAAGAGCTGGAGGGATAGCATTGTTATAGTATTGGAAATTTTCAATCACAAAATACTTGACCGATATATATATCATGCAAATAATGACGTTTTAATTTTCATTCAGGACCTGTGGAGCATGTTAAAGCGTATTATCGATACTCGCACCATTACTGAACACACAACAAAAGAAACAAAAAAATCGCTGTCATCTTTGTTACCCCATCTCTACACGTGTTTAGCTAGTAGCATTGCTGTGATAGCTATTCAGAATACTAATATCAAGGTTAGAGATTTTCTGTTACTCGGATCGTTTACATACTTTATGAAAGGTAATTTACCTGGAAAACTGAAATTTATATCCGTACTGTACTCTTTAGGGTTATATGAAGAATGTGAATGGTACATAGACCAACTTGATGAGGGACATATAAAATATGCCCCATCTTTTTGTGGTTGTAGAATCTTAAACGATAATGTACTAGAGACTAGTATGAATATAACACCACAGGAATATGTGTCTACATGTGTGTCGTTTTTGTCGGCGGAACTCCAAATAACCCCAGATGCATTGAAATATGAGATGTTCAGGTATTTCGGTATATCTGTCACGAAAGAAGAAAGAGCTCACACATTTTGCCAATGGCATTACAGGGCCGTTGTTGACTGCAATTTTTATTTCTTATTTCTCAAATTTTTAATTAAACACAAACGCAGGAGGATCGAAAAGATTTCATATATCTATGACGAGTTAAATCTATTGTTATCAAGACAGCAAGTCAGGCATCGCGATGTAGCTCTTAACTTGATGGCTTGGATACATATGTCCATTCTTAAAACTCCAGCAGCATTATATTTTTTAACATTGTCATGGAACTACATGAATTCCCTGGATTTATGTCTATGTATAGTAACAGAGGAAATGAAACGGAAACAGTACAAATTCAATGCTGCAAAGCTTCATGCTTTGGTTGTGTTGCATAAAACGTGGTTTGTAATGAATACATCGAGCAACATATTATGTTTTCATTGTTATTCAGTAAAGGAAAAAAACTTTAAAAAATGTAGCAACTGCAAAATATCCACGTATTGTTCCAAACAATGTCAACAAAATGATTGGAAGATTCATAAGGTGGTTTGTAAAATTGTGAAAACGTATCACAGTATATAATTGTTTTATTAACAATTAACAACATGTAACATTTGTTAATTTTTATTGGGATAAAAGAACAGAGATTACACAATGGGAATAAATACCAGAAATTTTACTCTGTCATCTCAGTAAAAAAAATGTTTCTTATCAAGTATTTATGAATAATTGAGGAAATCAGACGCACATGACACTCGAATCAGACGAATAACAATGCCAAATCAAGTTTACAGGAGAAGGCCCTCGAATGAATTATCTTGTTCTCAGTTTTCTTTAAATTTTCAAAGTCTACGAGTTCTAATGTGAATATCTAAACATTTGTGCTAAAGATATCTAATTTTAGGAATGACATATTAATGCATGACATCATAATGCAATGTTTGTTTTCACTTGACGTTCAGAATTATGGATTTTTTAAAATCTTATAACATTGTTAACGCTGTGCACAAACTGAATTTAAGTGTAAATATGGCAAAAAAGACATTTGTTAGTCTTGTATTATTTTTGATTTTAGTTTCTTGTGTACAATTTGGAGTTTAGTATGGCGTTCATTATCACTGAACTAGTATATATATTTGCTTAGGGGCAAGCTGAAGGACGACTCCGGGTGGGGGAATTTCTCGCTGCATTGAAGACATGTTTGTAACCTTCTGCTGTTGTCTGTTCTATGGTGGGGTTGTTGTCTCTTTGACACATTCCCCATTTCCATTCTCAATTTTATTAAATAGATATAGGAAGATGAAGTGTGAGTGTCAATGAGCCAACTCTCCATCCAAATAACAATTAATTAAATGCTTGCTTTCATCGTAAAATTGTGCATTGGCAAGAATAAACTTGATTAAACCGTACTATTTGTTTTTATTTCAGTACATCATTTATAATTGATTTTGTCAATACTACCAAACAGACGATGGCTAAGGTGATTTATTTGAGATTATATTTATTTGGTTAGTATGCATTCAACGCTTCAATACGGAATTATATTGGTGCTTTGGTATTAGAGTTTTTTAAGGAGGAATTCGACAACAACAGATTTGTTTAAGACATGTGATATGTGAGCAGTTTCTTTCTCAATCCAAAATACCGAAAGAACTGAAATATTTCAAATATGTGATGAAATATTAAATCCATATCAAATATATAATATCACAGCCAAGTTAAACGTTTTATTCTGGTTTGTTAGTCGATGGTTTGCCTTCAATGAACTTAATTTGGAAATTAATAAGCAGATGTGGATTAGGGTTGCAGGACCCCTTATATGGAGTTAAATATTTGATAAATGCATTACTTTTTACAAAAATTTCTTCAAATATTGACTTGCTTGGGGTCGTCTTATGTTTTTGAAAATCATGTATCCGCTACTGATAAGACACATGATATATGGTCTTGTCTACAAAAAGCTTATGTTCATGTTTACGTTCTCTACGATTAAGAGAAAGGGGTTTGGCTCTGAATCATTTAACGGGAAATAAATATACTGAAATCTGGAATATACTCTGATTTACAAATATATTTTCTACATGTAAACTCCTGTAACAAGAAAAATGTACTACTCCGATGATATATAGAAAAGATCCATATCATTCAAACCACTCTCATAGGTTTGATTTCGTGGTTCGTATCGACAACACGTTACAATCGAAAATGGGTTGCTTCAAATGTCGAATGTAAAAAATTATATGCTTTAGAGTAGATAAAACTCATATTTAATGTCTACGTTTTATCAATATAGATTAAGAAGATGTCGTATACCTCCAATGAGACAGCTCTATCCCAGAGACCGAGTATAAAAGTAAGCTATTATAAGTCAACATACGTCATTCAGCGTATAGCAAAAGCTCATAGATCGAAAATAAACTGACAATGTCATTGCTTAAAATGGAAAAGACAAAACATAGTACCCGAGACACAACATAGAAAACTGAAGACTAAGCAACAGGAACCCCACAAAAACTGGGGATGATCGCATGTGCTCCGGAAGGGTAGAACAATACGAATTCAAATATCCTCTGTGTTATTATTTTATTGCATTTTTGAATCGACAACGGCAGTGGATTTTTGTTTTTTGAAGCCATTACCAAAAAAATACAGTTATTACATTGAAATAAAATCCATACACAAAAATACAACTGCAAATTATCTGACTTTCTGATTTGCCCTAGAAAATGTATGGGAGGAGTAATTTGAGATTGAAATGTCTGTTATATCAAACAAAATAGTCTATACAAAAGTGCAGTAAAACAATTCTCAGAATTCCAAATAAGTCAAGATGAAGTAATAAAAGTACACAAATGGCATCTGCAAGGAATTTGCAAGGAATAAACGCTTACATAAACTTTAATGTATGAATATTAATATACATATAGAGACCAACCAACTGTCAATTGTTAATACAAAAAAACCTTATTAAATGTACCTGTTTTATCACAAATAGCTTGAACATTGATGAAATGGCCCCCTTTAGTTTTTCTATTGACATAGGCATAATTATTTTCACCGGTTGTTGGTTGGATTTTTCTATGCGTGCAATAAAATATACCAATAACATCTGAAAGGTGTGCTACCTCGTAAAACCCCTCTTTGATTCTACATTCCTCCCCGCCAGGAGAAGTCAGTTTTGTGTAATTTTTAGCAATGTGAAAAGTGAAAACATCGTTTACAACCAGATATATGGTATCCCACTGGATCACCATCAATTGTCATTGGACTATTAGTTGCATAATACTGCAAAGCCAACTGGGTTTTGATTTCTGCAGGTATAGCATACGAAATTTATCATGTTGTTCTGCATAAGTGTGGCTCAAAAGTATTGGTAGGTATTACACACTCTCTTTCATAAACCTTCATCTATCTCTAAACTCCCTGGCATCATACTCTAAATATAAATGGCGATAAACCATTTGCTTGTCGCGTCATATGACTATATTATCAATTAACCTTGCAGCCATTATTGTATTTATCCAATGGATTAGAATTAGCTGGTTGATTTGTGTTGGTTAGATATATACAGTGGATATTGATATTTAGCCAACGTATATGTTTTGAGCAATAATAATTAACCAATGTAGAAAATTTCATCCCTTAGCAACTCAGTCCTGGCAACTAACATCATATAAATAAATTGCAACGACGTTGGTTAGATAGTATTCTCAATTGGCTGACTTTATTTTGTTCTTGATCTTACTCGTATACCCCGCCTGAAGAATTCGTTCAAAGATGTCAGTGTCTTAATTTTATTTTTTTGCTTATAACGGATTTTTCACTGGTTGTTTTCACTTTTTTATGATCAATTATTCTTTGATTTACCTCTATGTTTCTGCTGGGATTTGTTAGCGGTTTATATTAATGTAGAAATGGGTATATTCATTGAATCATTGTGTCCTGTTTTTGGATATGTCAACAACTAAATTATTCCAAAATTCTTACATAAATTTTATTTGAGGATTACAGCTTTGAATGCATAAAACATTTCTAAACATTCGATTGATGTTTATGCTGTATGATTATGATAACTTGTGTTCTAAACGAAACTATGTTTATACCTTCATTCGAAACTTGAATATTAGTAAAAGGGTCTTAAATAAGTTTATGTTATACTTATTTCTTTTGCCTGAAATGAGGGACGATAGATTCCAAAGGGACAGCCTAACTCATATATAAAAATAATGACAACGCCAAGGCTAAAAAAGAAAAAAAGACAAACAGACAAATAATAGTACATAAGACAGAGCATAGAAAATTAAGACTAAATAATACGAACCGAATCAAAAACTGGTGCTGTTAGCATGTGTTCTGGAAAGGTAAGCATATCCTACTGCTCCACATGTGGCACTTGCCGTGTTGCTCATATGATCACAAACCCGGTTAGTAGTCTAAATTTGGTAGGGCACATTCTTAAAAAGGAAATGGGATAGTAGTTACAATATAAGGAACATATCTGATATCATCAGCGAAACGGTTATTCCATAACGGTCAATGAACTCGTGATGGCGTCCATAAAACAAACGAAGGAATGAACTCTCGGTTTAATAGCTTTCTTTTGAGCAGCAAGCATTTATCAAGGATATCATGATAGGAAATACAAGCCATGAATTATCGTATCAACTGGGATATATATATACTCTGTATGCAGGTGCTGTTGGAATGTTGCTATATAGAAATCAAAAGTTCACAATTTGGAAGCTGCAATCATCTTTTTTGTCGTTAAATTTGCTTTCAACCGACCCTCATTGTCAATTTCTAGATGTAAGTCAAGATATGAAGCAGATTTAACTGTATCTGTTGTATTCTTATCCTTAGTTCAACGGGATAGATGCGTCAACAAAGTCGTCAATTGCATTCCCAGTTGTTAGCGGAGTTCGTGTTGTTTCTTCTTTATTATTTGTAACTGATGATGTAAATGTCTTTTGGTTTTATGAGACTTTGTTTACTCGTTGGTTTTGATTGTTATTGTCTTAGGAGTAATTTAGTGAGTGAACATCATCTTTATAGCGGAAAGTTAAGTTAAAGGATATT
This sequence comes from Mytilus trossulus, assembly GCF_036588685.1. Classification (NCBI taxonomy): domain Eukaryota; kingdom Metazoa; phylum Mollusca; class Bivalvia; order Mytilida; family Mytilidae; genus Mytilus; species Mytilus trossulus. Next base: position 66,792,882 of record NC_086377.1, read on the forward strand.
GACTAATTCTCATCTTTCGTCCTGAGAAACTCCTGTATGAAGACTGCCTCATAATAATAAAGGAACAAGGAGGCAAAAAATGGAGCACATTTGCCGACAGTCTGTAGAAAAAAAAAAGCAATCATCACGTACTAAATATGGTTGTCAATCAAGAAATCAAACATCTTGATAATGCCAGTTTCAGAGAATGTTTTGCTTGAATTATAGTGATTCTTTACAAAGTAGGATTTGTCCCTCCCTTAAACAAGAAATCGTAACTACGTTGGACTTTTTTATGAAGCAAAGCAATACCTACTCTTTCAATTTGACTTTTAGTTTCCAACCTTACCATATCATTCAGTACTCTTAATCAACATATATATATATATGTTGATTAAGAACATCAGTTGTTCGACCTGTTAGTCAAATGCGTTTTGTTTAAATATACTTTTTCACTTTTTTGGTCTTTTGGAAAATGTTGTTTGTGCTGTTTTTAGACCCTTCTACAACGAAATTTGTTTGACATGCACACGTATAAAAATTGCGGTTTTTATCCAACGCAATCATAGGTTTGAACGTAGTTTTCAATTTAGACTCGTTTATATTTTTTTGTTTGGGCATGTATCATGTTTTCCCTCCGGTTTATATGATCCGTTCATCCTATATATTGTCTCTTAAAATTCAAGAGTCAATCTTAAATTGAGAGTAAATTATATGGCCTTCCAAATACCATTTCGATCCCTAACATCACTTAAGAGACATATATTGTCGAAATCTAGATCTGGTGTACTAAAGAAATGTTGACACCGAATGTGTGTGGCAATACATCGTAGCCACAAGTTTACAAAAAAAAAATTTCTGTGACGTATCAAATTTATATTCAGATCCAGTTAGTTACATCTTGTGATCAATTGTATTTGGCAATCGTCAATGGCAGTCAGCAGGGTTAAAGAACATCAGTTGTTCGACCTGTTAGTCAAATGCGTTTTGTTTAAATATACTTTTTCACTTTTTTGGTCTTTTGGAAAATGTTGTTTGTGCTGTTTTTAGACCCTTCTACAACGAAATTTGTTTGACATGCACACGTATAAAAATTGCGGTTTTTATCCAACGCAATCATAGGTTTGAACGTAGTTTTCAATTTAGACTCGTTTATATTTTTTTGTTTGGGCATGTATCATGTTTTCCCTCCGGTTTATATGATCCGTTCATCCTATATATTGTCTCTTAAAATTCAAGAGTCAATCTTAAATTGAGAGTAAATTATATGGCCTTCCAAATACCATTTCGATCCCTAACATCACTTAAGAGACATATATTGTCGAAATCTAGATCTGGTGTACTAAAGAAATGTTGACACCGAATGTGTGTGGCAATACATCGTAGCCACAAGTTTACAAAAAAAAAATTTCTGTGACGTATCAAATTTATATTCAGATCCAGTTAGTTACATCTTGTGATCAATTGTATTTGGCAATCGTCAATGGCAGTCAGCAGGGTTAAAGAACATCAGTTGTTCGACCTGTTAGTCAAATGCGTTTTGTTTAAATATACTTTTTCACTTTTTTGGTCTTTTGGAAAATGTTGTTTGTGCTGTTTTTAGACCCTTCTACAACGAAATTTGTTTGACATGCACACGTATAAAAATTGCGGTTTTTATCCAACGCAATCATAGGTTTGAACGTAGTTTTCAATTTAGACTCGTTTATATATATATATATATATATAAACGACTCTTCTAAACATCAACCCAACAATGTTAGATCTGTAAATTTGCTTTCGCAAATTTTTGGTTCTTCCCTCGCCGGGATTCGATACCCATGCTACTGTGATATCGTGACACCAAATCGCCTGCACTGCAGCCGTCCCGCTAGACCACACGACCACCTGGGCTCTCAAAAAAAGAGCTTTCGGTGGCCATATGTTACCTTTCCACGTCAGTTTTAATAACGGCGTACTACAGTACATGATATATTAGGCATGAAGATGTTATGGTTACAGATCAGCTAAATTATCTATAGTAAAGGATCCTACAAATTAATGTAAGATACAGTCACAGAAAATAATTATATTCATAAGTACGTCTGAGTCAGTGACAACCCTACAACAGATGTATCCATCGGATCGCCATCACTGATGGTGATAAATGGCTGTGTACATAATGTATATACAACTCGTCTAAACATCAACCCAACAATGTTAGATCTGTTAATTTGCTTTCGCAAATTTTTGGTTCTTCCCTCGCCGGGATTCGAATCCATGCTACTGTGATATCGTGACACGAAATCGCCTGCACTGCAGCCGTCCCGCTAGACCACACGACCACCTGGGCTCTCAAAAAAAGAGCTTTCGCTGGCCATGTGTTACCTTTCCACGTCAGTTTTAATCTAGCGGCGTACTACAGTACATGATATATAAGGCATGAAGATGTTATTGTTACAGATCAGCTAAATTATCTATAGTAAAGGATCCTACAAATTAATGTAAGATACAGTCACAGAAAATATTTATATTCATAAGTACGTCTGAGTCAGTGACAACCTTACAACAGATGTATCCATCGGATCACATATATATCTAGCATGCATTGTGAATTTATTTATTTATGCATTTGGTTATCAAACAATAATCAGCAGGCTACACAAAAGCTTTTTTAGAGGAGATGAATGTATTGTACAAACAGAAAATACCGTATAACAGTTTTTTTCGCGGGTGTAAAATTTTGCAATTTTCATTGAATAAGGTATACGAAATATTTTGGCGGTTATGATTTTGGCGGATTCAAAATATTTATCAATACCTTAGCATGTTCCGTTCTAAATTGGCAGAATTAATTTTGGTGATTTTGTTCTATTCGCAAAATTAAGCGAAAATTTACACCCCGTTAAATAAACAGCTATACGGTATTCAAAACACAATTAAGTCTATTGATAAACAGTATATATGCGAGTCATAACAGCCATTTCGCCATCGTATAAACGTAATAATTATGAATGTAAGCCGGACTTTCCTCTTAGACAACAAATGAGTTTGCAACACTAAGGCTGGTCTCAATCGACTGAATGTTCCAATCATTATAGACTACAACAAAAACACACCTGGTCTAAATAGGAGACAATCACTCGGAATAGATTTTGGATAAGAAAATTAAGATAAAAAATATAGATGAAAAATAGGAAAACAAAAATTTAAAACTTTGCACCAAATGGGATGAATTAAATGGTTCAGTGCTATGCATACTTAAATGTCTCTGTTGACAATTTTTAACTTCGTTCTCTGAAATTTTACATTTATATTACTTCATATCGCAGATTGCTATCCATTTTGAATGTAAACATACTCAGCATCAGCCTCTCATGTAATTAATAAACTTTTAAACTTGAAACATGTTAAAACATTGTCTAACTTTACGTCTAGCAGTGCTACACAATTTCGATTTAGCTCATTGCTGAAGGTCGTACGGTGACCTATATTTGCTAATGTCTGTGTCATTTGGTCTTCTATTGAGATTTGTCTCATTGGAAAAAATACAAAATCTTCTTATTTCTATATTCATTACGGATGTAGGGTATATAGATATCTAGCCTCTATAATAATCACTTAAACTTGGTCAACTTTAAAAATGTAGAATTATACCAGTTCTTATCGTACAGTGCATGTATTTGATAATGTATGTCTCAGCAGTCTATGTTGTTATAATTAACTTTCCCCTGCTGTAAAATTTTGAAATTGTACCAGCTCATTTCCAAAAGGATTGTTCTATTGGGAGGCATATCTATGCAGTCTCTGTTTTGAATACGTAAACTGTGTAAAATCATACAAGCGTGACTCGTGTTTGAATTAGTATAACGTTAAAGATTGTTTTAGTTATATCAGAATAGGTTGATATGTTTCGTTTCATGCCGTAATCATACCGATAAATGATGCATGTTATCCGAAATATTTATAAATGCTTGTATGAACTGTTTCCTTTTCACTTCATTAAAGGAGCATGTGACAGTCACTGATAAAAGACGAATCTGGATACATGATCTTTCTTTGTATTGTTATTGTCTCTTAACATGTTTAAATAATTTTGAGTAGATTCTTAGATGATAACTTTGAGGCTGAGTTTTCTTAGACGATAACTGTTTGTCTATTTTTTTTATTAGTTGTTATGTCCTTAATGCCTATCTGACATGTCTGATGAGTCAAAACTTTTCAATAAATTCAACTGATGCTAACATGTTGTGTGTTTAATGCTATGACATCACTGCCACACGTTGTTGATATAATAAAAAAAAAAGTAAAACAACAAATATACCAACCTCCAAGGAAAATTCAAAACGAAAGCCCCTTCACAAATGGAAAAATCAACATCTCATAAAGGTCCCTACCATGTTTTAACCCACCACATTGGGTATGACGTTTGAAAACTATATTTCATTTGTTGTCAACAGTCAATTTCTTCATATTTGTTTTTTGTTTTGTTTTTTGTTTTGTAAATGAAGCAGGTCGTTTCATTTTCATCGTACAACCCGTTTCAGTCTTATATAATTCCTTGGTCTTATAAAGTAAGGCGACACAGATAAACCGAAGTTCACATTTTTATGTTTATTCGTGTTCAAAGCGAAACTGAGATTGCATTAAGCATTTCAAACTAAGCACACATTTCAACGTCGTGAAACTAGATTGAATTGAAGTATTTGTTCGTTCGCAGAAACGCTTTTTAAAGATTACTGATCATGATCTTCAAATAGTTGCACTTCATAATTTATCAATTAATTTTCTCATTCAGTTTTCATTAATATCATTACTTTTATCTCTCATGAGGGTGACACTGTAACATCTTTAATCTAGTACATGATTGTTTGTTAGATTTTGACGCCGGATATACAGGTATATCTTTGTGGATATCAAGTTGCATTTCTGTAGAGGGGTATTTAAATGCAGTATATATGACCTATCTGATTGGCCATGACAGCGGTATTATGACAATAAACTATAGCTATAGTCAATACACTCATCATTGATCCAATTATTAGAATTGTGTCCTCCAGACATCCAGATGTGCGTTTCGTATACAAACGAATGATCAATGACGTTACAATAAAACAAAGTTTGAAAGGCCAAATGAAGAAATGTGAAGGATAAACTTAATTTTTTTAGTATTCTGACCCCAATGTTATTGTTTTTGTTCACTATATTGATTATATTCCAATATTCAAAGTATGAGGCAGATGCCGGCTTGATATATGACTATTAACTAAAGAAGAACACAAACACAGTGTAAATGCCATATTTTTGGTTTTTATTTATTCACTCATAGTTATTTACAAAAATGTACTACATGTACTACTGATATAACATTTGACAGGTTAACTACCGACATATTTTATGGTTTGTTTCTTTATTCAAATTTGTTTAATATGGGCACTATATTCCGATTAAGGTATACAACTTTTCTTACGTATGTATACTCTTCATAATGCAAACAACCTAGTTTAAGGAATAAAACCAGTCAAATGGTCACTCATTCTGACCAAATAGAAAAACTACTCAATGTGAAATTAAAACCAAAACACACAAAAACACACAAATAGGCAACAAAACCAAAATTCAAAATGTATAAGTAACACTCAGACAAATTTATGTTACACAAGAATGATAAAAATAGTATATTATGGTCTGATTTTGTTGTATCAGGAGTATTATAAATTATATTTTACAATTGAATCCTCTTTGAAATTTTACATTGAGATAGAACTATTTTGGCTTACAGTATTTCTGTCTAATTTAATTATTCTTTTGACACAGAAAATCATTAACTATTTATAGCTACGTTCTTACTACCTGGGGGACAGATTCTAAACAATTTTGCTTTTGCCGTTGGAATACGAATATCGTGTATCCTTTTAAATACTCCAAACACAGCAGGTTCAAAGTGTATTTTTCTAAGCTAAAATCATTAAATATGCCCTCCAGTACCTTTATCAAATTAACATAAACAGCAGACTTTGGTACTTGGCGGCATCATAAATTTATAGATTTGGTTATCAGGATGGATTGTTTGATACTTGCATAATTATTCATCAAAGGTACCAGGCCTATTAGCAGACTTATCAGTGACGCTCAGATCAAAATAGTTAGACAACATAACAAGTACAAAGTTGAAGAACACTGGTGATAATAAATTCCAAAAAGTTGTTTATAAATGACTGCAATATTGGTACAAATGATTTAAACATTGTGTTTGTTTTAATGAAGAGTTCCAAAATTAATTTCTATACTTAAAATACTGAAATGACACTAAAAACAATAGTTTATATATCTAAGAATGATTCGTATAACAAAGTATGTTTCACATATCAATAAACATTCATCATATGTGTATGTCATATTAGAAAATACATTGTAGTTATATTCTTGCATCATACATGTCATGAATAAGTTAAATTTTGTCACTTTTAATTATTTAAATGATGAGACTTACATATTTTTAAAGAACACATCATCAAAACATACCAAATTAATCCTATTACTCCTGATAAAGCAGATATAACATATATAATGACACAACACAGCCGATATATATTGTAAATGTTGTTACTCTTTTATACCTGCTATGAAACAGAAAATATGAAACTAACACGCATTTTGATATATCCAAATCAGCCAAAGCACTTCTATATAGTATTATATAATCGTAGGATTTGCAATAAACAACATTTATAGCAAGTCATTATAAATCCCTAACACTGTCCACTGGTTACTTATTACATGAATATACATTGAAGACCTGTTGGTGACCTTCTGCTGTTGTCTGCTCTATGGTCGGGTTGTTGTCCCTTTGTCACATTCCTCATTTCCATTCTCAATTTTACAATTCATTAATTTTGTCATTAAAAAAAAGTTATCCGCCATCAAACACTCTTGACGGAAACCGGCTAAACATTTTTGTATAAGTGAGATTTTCAATGAAAAATAAAACCTTCATCAGAGTTGATGAAGGTAATTGATAGAGGAACACCATTTCAATTTGGTAACGAGGACATTATACTGAGTACATGAACAACTTATTTTGTATTCCTATTCGTCAAATTTTTATTTTTATTTTCGTAAGGTAACAGAATCAACTTTAATTTAATTAATTCATACTGTTTATAAAGTGAGAAACTGTAATGCAGAACTAGAATCTGCCAAGTTAGAAAAATACATTAGGAATGACACTCGGATATGAGATATGACAACTTTGATATACGACGTTCGTACAGTTTTCTGAATTTTCTATTGGTAAACGTGCAATAACTTTGAAAAAGTGTTGTTGTCAGTTATTTAGTGCATTTTAGGTCTATTGTAAAAATGTAAAAAAAGAAACGAGAGATTTAATACACAATAGTTTGGTTTGTGGAATTATTTGGGTTCTCTACTTCTTGTTGTAAAGATTAAACACTCAATACAATCCACATTTCATTTGAAGCTAGTTAATTTACATGGCTCTATATAGCTAAAACTCAGGAACTCCTTCAATTATATACAAAATTAAATTCGATACATGTTTGTAATTTTGTTCAAGCAAGATAACAATGTAGTCATGTTAGTTGTACATAGTAATATATATGCAAAAGTCAAACAGTATGGTACTTGCTCACTTCTTTACAAACAGCTTCATGAATCTTCCTGTTTATTTCTTGACATTTTTCGGAACAATATGTGGCTGTTTTGCATTTGCTACATGTTTTAAGGTTTATATTACTATACAAAAAACACTGAGAGCAGAAATTGAACCTGGATAACTTTCTGGTGAACCACGTGTTGTACAATATAACCAACGCATGCAAGTTTGCTGCATTTGATTGGTTATTTTTATAATTAATTTCACTGTTATTAACCTTCAAATATGCTATCAAATAACGCAACGGATTCCATGACATTGTTAATTTTTCTAGCGCTAAAGGTGTAAACCCAGCAGTGAAGTAACTCCAAGCCAACAGATTATAGGCTACTTCAGGATGTCTAACATTTCTTAAATCTTTAATTTGGAAAATATTATGTATATCGTTCGCGGACAAATTGACCCCACTAAATTTCAGTTTTATTAAGAATTTGAGCAGACAATAGTAAATATTCCTATCAACAACAGCTCCATAACTCCAAGGCGTTTTAGGAACTTCTCTTTCGCTTTTCGTTAATGAAATAGTAGAGTACTTGAACACTTCAAACTTTACAGCGTCAGGAATAATTGGTAGTTCAGTTGGCATAAACGAAACACATGAAGATTTACTTAATTGTGAAATGCCAATGCTATTTACAGCCATCGGAGATATTTCAGCGTAAATACTATCATAACTATGGCCAATACAGTGAGACCGACTATTTTTTATTGTTTCTTCGTCGAGTTGATCTAAAAACCATTCGCAATCTTTATAACAACCAAGAGCGTACAACACAGATACAAACTTCAGATATCCAGTTATTCCACCTTTCATGAAATATGTGTAAGATCCTAACAAAAGGAAATTACGACCCAGAATATTTGGTTGATAAATACACATTGCAGAAATATTACTAGCCAAGCTCATGTAGATGAAGGGTTTTAAGATGGATAGAGAAAATCGTGTTTCTTCTGTTGTGTGCTCAGTAATATGTTTTTTTTGTTGAATACGATCTAACATAAGCCAAAGAAGTTCTATTAAATTTGTGCGTTTTTCATAGGTTAGATATAGACAGAATTCACACATTGCAGCTTCGACAATTCGTATGTTCAGCTTGCATATTACGTTTTTATATGCATTAATGCTATCTATCCGAAGACTTTGAAACAGTTCGGGCGACCTCCGTGCTTCGAAATATTCCCACATATTGTCAGATTTTATATGCCTCAAAAAACTCCATCCGTCACGTAAAAGTATAACTAATTTGTTTTCTGACAATGTTCTCAAATCGTGAGGCAACTTTCCTTCAAACATATTTTCACTGAGAATAAAGTAGTTAGGGCAGAAACCTTGTCTAACCCAATCTAACATTCGCCTAATACACAGCTTAACACATTGAAAAAGATTTTCTTGTCGCCAAACATCCAAATTATTCTCTTCTATCACATAAAATAAACATGTCTTCCAATGGTATGAACTTATACATTCCACATTAATAATATCACGATTAAACATTTTAAGAACAACATAACATTTAAATTGGACATCTGTAAGATCGAATATTAGTTTCCGTTCTTGTAATGAGAGAGATATTCTCCATTCGAAATTTTGTTCGATAGACAAAACGTGACCTTTTCTCACAAGAAAATACCCAAGCGATTTCAGCTCATTGATCACATCTTTTGTTAACCATCCATTGCATCTTTGTCTGGTCAGCCATTCATTTGCCTCTACAGGCCACTGTTTGGACCTGTAACATGTGACTACATCAATACTTATACCATTATAATTTCCAATGGTTGCAGCAGGCTTGTTCTTGGGTCTTGGCATGTACGGTTGTTTATCTTTATGTTCACCTATAATCTCAGTCAGAAGTATTCGCTTACAATCATCAATTTCAAACAAACCTTTAAAATGACTGTCATAAAAAGACAAATTGGTAATTGTGCCAGGTTTTTTTCCCCTTACGATTTGTAATTTAACATACCCAGCAGGTGTATGAAGATCTCTTATGATTAATAAGGAATATCGGTTTAGAACAGCTTTTGATATGTCCTCGATGACACTAACATTGTCATCACACCAAATAACATCAAAGTCAGTCTTAACACCTGTCAAAATAATAAATATGATTGTAATACATTCTTAAACCTGTGAACTCAACCTCAAGTGTTTTTGAAAATACCTATAGATTAACACTTACACTTAATCAGTCACCGGGATATTTTTATTTTTTATTTTTATATCGAAAAGAAGTACAGTATCTATCTGAACTCCTAGCATAAGGTAAAAAAAACGAACTCCAATGAATATTAAAAAATGAAAGTCCCTTATCAAAAGGCTAAAATCAAATGTTCAAACATATTACACAAATGGAAAACAACTGTCATGCTCTCAACTTGGTGCATGTATTTCTATATTTCGACAATGGTGGATAAAACCTGGATGTACTTGCAGCTAGTTAAATCTCCCACCTGTAGAATAACATTGTATATGGGTTGCACTTATAATAGAATGAATTGTTGTCTTGTATGGCCCTATAGAACATAGGAATAAGGTTTGTAATTATATCAAAGAAACCAAATCATATTTAATGTAATATATGATATTCGCATGTCTAACCACCGTGTCGATACTATTGTTAATCGCTGATGTGTTGACCGGCATTATCATTGACATTGTCATTTTCTCGTTTTAATTGTTTTACATTGTCTTATCGGGGCCTTTTATAGCTGACTATGCAGTATGGGCTTTGCTCATTGTTGAAGGTCGTACGGTGACCTATAGGTGTTAATGTTTGAGTCATTTTGGTCTTTTGTGGATAGTTATCTCATTGGCAATCATACCACATCTTCTTTTTTATATATTAATAAATTTACTGATTATAAAACTGATCAGTTTTCGAAAAACAAAAGAATGTTTACCTGGTGTTAATGTACCTTCCCATTTACCGCCAACTTCATAATTGGCCATCTTTTTATTTTCGGATCCAAAAGTACAAATAATCTCAAACGTAATGCCACATTGTTGAATACTCTTCCTATACTCATCGTTCGCTCCAATACCATCAAGGACTTCGTATAACCAGGCGCTATCCTTTTCATCGTCTGAAAATATTTTGGTTGGTCAATGTATAATACAATGGTCATCACCTTAAGTTTGACTTTAAGATACCTTTTATATCAATAAATTGTTTATTCATGAATAGGATGATGCATACATTTTCAATTTTGGTTTTCAAGCGAGTTCGATGAAACTGTATAAATAAAGTGATAAACAAACTGTTGTGTACAAGCGAAATCAAAACTTAATTGTTACATACTTTACAAATAACACTTGGAGAGTGACATTTTTTAGGCAAAAATATTTGGACTCGAATTAAGTTCCGATGATTTTTCTCAACATTCTTACATTAATCATAGAAATGTATTCAATGCTTGTACAAAGGTAGGACTATGACAGTTATTGTCCTTTCGTTTTTATGTGTTTTTGTCATTTGATTTTGCCATATGATTATGGTCTTTCCGATTGGATTTCCTCTGAGTTGAGTATTTTTGTGATTTTACTTTTTTTGTAGGGCGTACCTTGAAAATCCCCTACTCGTGTCTTTGAAGGATAAAACAGCTCATATTACATATAAAGACTGGAATGTGTTCACTGGTTTTTTTCAAGTAAAACAAATAAACTTTGTAAAGTCTTTTTGGAGCTTTTTCCAACAAGAAATATTATTATACCTAACACAATGTCATCAATATACTGTTGTTTTTTTGTCATCAATATACATGTACTCGAGTTTTGACGAACATTATATGGATTGACACATTTCAATGATACGGTTCTTTTTTTTCTAATTTGCACTAATGTGGCAGCCTTTGCAATGTGTTCGTACACATATGCATAGAAACAGAATAAATACAAACCCTTTTTAAAAACTATATAAACAGTCATTTTCCTAAATCTTTAGATTTTATTAAATGTAAACATGTACCATCATTTGCAATTGTAATTAGTATGATTATCTATATGTGCCTTCTTTGTTTTGTTTACATAGTTAGGATGGGACCTATGTATGGATGTATCTGTTTGTTCCCCCAATAATAGTACCCTTTCACATAACAGAAGCTGTGTTGGCTTTGTCCGAGGAAACTTCTGTTGGTGTCTCGCAAAGGATGAATTGAGATTGATATACAAATTAAGGACGCTTAAACTCTATAAATAAGACATTAATGGTCTTGCCAATGACACCCTAGGCTGGATATACAGACTTGACGTAATATCTTGCAACATTTCTACTCGCAAAGACTTTTTGTTTTCAAAGTCTATACAGTCCGACTAGGATTCCTATTCCAGCATGTCGTTTACCAATTATTGATTACTCAGTAGAGGTAAAGTGCGTATCATCCAGAAACTCAAGGTGCCTAAGAACGTTTTCATCAAACATTATAAAAAACATGATTAGACCATTATCTCTTCAATTTGACAGGGACTAGAATGATGGTGTTTATGTTCTACTTGTTGCTGTCAAAGCGGCTGGTAAAGAAGTCTGTGGTTTTAAACTTTTTGAATTGATGTTTTGTCATAGTGTAAGGTTACCATTGAGATTTGTTAAATACATATGGCTTACTGAACCCACTGGGCAGAACTTTGCGTCTAGATTTTAAGAAAACATAATTATGTACAGCTTGTTGTATAGTTAGAATGTTTTTTTTAAACATTTCAGCTTAAGGGAATAATATTGTATGCTGAATATACAAGGAACAGTTTTTTTTAGTCTCGAGAAAAAGTACTTGCACTTGTAAGATGTCAATATAATAAGAATGTGACCTATTTATACTTGTTTTGAAAATGTGTATTTAAGAAATTACTGGAACAATCGTAGATACTGATGAATTTATTTTATCTTTATAGTTCACTTGATTATAATTCAATAATTATCTTAATTTATGGTGAGTAATTAACACTTCTACAGTGTTATAGAAGCTTACTTCTTAAATGTTTTAGAAGCTTTTCTTCTACAATTTCCCTTATGTTTTTCCTTCTTCACCGTTCTGAAGGTTTATGTGGTAACTATATATACAGACAACAAACTGAGACTTATTCAGAAATATAGAAGTATTCTCAGAAGATCTGTTTAAGTGTCGGATTGACACTTTTGATGAATCCTAGATAAAGCAAAAAAATATAGAATTATAAATTCAGATAGTGATCAGTTATGGTTATATGACTATTTGTAAGATATTTCTTACTTGTTATTTGACATTGCTTTTTTGTCTTTTGTAGGCTACAATTTAAAGATGATCTTTGACCGAAATACAGTTATTAAGGCATTTTGAAAAGACATCTTATGTATTGCTTCATATCAAATAGACAAATATTGACCATTTCAAACAGCTTCTATGGAAAACGTACCGATTTCAGTAGTACTTTTTCCATTTGCTTCTTCCATTTCTTCTTCTTTTTTTTCTTCTTTAACTTCTACCAAATATTGAACAGCTTCAAAAAGAGACAGATACGTTAACTCCACCAACAGTCATCCTTTTCAAAATATCTTATATCCTCTAGCCTGCAACAATAAAATGAACTTTAACTTATACAGCCTTGGATAACAGACATACATATTAACAATACTAGAATATATTACGTTTAAATTGTTTCATGTTGATTTAGCTAATTGTTTTTTGTTATACCTTTCAAAATACTTATCATACCTTAAAATCAAATTATAGATACACAGTTCTCAATTTATAAAATGTGGAATGAGTTTTAGACCCTACTAACAAAGCCCATTAGTACTCACGTTAAGTCATTATTTCCAAAGTGAACATTGAAACACATACACATGAACTTAGTAGTTTTTCTGTTCGTCAGCAGATATGAGCTGTATGTTCCCTTTTTATGAGATGTAAGCTAGTGTCATAGCTTGAACAATGTTTTAATTAGTCTTCCAAAATCTTTAAATGCAAGACTACTGAATGCCTTTTCTAACTATCTATAATTAACCTTATGCTTTACAATTGTACATTTCGTGTAAAGCACGATAAAGTTATGTTGTCCTTTAAACTATCTATAATCATCTGTATTCTTTATAAATGTATTGTGTTTCATTCACGTATACCATGAATAAATTATATTGTATTCTTATATACTTACCTGTTGATTGTTTTATTTATTAATTTAAAATCACTAATGGGGCATATCATAACTAAATTAAAAGAATTTTATGAGGGATAAAATACGATTTAGTTTGTCCTTCAGAAAGTACATATTGATTTACTATTATGCTAAGTCCTGTCATACTGCAGTCATTAGTAACAATGTCAGCGAAGATATGTGTAGCAAACATGTGTGTAGCATAATTATTTTTTAACGCTGATTTAAATCATAATGAATACAAAGCGAATTTAACCCATATGTATATGTTATTTGAATGATGAAGAACGCAATTAGACTAATTGTATACTTAGACGTGTCAACAATTTAAATTGACTACATTTGTAGTTTTTGTTATTACAAAAAATAAAAACGTTTTAGTAACATCACTAGAATTAATCAAGCGTAACTTAACTTCAAATGATCTACCATTAATTGAAATGTATAATTAACTTGTCTTATGTGTACATAATCATGATTCTTTCAAGTACATGTCATGGTTATTGTGGTTTTGAATGATTTTATATTTTGTTCTGTTTCAGGTGTCAAAAAGATAAATATATCAAAAACTGAATTAAAACTGGTCCACTACGAAATTAATTAAACTGTAATGTTCCGTATGGAAAAAATTCAAAACCTGAATGATCAAAATGAAATAAAAATATATAGAAAGCTAAATTCAACAAATTCTATTTGGTTGAAACATTATAATTATTTCCTGATCAATATATCCCAACTTACGGCGTTATTTATAAATATGTCCTTTAGTTATCATATTTGATAAACATAGGTTGGTGATAATATTAAAACTTAAAGCGATTTGAAATACTTTTAATATGGCCGGAAGGATGAATATGGAAATTAAAAAAAGTTGTGAAAGTCGTCAATATCTAATGGTATAACATTAAGTGATTGATCGATATAGCCCATACAAGAGTCAATTATTGATTAAAAGATGCAAAAGTTAATTGATGGTTTATTGTGTACTTTTTGTGAAAAGCAATATTCATATAGAAAAAGAAACACATACTACCTATAACACGTTATTAAGATGAAAAACAAAGTATGTACCAATAATATATACTTCATGACCAACGAGTAATATTTGTGAAGTTGTTACGGAATATTTATATGAAAAGCGTATTGGGACCTTCCGATGAACTTTTTAAAACCGGACTGTTTTTTAATTAATAATATAACACCCTAAAATAAATAATATATGAAATAGTTTCATGCCCACCTGGATATACAGAAATGACACCACCAATTTTTTAAATGGACGAAATTTAACAGTGCAGTAACTTCTACAGCAATAATAAGAAAGGAAACATGTTCACATTTTATCTGGCAAATTTTAAGTTGGAAACATAACGGTTATTTTTTCGGCTTCGTATATTTTGGCATACAAACAAAAACAAATTTTACTTAGCAAATGTACGACTCGGTCGATATTTGAAAAGTGAATAATTAAAAAGAAACGAAATAATTTTAAAAACAAGATTCATTTACAATGATTTGGTCATACTTTCGCTTTAAGGGTGTTACACAAATTTATTTTTGCTAAATCGAACTTATTCAGAAATAACATATTGACTTATTATGATGCTAAATCGTATGATGATTATTCAGCGATACTGTTACTTTTACTTGATTGAATCCGGCAAGAAATGAATACCGCAATATTTTTATTTATGAAATTTAATGTAGTTTTTACTTGAAATATGTTATGTTAACATCTTAATATATGGTTGCATTTGAAGTACACTGGTTGAAAAAAATCTAATAGTATACCTTTCTAATCTTTTCTGCTTGCATGTTGTTTAGCGTTGACTGCTCATTGATAGGTCTTTTATTAATGTTATGTATTCCTTCATAATACTAGATTCAGGTAATCTATGTTCTGTGCAATTACAATGCATAAGTATGAATGTGGTTTTACATATAATTCTATAGTTCCAAAGGTTAGAAGTAAAATCTAAAGCAAGAACAATTAACAACTTTTTTTTCGTTTTGACAGCTCTGCAATGTTTATAAACGGTTTTGAAATGCACTTAGATAGAATTATTGATCAACAAAACACAGTTGTACTTCCTTTATTGAAAATATATCCTTGTCGATCGTGCAGAACACTTTCAAATATTATTTCAAAATTTATTTTCTTTCGATGGTTGTTTGTTCTGAGTTATAATGCATAATCTATTAAATAACAGATAATTGAGCGGGGGCATATTTGTTTATAGCAACTTTAGAAATTTGTAAAATCGTAGCGAAAACAGGAAGGCATTGCAGAATATTTCAATAATGAAAATTAGCTGTCTGTGTATGTTTACTAACATAAAATAAAATGATCGAAACATGAGGAAGTTTCAGAACAATGAAATCATTCTTTTGAAATTTCAATGAAAAGTCAATTTCACAGTGAAATGGCATAACCGACAAACTGCATAAAATAACTAGCAAGATAAAATATATCCTCGAAAAATAATCTACAAATTAATTATTAAGAAAATTGTATAAAGACAACTTGAAGGAGTTTTTGGCCTATACACAAATTTTACAGAAACAATAACATAAAAAAAAAAATACATATTAAACAGTCGATAATGTGAAATCCTCAAATAATTCAAAATCGCAATTGATCTAAGGATTGATATTGTCCTAAAAATGTCCTTTACCACGTGTTGCTTATTCATGTTGGGTCATGTGTTCTATTGTTTGTCTTTTGTCTTCTTTCATTTTTTGCCAGGCGTTGTCAATTCTTTTTCGATTTATCAGTTTGACTGTCCCTCTTGTATCTTCCGTCCCTCTTTTTCAGAAACAGTCACCAGATAGTGAGAAATTGTAAAAAGCAAAGTTGCTGAGAAATCTGATTAACTAGAGGTGATTTAGCCTTGCAAGAATTACAAACTTATTCTTTATTTGCTGAATAATCCTTGTATAACATTTTTTCTCCGTTTAAAACAAATGTATCGACCTAAAATAAATATAGAGCAACAATAACATTAAAAAAACTACACAAAAAGTAAACTTCTCTTACAACATGAAAGTGAACGTCTAATTCGACTGGCAACTATACTAAGTCCTGGTAATATGAACACTGAAGGCGAGTACGACATGTCTTTGTATAAGTTATGTTCTACTTTGTTCTGTTTTGTCTACACATTGATATCGTCATGCAGAAAATGGTGTAAATTTTATGAACAGAATAGTTCCTATCTTTAAGGAGAATAATACATTTGGGCACGATCCTAATTGTAAAATTGTATAGGATAATCTATAAAGCAAAATAATATCGGCTACAAAATAAAGATTGTCAATGAAATGTATTCACAATAGCATATAAACCGACAGTACCTAAACAAAATTGATTGTCAAACAAAAATGTTATAATTTTAAGTATGGCAAAAGTCCCGAACCTTAAGGTAAATCAATAAAGACAAATCAATCAAAACAGGAAGGAGTTAACTAATGACGTGTTCCAAAATTTCACTCAATTACCAAAATGCAACACATATCTTCAGAGAGTTTCTGAGTAATAGCTATATTTATCCTACCAATCTGAACCGTTTAAATGAGTCAGTACTTTGTGTGGGAACAGACGTTTGAGAAAGACAGTGTACGAATTACAACCAGAAGCCATTCGTGTAGTTTAATCAGAAAACTTTCTTATTTTACACTTTTTTATACTGGTATAACCGACAGTTATTTCCAAAAAATTTGAACAATCTTTTATTTTTGATTTCATTAGATTGAATACAAAAAACAAAACAAAAACATTACCTTCCAGACTATATCTGTTTTCCGTTGACATACTCATTCATGTTGATCGGTGTCATGGTGGAAGCAAAATCCGCACAATTGTATGTAACACTACAAAACATCTAAAATATAGCAATATATACATGTTTCGCATTTTGACAATTTTTATCGTAATTCCGGTTAAATTGTTATTTTAAACATTGATAGGTTTTACAGGTAAATTACATAAAGTTTACACCTCAGAAGATTAAGTGTATTCATATTATTCAGCATTTAAATTACTTTATTGATCTCTAATACACGTTTACTCTTAACAAAACGTGTTATCTAGTAATTTTGTACAAACTTAAGGTAATATACTGAGCCAAACAAGTTTAGCAACACTTTTTTTTCATTTGTTTCTGCAAAAACAAAAATAAATATCATTGATATAATCCTAAGATCTACCTGTAATTTTAGACAGTCGTACTTTTTTCCGAGTGATTGATTTCGCGACCTTTCAGCGTTGCACTGGTAAATGATGTTTTTCCTTCTGTACCTGTACTTTAATATCGAAATTTTAAAATTATTATTTACTAACGATCAGTGACACACCATTGTTAAGAAAAACACATAAACTTTAGAAAAAATGGTGTGGGGCGTCAACCAGGTCTCCCCGAAAATGACCGTCAGAAAGATCTTGGAATGGTTGATGCCGGTATGAATGTTGTAGACATCAAGACTCGATTAAATGTGCATACGTCAAAAGTTAAAAGACTAACAAACAGATATCGCCAAATTGCAACTGCACAGGATTGGTCGAGATATGGTAGACCCGCATAAACTAACGTCAGGGTAAGAACGCCATCTCCGCTTAACGTCACCACGTGACAAATTTATTCTGGCTGCAAGAGTAGTGTAGAAACAAAGGGCAGCTGCTGGAGTGTTTGTCAATCCTCATTGATGCATGTGGAGTATTGACGAGAAAGTCATTTGGAATAAACATTATACGCATTTTCGAATTTTGACCCTACTGCGTTCTATACAAAGATATTCCTAGTGAATATGAGTGATAAACATGAATGTCGCTTCTGACATGTCATAATTCCATTGTGTTATTCTTAAAATTTTATGTTGTTATGATTTTGTTATAAATAAAATTTGTATTTTTGTTGATAAACTTTTTTAGCTCAGTATTTATACTGACTTTATGATAATATCAAGGTATGTTTGCAGGTTATTAAGATGTTTATTGAATTAATGATTTTTCTTTGACATATTTTTAACCTAGCATATATAATAAGTCAGGACAAATATGTCTTGCCTTACGCATTTATGATTTGCTGTTACTGATTTTTAGGTTCAACGCCTGCATTAAGTGTTAGTACAGTTAAATTGTGTGAGTAAATATTGGCTAGGACTAGATATCAGCACCTGCATGCGAGTACCTAAACTTTTTTATGTATAAGTTCCATTCCAAATCCTCTCTTTGTTGGGTGTTTGTCTGCATTGTATTGTTCTAATGTGCTAAGCCATTTTCACCTGGCTTTTATAGGTCAAATTGATCTTGTGCTTTGTACACGACTGATCGTTTATAAATGTGTGTTCCGGGGGGGGGGGGACGTCAAACTTGTTCCATCCCGACACATGTATGTGCCTGTCGCTAGTACGAGGCCTGCAGTTCGATGCATGTGGTTGTCATTGGTCAATGACTTTTAGTTTTGTTTTCGTAAATTGTTTGTTTAATTGTCAGATCGATAAATTTTTCTTGTCAGGGTCTTCAAAATCTAGTTTTAACCTGTTATGTATATTTGATTCATTCACACATTGTTGTCAATACAACGAAATTGACCGTCAAATGACGCAGAATATAATCATAGCATTCGTTCAGATTAACATCCTGCGATTTTTGTTTTTTTGTTTTCCGTTTTATCGATGTTGTCCTATCACTAAATATCCCATATCTCAGTCAGCTCTTGCATCTCATATATCCCAGTGAACTTGAAATTGAGAATTTTACTAGAAGTTCTGCTTCATACCTTGATATTTTCCTCAATAATGAAACTAATGAAGATTTCATACTAAAATCTGTGACAAACAGGAATATTTCAACTTCCCAAACTATCAATTTTCCGTTTTACAGCAGTAACATGCCCTCCTCTCTGTCGTATGGTGTTCACATATCTTAATTGAAATCTTATACACGTGCATCTTAACACTATCCAACTTTCATATATAGGAGTGTGATCATTACCTTCTGTACCTGTACTTTTATAACGAAATTTAAAAATTATTTTTCACTAACGATCAGTGACACATCGTTGTTAGGAAAAACACTTAAACTTTAGAAATAGTTGTATGTTGCGTCAACCAGGTCTCCCCGAAAATGACTTGGAATGATTAATGCTGGTATGAGTGTTACAGACATGAAGCATTTATGAAGCCACCTTATAATTCTTACAAAGTGCTCCATAGTGGTGATATGCCATTTTTTATTTATATTTCTGTAAAAATTACAGAAACCGTTGATGTTTGATGCTTCATCACTATTTCCCAACTATATCCATAGTAGATTTTAAAATAAATAATACATAATAATTGCATTTAACCTTATATGTTCTTTTTTTAGCCATGGCTGCCGGCTGTCATTGGACACATATTCTTAAAAGATAACCTATGATGTTTATGGAAATGTTTGGATAAATTTGTATTTTCAGAGGAGGATATATTTGTAAACGTTTACGACGACGGACGACGACAGCCGACGACGACGACGACGGAGAACGGACACCAAGTAAAGAGAAAGGACCATTTACCAAGACCTGTACCAAGTCAGGTATATGACAGTTCTTGTCCATTCGTTTTTTATGCGTTTTGTCATTTGATTTTGCAATGTGATTATGGACTTTCCGATTGGATTTTCCTCTGAATTAAGTTTTTTTCCTTTTGGCTCTTGGGCCAGTTGAACTAAAATTAGATATCTGATCCCAAGGTAAATAATAAAAGGGATAGGTCAATAAAAACTGACAAAATCGACGGGAATTGATCCTAACTGCTTTCATATTCCTGACTTGGTACAAACATGTTTCGAGCAAAAAACATGATGTTATATAAAAAAAAACGATGTGGTATTATTGTCAATGAGACAACTCTCTTCAGGAGACCAAATGAGACAGAAATTAATAACTATATGTCATCGTACGGACTTCAACAATTAGCAAAGTCCATACCGCATAGTCAGCCATAGAAGGCCCCGAAATGACAAATGTAAAACAGTTCAAAAGAGAAAACCTTCGACCTTATTTATGTTAGAAAAATGAAATAAAACCAAATATGTAGCACAGCGGCAAACGGCAACAACTGGCTTCTGATTTGGGACAGGCAAATATATACAGAATATTGCGCGGTTAAACATGTTGATGGGATCCCAACACTCCCCCTGTTCCCTTTTTAACAGTCCTAAATAGAGACCCTTACTGACATGACTAATGGATATATAAGAATTGGAAAATAAAAGGTAGACCGGAATACAAAGGGTTTTTTTTTTTCAGATAAAGAAGAAAACAAATGGTACAAAAGAGGACACGTAGATTCGGAAAAAACACCCGACGTCTCGAAAAAGCATGGATATTTGCCATTTGCTGTTGAGTCACCATTAGTAAATCAACACCCATTGTCTGTAATTTCCCTTAAATATTTTGCAACTGGACGCTATTAGTAATTTATATTTAATCAAAGAAACTTCAAACTTCCTCAATACCATAAAATGTATGCAAAACGAAATATTTAAATCGCGGCTTGTTAAACACGGAAGCGTAGTAACGTGAGACTGTTTTTTGTACATGAAGTATAAACATGAAAGACAGCTTACTTTCATGTTACATGAGTTACTACGTTTTATAAACAAATTGATTTATTAGTTGATCGATTCAATGATTGTCGTCTAGTGGTAAATATTTAAGGCATATTCAGGACTAAAATACTAATAATAATAAAAAAATAAATCAAAATAAAAGATTGTGGTCGGCACTGTTCATAGACGACCTTTTGAACAAAGTCATGATGAAAAAGAATAATATTCAGCCCATAGAATTGCAGAAAATTAACGTATGCCAAATCAACGACTAATGTTCGGGTTCTTAGCTACATGGTCCCAAATGTAATGATTATCAGTGGTATTGTGCTAGCTCGATTTAACTTTGATATTGAGACTTATAAATGTTTATTTGGCTTGGGTATACTTTATCTAGGATTTTTTTGGTTTTGCTCATAAAAATTGGACATTTTTAGACTTTCTGTTTTTCTTTACAAGTACTACTGATAATAAAGTACTGATCGAACTGCGCATACAAAACTGTCATTGAACATGAAAAAAATGGATCATAACAAATGATGCTTACCATGATAGTTAAGGTAGCACAATATAAAGAATTTTTAACTTCCAATCGCCAATCTTTAAAATGCTGTTACTTTCTTAAGACTGCATATAGATTAAAAAGAGAGGTATATATAAACAGATAAAAGAATAATCTTTTAAATGAATGAAATGTTTTTGTTATGCAATCATTATGTAATCAATTATTATGCAATGAATGGCAAAATCTTTCCAAAGTCAGTTCACTTGAATGTATTTAGCTCTATCATCTCTATAACTATACAGGAAATGTCAACGAAATCTTAATCAACACAACAGGAGTCTCAAAAGAGTGTCTCAAATTATCGCTATCATATTTCATTCTCTCATCAATCTTTAGTTAGGGTAAACATTCTTACAACATAAAAGTAGATAATGTTTAATTAGGTGATCAGTTTGACCTATACATTCTATCCAGAATCTGAGACACTCTTTTGCAGATAATTGCCTCAGGAACAACATGTGTAAGTTTATCTCTAGTTTTACCTGTCTAAAGAAAGGTTATTGACCCTGAGTTTCCCAATACGTATCAAAATAGTTAACAAAAGCTTGACGTGTGACTTTAAAACCTATTTTTTTTATCGCAACATAGATGATGATTTTATAAAATGAATAAAAAGATGTGAGGGCTTAACACCAATGATACAGACCTACAAATGCAAAACAACCCCCAAAAATGTAGAAGGCAACTAATGTTATGTTTCTTAGACACCATCTACATTTTACTGTTTTCTTTTATCTGACGAGCTTGGTGTTTTGTATAAAATTGATCATGACGGTTTTTTTATTGCTGTATAACGATTTCTCTAGAACTGACACTGAATGCTGACCCGAAAACCATTATATACTACCCAATAACTATATTTTATTTGATGTTATAATGCCTTTTATGTATAATAAAAATGTTATGGTATATTATTTGAGATACAAGACAGTTTTAATCAATGAAAGTACAATTTAACTTCAGGAATTCGATTTGTGTGTCTTGTTATAAGTTTCTTGTAACAATATGACCGACGTATTATTTAAATGATACATACATAAAAATTAAAAACATACAAGACTAACAAATGCGACTCAGGCACAAGATGAGACGAGTTTTAGCATTTTATCAGGAACAAATACGCATAGATCAAAGGTTTGAAAATCCTTAGATAACTTTGAAAACATTCGCACGACACATTTAATAGTAATTTTCAATAATTTTTTCAGACTTTTGAGATTAAAGGTTTTAAGCAATATTGGAGGAAACACTACTAATCCTTGTTACTTTAAGGGATACTGTGTAATATATCAGGAATACTTTTTGTGTTTTCAATACGCTATTTTCTGATCGCTTTTGTCATAAGTGTTTTGATTTTTCTCTCACTGTATAATGACTTCTTATTGATGTAAATTTAAAACTTTTCTCCTCAGTGATCTGATTTTTGTGTGTGTACCTGTAGGTCAATCATTTATCAGATCAATATGTTTTTGTTTACACATTTTTTGTGTAATGTGCGTTGCATTGTGCATCCGCATTGAATGAATAATTTGTCAAAATTTGATGAAATGTGTTAAAAACAACATGTATTCCATGAATCACACATCATTAATTTGATTGCGTTTCATTTATGTCTTGCACGTCAAAATGTTCATGTTTGGTTTCTTTTTAATGATACGAATAATTGGCATCACCCGAAAGAACTTGCTCATGTTGTTAATTGTAATGAGTGCATTAGAAATCGGAATGCCTGCTGACAAATTTTCATACATGCTTATGAATTCTCCAGTTCCTTCTTTGACATTGTTTTGAACAGTATGCAGATATGTTGCATCGGTTACATTTTTTTTAACATCTCTGCTACGCGCTAAACATAGAACGCAGAACTTGATGAAAGTTTGTTTCTTTGCAAACCACATCTTGTACAAACTAACCAAAGCGTGTATCTTTGCTGCATTGAATGGAAAGTGCTTCATTTTGTCTGTTAAAATAACAAAACAAAAATCCTGATAATTCATAAATTGCCATGACATTTTCAACCAACACAGCGCCATTTCTGTTCTCCCCTCAGAATTTAAACACCAAGCCAACAGGTTGCAAGCTACATCAAGATGTCTGATTTTTTTGCCCACGGTACAAGCTTAACATATTAGAAAAAGCATCCGTACACTCTTTAAATTTTCTTACCTTCTTTTTTATAACAAATTTGAGCAAAAAATGGTAAATACTACTGTCAACAACAGCCCTTGCATGCATTTGACAAATCATTTTCTCATCTTCGTTCTCATGTTAACAAATGTCGAAATTTTTGAACATTTCATACTGCATGGCATCAGGGGTAATTGAAACTTCAGATGGTAAAAACCAAATACATGTAGACACATTTGACTATGAAGTACTATAAATATGTTTTACTGTCGCCGTAATATCAGTATTCATATATCTACAAATACACCATGCTGGATTATGTTTTATATATTCTTCGTTTAGTTCGTCACTTTCTTTATACATCCCAATAGCGTATAATACAGATACGAACTTCAGGTATCCTGACAAACCACCTTTCATGAAATATGTATAAGCCCCAAATAAAAGGAAATCTCTAACTTGTAGACTCGGATGTTGGATAGCCATTGCCGTTATATTACTAGCTAAACATGTATATACATATGGGGTATAAGTAAATAGTAAATATAGAGACGTTTTTGTTTCTTCTACTGTGTGTTCAGTAATGTTATCAATTTGTTGGATACAAGTCAGGGTAAGCCATACTTTCTTAATGAGACTGAAAATGTATTGTTTGGCGCGATAATAATAAAGTTCGAGTATGTGGCGATTGAAAACGAAACATGCTTGTCCGATACTACCTACGTGTATCACTATTAATGCTTCTTTGAAAAGTTTCTTACTTTGTGTCTGAAGCCATTGAAACCATTGTGCAGATCTTCGTAATTTCAAATAGTAACATATATTGTCTGATTTTATGTTACTTAAACTATTAAATCCGACATTCAAAAGATCCCCTCAAATCTTTTCTCAAATGATTCTACAATCATTATCTAGCTTTCCATGAAACAAATTGTCTCCAGGAATAAAGTAGTTGGGGCAAAATCCACATTTTACCCACTTAAGCATTTTTTGTATACACAGTCTGACACAATAAAACAGACGTTCCCTTTTCCACACATGTTTGTTATTCTCTTCTATAGTATAAAATAAACACGTCTTCCAATGGTATGACACAATGCAGTCTAATTTTATGATATCTCGATTTAACATTTAAGAACCATGTAACATTTATGTTGCACATCTGTAAGACTGAACATAAGTTCTCGTTCTTGAAGAAAGAAAGATATTCTCCATTCTAAATTTATTTCTGATGAAAAAAGGGTGACCCTTTTTTATAACAAAGAATCCTAATGATTTCAGCTTTATCACCAAATCTTCTGTAGGCCATTAATAATGTCTACATCGGTCAAGCCATTCCTCCGCCATTGAAGGCCACGTTTTGCATCTGTAACAAAACCATATCAAAATCTCGTTGTTTACATTTTGAAGCAGGTTTATTTCTATATCTAGAAAATAAAAACATGTCATTGTATTTTTGCGGCAAATAAAACAAATCTACTCTTCCTGATCTATCAAGCGTGTAAATATCTGTTTTCCAAGGGTGGTCTATTAAAGTCCAGTGTTCATATGTGAATGGAATTTCTTTATAAACAACCTGCAGTTTAAGTAACCGGGAGATGTAAAGCATTCCATAACAATCAACAAAGAAGAATGGTTTTGGTCAGCTTTTTCTATGTCTTCGATGACGAATCCTTTTTCATCAAACTGAAGAATATCAAGATCATTTTGATGATCTGTAAGAAAAATGTAATGTGTAAATATATATGAAATGTAAATTTTACTTTTCAAATTTTAAAATCCTGTCATATTTCTATTAGTCATTTCACCTCCTATGTGATAGTCTTATTTATAAATGAGGTCAATTTCAACTTTATTTGCGTTTAGGTAATTACAAATGACTTGCTTGTTGTTGGTAAGAGATGTAGACACGGCCGATTTATATACCCTTTCGGATCACCGAGGCCATCTTTAGTTTTAGGTTTGGTTCGTGCTGCTCAGTTTCTAGTTTCCTATCCTGTTTACCAGAAATGATGTTCGGATGTTCGTTGTTGTTAGGTTATGCCATATCATGGCAAGTTTGTTTTCGTATTATTAAATTCAATATAATTTTGGCTACGTTTGCATCCGGTTAACGTTTTGAGAGTTCTTGATAGAATTAATTCACTAAGTTTGCTTCAATTTCAAATTAAAAAAAACATCAACACAGAGCCTATTTCGGTTAACAGAGAAATATTACGAGATGATTATGGATTCCCCAGTCACTATTTCAAGATGGCTGACCGTATTGCTGTTCTCAAATAATAAAGTAGTATACCGCTGTTGCCTTTATTTAATCATCATTAAAACTACATAAAACATTACCAATAACTTCAATAGTGTCTTAGTTGTGGTCCAAAATGTTACATAAAGTGTTAAATGTTTAAAAAACATAATTTCATAATAACTGGTTTTATCCACAATAGGGCTTTGATAACACATATATACTGTGACAGGCACTGTTGATTTAAACGTAACATAGCTTCTGAAACTATATCTTACTTAAACGGTAACTATATACCAGTAAGAGCCCTTTTTTACAGTTTTACAAAAGTGATAACATGTAAACTTTTAGTTATTTATTGAACAGTAGAGTGCTTTTGCTACATCAATATGGGCTATTTTTGACTATACAATGAACATATATCGGGTACTGGCACCTTAAAGTCATGCTAAATTACTGAATTCTTCATAATTCTAGCATTGTAGTTAAATTTTAGACGGTTTTCGTGTAAAACGAAAGTGGCCGCATTCGTGTTCATCCTTAAAATTGAAGTGGAAGTTGTATTTTATGGTAATGTATAACATATATAAAGATTGAGGATGAACACGGATGCGGCCACTTTCATTTTTGACAAAAACCATCCGAAAAGTGACATTTTCCGGCATATTTGGTTGATTTTTCATATTTGAGCTTGAATAGGATCATTTTTAATGACTAAATCTGTTCAAATCTTTCACATAAACTAATTGATTCAAATGAAATAGACACTTAAGTGTTTGAAAAGTGGTCAAAATCTTTTGTCAGATGAAACTGAAATTTGAGGCCAAAATCGGTCCTTACCGGACCTACTCCTTTAATGTAGTATGAGTGTCTTTCGCCATCTTTGATTATAATTAACCTTAAGTCGAAATTATCAAAATTTGATGAGCATTGCTGATAATTAGTGTGCATTGCTGATAATTGATGTTGTAATACAACATTTCATATGTATATGAAGTTACATAAATCTGTATTAAAAGCTTGTCTTCGGGGTATTGTTTTATCTACCCCTGCTACTGTATTGCACATCATTAAAGGGACTATGTATTGTTGGAATCACCTCAATATTCCATATTCAAAAGTTTAAATCCAACTGAGCCTCGAAGTAAGTTTGTTCCAACCTTATAATTCAAATCCCTTCTGAAACGTATAATATATTTTAAAATGCACTAGAACGTAAGATGTAGAATCGATTACACCACAACGACAGTTTAAAGAATCTACAATGTTTCGTCTGAGAAAATAAGTTAATTTGCATTCCTTTTTATACACACATGTACACTTTCAATTAAATAACAGGCAAAATTGGCTCTGGATTCATGTGATTTTAATGATGGCAACAAACGGTATGAAAGCTTCCTTTTGCATACTTTATCACAAAAAATCGTACTACAGTGCATTTTTACAATAAGGTATATGTAGAGGTTAGGTTTTAGAAGCAGAGCAGAACATGTGTTTCAACATTTCAAAATATTGTTTTCAAAGATAAACATTGAACATGCAATACTTTTCTTACAGATATGTATTCAAAAAGTAGTTATACGTTCTACAGTTAAAATTTTTCTTTTCTTTCAACACCTGTGTGTGTTAAGTGAGAATCTATATATGGATTTTCTTGTGGATTCTAATCCCGACACATAAAGCACCCAGTGGTTAAAAGAGGTAAACGTCAGAACAATAATGTTCAGACGTTGCAATATCAGGGGCGGATCCAGCCATTTTAAAAAGGGGGGTTCCCAACCCAGGATAAAGGCGGGGTTCCAGCTATATGTCCCCATTCAAATGCATTGATCGGCCAAAAAAGGGGGGTTCCAACTCCCGGAACCCTCCTCCTGGATCCGCCAATGAATATAATATACACACGATAAACAACGAACTGTATACATGTTTGACAGAAATATTCTTTTTGATTAGATTTATTTTATTGTTATCATTTCATTTGAAACCAAATGATGACTGCGAGTGTATTAAAAAAAATTATGACGATCCTGTTATTTTTATACAATACAATTTAATTAGATCAGCATTTGTGAGGTGCTATACCAAATATTAGACATATGTCTACCATGAAAGTTATTACTACTCAAATAGTAATTAGTTCTGTGAGAGATATAAGACATTTTTTATTTTGACACCGGTTTATATTTAGACAAAAGTTACTTATCAAAATAGAACATTAGATGGCTTGATTAAAACTTTCTTTTCGTGACAATAGTACTATTTGAAATTGGTGAAGCGAGGGAAAGGGTTAGGATCCCGCTAACAAACTGAACTCCTCCACATTCTGTCCCAAGTCAGGTGCCTGTAATTCAGTGGTTGTCTTTTGTTGATGTTTTACATATATGTGTTTCGTTCATGTTTTGTTCATTGTTGGGCGTTAGTTTTCACGTTTGAATTTTTTCACATTTATAATTTTTGGGGTCTTTTATAGCTGACTATGCAGTATGTGCTTTTCTAATTGTTGAAGGCCGAACGATGAAATATGGTTGTTAACTTCCTTGTCACTTTGTCTCTTGTGAAGATATGTCTAATTGGCAACCATACCCCAGCTTCTTTTTTATAATGAGGTCTCTATACAGAAGAAAAAAAATGCTGCAACTGTATTATATAAGGACCATTTTTTTGTGTTTTGGCTGTAGTAATTTCTGATCATACTCGTCACAAATGTCATGATTTTCTTTCACTGTAAAATAAAATTTTCAATGGTGTAAATTGTAATTGGAAAAATGTTCCCCTCAATAATTTGTTATTTGCCTGTAAGCCTATCATTTATCAGAAACATATGTATATAAAAAATTCGTGACACATTCCCCATTTCCTTTCTCAGTTTTATTGATGTACCATAAATGTACCATGCAGGGCAAATTACACAAAAATTAATGAAATACGTAAAAACAAATATCCTTCTTTAAGTGTAATGTGCACAGCATGGTACACCTACATAAGTTGATTTATTTGTTATAAATAGCGTTACACTTGACCATTTTTATTATTTGTACGCTTACGACGTACATGATTTGTTTTATTTACATTAACCTTATTAAATACGAATGTGGCAAGTTAGGATTTTAATACTTTGTATCATTCATTCTGTACATGTAAGTTGTTTAAGTGCTAACAAAAGTATATTAATATTTTGATTTTAATTATTTTTATGTTTTAAATTCACTTTTATTTCGTGGCGGTCAGTTTATTTGGTGAAGGAAGCCGGAGTACCACCGACCTTTGATAGGAAAACTGACAATCCTGGTCAATTACAATTGGAGTTCAGTGCACCGCACTAGTGGAGTTTGAACTAGCAACTTCAGTATATAACTACATATACCTCTTAGCCACCGAGGCCTCCAAAAGTATAATAATAAGAAAGTGTCTTCCTTGTTTTATCGATTACCGCGTTATTCAAATAGAATGATTGATTTTTAAATCAATGATTTTGATTTAAAGTAAGATCTACATGTTCCATTTTGTAAAATTATAAGTTAAATGAACAACAAGTTTTTAAAATCCCACCACATCACGTTTTTAAATAACATTGTATTGAATAAACAATATCTATCTTGAATTTATAATAATTTGATATGCTTTTCTTTAAACTTCTACCCTACATGAACGTTGTTGTAGCTTAATAGCTTAGTTTCATTAAAACATGAAGTTATATCCGATTGGACAATTGAGGTATAATAAAGAGCTTACAGCTGCTACTCAGACTTTGTAAATCCTATGTCTCGAAAACAATAAAACAATAAAAAGCCAAAGTTGTGTCAATCAAACAAAACATAACGTCTTGTCCATCTTTTAAAAAATCAATGGAAAGTACCAAGATTGAAAAAAAGTGGTTTTCTGCTACACCACAAATATAACAAAATGGTCGTGATTTATAGATTATAGGTGTAGAATCTGTGTATTTTTTTTTATCTATTATAAAATTCCCCGTTATTGACATCGTACTGTAACGTTTCTTTTCGCCATACTCATGATGTTCAACGTAACTCGGTATTTATGCACTGCGCAAAAGATTTATTAATGTGTTTCCTTTCATAATCGTGGTGTTAGTGGATCATGTGGTGCAATTTGGGCACAAAAGGTGTTTTGATATTTAGAAAAGCAATATAATTTCAATAACAAAAACAAATAAAATCTAACGGTATTAGTTGCTTGTTGACAGTTTCTGTTGTTTTCTCTTTTGAATTCTAAAAAAAACCATCTACTTCATTTATTGGTGTTTTGGTTTTCTTTTGATTACCAAACAGTGTGCACCTGATCGTCCAGGATGTCCAAAATGTACCAGTCACAAAGCTACACCAGCTTGTCCCGTGTGTGTCATGTACAGGCACCAGTGTAACTCAGATAAGGAGTGCAAACGAGGTTAGTGTACTGGGTTACCTAATACAGGAACCAGTATAACTCAGATAAGGAGTGCAAACGAGGTTAGTGTTCTGGTTTGCTTATTACAGTAACCAGTGTCATTCAGATTAGGTGTTATCAGATTATATAAACAACTGCGCTAGTTTGGATTGTGTTTGAATTTAACGCACATTAAAAAATCAACAAATTTTATTTTTTTCTGACTTTAAAATCTTCTAAAAGTACAATGTCGAATTTTGTAAAAGAAATCTTACATATATAAAGGTCAAAACAACCTTAGTTTTAATAGTGCTACATAATTTAAGAATAATTTATTATATATTTACAGGTCAAATATGTTGTCTTAATCCACAATGTGGAAGATCATGTCGAGAACCAGGTATGTCACTACATTATTTATTTTTTTAAATAACAGAATGTAACGATCGAAACACCAGACAATTATTATCTTGTCCATTTTAACATTTCATTCAAATACAAAAAAAAACACCCTTTTATGGGATTATTTCCGTCTGTTGCTACCCACCTAGAATTCCCTCATGAGGAAAACAATTTGAATACACCAATAAATTAAGATTATAACATGGTATTTTTTTAATATCGGATCCCTTATCAGATCGAGAGCCGACAGGCCCGAATGATGATGTTGACTAGGTGATGATAATTGGTATGAAACATGACATGTTATGTTCTTTTTATCATATACTTCAGCAGAAGATATACAGGAATTCTTGGTTCATTAAATATTATTTTTTCTGGAATTTGCCGAGACAGTTATGTCAAATTGATATGCGATTACGTTAGAGAAAAGAACGTGATAAATACCGGCAGCAGTTGGTGTAAGTTAAACGCAGTTGATAACAGAAGGCATATCACACGCCTAAAACTATTATTCAAATTCAGTTGATAAAATTGCAGTTTGATCAAGGGTACAATTATACCATTGTTTGTTTATAGGTTTATGATAAACATATATACTTATTAAAGTATTTTATATTTTTTTGATAACCATATATATATTTAAGTGTTTTGTAAGTTTATGATAAATATACATCTATTGTAGTAATTAAGTTTGTCAAGGGAAATTGTCCACGATAATAATATATTCAATATAAAAAAAAGTGAGGAAAATAAATCTATTGTATTTTTTTGTTATTTCAAACAAGTCTGGTACCTTTTGATAAATATGTGTTCACGTTGTTTCGTTCGTTATCTATTTTATTGTAGAACGTATAACAAAACCCGGT
Source organism: Mytilus trossulus (assembly GCF_036588685.1). NCBI lineage: Eukaryota > Metazoa > Mollusca > Bivalvia > Mytilida > Mytilidae > Mytilus > Mytilus trossulus. Next base: position 66,824,821 of record NC_086377.1, read on the forward strand.
GTATGTCCAATTAACACTAGACCTGACCAGATGTGTGCAGCATTTGTTTTTAATTGTGTACACGATGGACGTTGTCCTGGTAACCAAAAGTGTTGTGTACAGGGATGTTACTTAAGTTGTGTTGAACCAGGTAAAGCTAATAACCTAAGTCTCTATTTGAGAGAAAATCCTATTCATAAAAAAATGAAAATATCTGATATCATTAACATTGAGCAAAGTTTAAAACAAAGCCTAAAGGACAATAACGTGATCAGCGCTAGCTGAAGATCATCATACGACCTTCAACTATGAGACAACTGCATACCATATGGTTAATTATAAAATGCACTGGGTGAACCGAAAGTGGAAAAAATAAACTGTAAGTTCATGACAGACAACTATCATTGATAGCCACTTCATTAAAGGTTCATTGCGTATGGCAGAAGATAGGGTAAAATATGTTAAAACTTTACAATATGTTATAAAATAATTGCATCAAGGTTTAAATGAACAGCAACAAAAGAGAAATCGAATATCTGATTAAATTTGAGAAGGGAAAAAAATGTTCAGCCAAAGTTAAGGGATATAATTGAAAAGGATGCACAATACCAAGCCTTTCAAGTAAAAAATACATCATTCTAATTTTAATGATTATTGAGATGAGTATTTTAAAATAAACCATTTATGATGACTAACATTAATCAATTTTTATATTTTAGTAAACTCCAGATATTATAAACATAAACTGGGTTGATGCTCTAGAGACAAATGTTGTCATTTGATGACGTGTTCATCCTGTTTATTGATAAATACTGCAGACGAGATAACAGTATTTTATGTTTCAAATATACATGTTTTGAAAATAAAGTATCAATTCAATGTGTTGCCGTGTTTCGTTTATTCTCTCCTTTTTTCAAGCTGCACAATAAAATCTCAGAATACTTTTACATACACATAACAGTAATCACAAAACTACTCTTGGTTGAATATTTTTTTACAGATATTTTTTTAAATTATACAACAATAGAGTGATATCTTCAACATATTTATATTAGAAAATAATGCGTGGTCATCTAAGCAATTCAGCTGTTGTCTTTTCTATGGTCGGGTTGTTGTCTCTTTGACACATTCCCCATTTCCATTTTCAATTTTACATATATGTCCTGCAGCGAAACGTATGCGTTAAAAGCATATATTATATTTAAGTAAAGACCTATGAGGAAAATTTAAAAAACCAAATAGTCAACCAATAACCAGACATTTTGTCTCTTCCAGATACACTTTAATAATTGATTAACGTTTGCTGAAATTTAGCGCAATATGAACATAAACAATATATGGTATGGGCTCTTATGAATGAGGTTATTATGCTGATACTAGAACAATGTTGATTCTCAAAATGCAACCTACATGTGTTCAGTAACGTACAGATAGTATGGCACTCACCATACACAAGTTTTAAAAAGGTACCTCCTAATTTCAACAGTCTGTGTTATTAAGCAATTTTTTACAAGTTTGAATGGATTATGTTGCTGAATTGGAATAATCCTGGTAAAAGCAGTTAAGTACCACTCTAATTTTATTATATACAATGTCCACGTGCTTTTTTGTTGCTATTTCTTTACTAGAAAAACACGTTTATACTAGGCATTATAAGAGATGTGAATACGCTTGTGTTTTCCAAATTCATACCATGTGTTAATGTAAGATTGAACTATATCATAGTATTACTGTATGGACTTTTCATATTGGCTAAGGGCGATTGTAATGGTCTCGATGCAACTGTCCGCGACCATTATCAATACCCCAAGCTTGTTACAGGGCCAATATGAAAAAGTCAATATAATGAGACTTTTATTAACCAACTATGAAATAGTCGAGTCCTGGATCCAAATACAGCTAACCACGAGTCTACATCAGGACCAATACAGGAAAAGCCAGGTCAACAAACTTTTATTAAATGATTGTTATTCTTAGATTTAACAAAGAATAAGAATCTTACCGTGAAGAAGATACAGGAATTCATAGCTGACTTGTCTTTTCGCATTCAATATGGATTTTGGTCAGCATTGTCAGCAATGGTCTGATATAATTTCTGATTTTTCATTCCAGTACTTAATTTTATGCTATTATAATTCATTTCATATAGCAAATATACAGTATTTGGTAAGAATAAATCAGACAGTTTAACTATTCTTACTCTTTGAGTAGTATGTGTTATGATTGATCAAAGGAAATGAAACAGTGATAATAATCGAAAGTCGTACTCGAAAAGGCTGTGCAATATTTCCCTTTCAAGTCGTTACAAAACACTGAACATTATTTAAACTTGTTTTAATGATATTAAGTTAAAAAAGAAGTTGTCAATGATTTAAAGAAATTAACGTCATTTTAATTAAATCGATGTCCCGTTTCATCTGTTAATAATGGGTGGCTGTAATTTCGTAATGCACGGATGTGATTTCGTAATGCATGACTAAGATTTGTTTATGACTGGCTGTAGCAATTTCTCGGTTCATAATGACCAGTTGGTGAAATTTTCCTTTTATAAAGCATGGACATGTCTATATATATCGTAGTAAATAAGCTCATCATAGATACCAGGACTAGATTTTTACACTAACGCCAGACGCGCGTTTCGTCTACAAAAGACCCATCAGTGAACCTCGAATAAAAAAAAGTTTAAAAGGCCAAATAAAGTACGTTGGTTAATAATAACAGACAATAAAATAATCACACATATGTTATAATGACATTCTCGTTATTTATTATTGTATTTTCTGTATCCTTATACATACATGACAAATTTTACAACATGATTTACGTTTTGTTGATTTTGTAGGTAAAACAACATTTCCTTATCTTAATTGTAGTAGCTTGCATACATGATATATTTTTAGTTATATATAGTTGTTGACAACTATAATGACACTGTTGTGGTTAATACAGATGTCACTAGATCCTGTTTAATTCCGTAAGTTTGGACAACTGATCAATTACGATTATTTATACTGCACTCGTTCTATTTGAGCAGTCAAAATGCGTTGACCGTATATTTCTTTGTCATATACAGTCACTGACCTGATATCACTTTTCCTCATGGATATTTAAATAGAAATTTGACGAAATTATAATTAATTATTCATACGACCTATTAAACCTGTTCGAGTTTCCAATGTATACAACAACTCAAACTTATTTCTTTTGTAGTTTTTAGAAAAAAAATTATTTCACTTGTTAATATTTTGGGTTTGCAACTGTAAATCATTATGTTGTATGCTTATTGTTGATAGTTTAGTTCATTCTGACACAAATTCGTTCACCATTGATTGCGGTTTTCAACAGGTTATGTACATTTCATTGTGTTGTATGTTTCTCAGTCTGCATGATATGAGGCCTTTTTATAAAAGGGTGAAGTTTTCAAATATTTAAATCAAATAACAAAATGAACACATTAAACAACAATTATCTATTGAAAATATATTTGTTTAGATTGCAGAATTAAGACAATAAAAATGCATTGACTTGACATATCAACAATATAAGGATTCGGCCCGAAACAGGGAAAAACCTAGGCAGAGCCTCGCATTTCCCCGTGTCTAAGCCTCATCTTTATATCGTTGATATGTCAAGTCAATGCACTTTTAATGTCTATAAATTTTGCACACCATCTCTTTCTTATCTAGCATAGCACATATATCATTTTATATGTGTTACTTTGTGTCAATTGAATTGACTACCATTGTCTGTTTTTCTATCGAAGGTTTGTTGTTTTCTCTGGACCTTCCGGCTTCCTTCACCAATAAAACTGGACACCACGGAATAGCCCAAATAGTGGTGTCTAAGTGTGGCGTTAAAACACAAAAAATACCAAATTAAATTGGACGACATTTCTACTTTATTCAAACGTTATTAATGATTTTGAGCTATAACGATATATTTCAGTCTGAAATGTCCATTATCTGTATAAATATTCAGCACGTTAAAAAATGATATAATATCATTAGACTTTTCTTTGAATTATATCAATTTGTTCTAGGTATATATATATCAGTTAATTAATGGCTCACGATAAACAGTCGAATTGTCACCTTGATCTAGCTATCTTTAGTTAATTTTCAAATCCTTCAACTAGAGTTAGATTACATATCAATTAGTTCAATGTGAATATGTTTGCAATGAAGGCACGAGTTTCACTGCATGAAATTTGTCTATACTAAAGAATTCTTATAGTAGGGATAATATATATACATATTAAAATAATGTGGTTGATTAATGTACATTGCCTGTGCATGCTTATCTATCGTTTATTTAAATATATCTTGTAATCTATTCAGTTATCCTCTCATTACTTTGATTGACAAATTCAAAACACATTAGTAGTTTATACAAAGTACTTGCATTTTTAACATTTTACGTGCAAGCTAATGATTTATTACAAGAATGAAATACTCAGTTTTCCTAATGTGTTTATTTGTTTGTGTGTATGATAAATTGCGATGATGAAATTTGTTATACTTTGAATAAACCACATGTTACAATAAAGTATTGTATAAATACAACGTTGTTTAAATATCATTAGTTATTTTTATCCTGACTGCTGAAAATGTTGAAATCTGTAATTTCGATCCTTTGTCTGATTAATCATGCTCAAGTAAGTTTTATTAACCTTTACTTCAACATGTTCAACAATCATTGATTTCAAAATTTCTTGTTTTTATAATTGACCTGTTAAACAAACATGTTTATGTATGAAATATTTCGTTTCTGGGTTTTTTGCAGAAAATAAAGTCGTCATAAGTACCTGGTTTAATCTTTTATATTTTCGCCAGACGCGCATTATGTCTATAAAAGTTTCAGTGACGCTAGATAAAAAAAATGTTAAAAAAAGCCAAATAAAGTTCGAATTTGAAGAGCATTGCGAACCCAAAATTCCTACAAGTTTTGCCAAATACAGCTAAGTTATCTTTTTCTAAGGTAGAAAGCCTAAATATTTCCAATATTCCACAGTACGACCTAGTCACATTTTTTTGTGCAAAGAAATTGTTAGGTTCCTTGACTAAACAACACGAATTCAATCGAAAACTAGATGTATTATCAAGTGCTCAGGTAACAAAACAGTTATACAGCCCAAAATCCTGTTCCACAGTAGTTATCACCCTTTGGCTTATGTAAATTAATTTTATCTCGCTTCAAAGTCAGAAGAATATGTATTGAATGTTCATAGGTTACTTTGATTTATACTAGTCTATGTAAGTAAAAGACATCATTCTTGGCAAAAAGGAACACTTATATAAAACTAAAACAACTTATTCAGATTATGTTTGTAGTACTTAGTATAACAATGGGACACATTTTTAAAGGAAATATAAAAATAAATGTGTTTCTTATACATGTCGTTTACTACTAACAACCACCGGAGCAATTTATTGTAAACAATTTTCATGAAAGACACAAAAAAACGGAAACCACTTAACGACAGGGTTCTAAAATGAGACCAGCAGAAAACTTATGTTACTACGTTAAATAGATGTGGTAGTGCTCAATCCTCTTCTTACATAAAAATCGATCGAAAATAGACATAAACAGCGTAATAAGCGAAATCGCAGTATCTGAAAGCCACTTAATGACTTGATTACATTTGTATGTATTTATTTGTTATTTTTGTTTCAGCCAACGCGATCCAAAACAAGTAAGAATACAATTTAATACTTATCTTAGTTTGTATATTATAAATTAACTTTATGAAAGACAATAGCTTATGATTGCAATTTATTTCCGCAAACATCGTTAAATACCAGTGTTGCAAATATTTAGTCCGAAAGATGCAAAATTAACGTTTAATCAAGCGTCAACCAAATACATTAACCATGAAAAGAGAGACAAAAGATACCAGTGGAACATTCAAGATCATAGATCGCAAACAATGACAACGCCATGTTTAAAAAAACAAAAACAAACAGAAAGACAAATAAGAGTATATAAGACACAACATAGAAAACTTTAAAAAGCTAAACAATCACCACAAACTGAAGTTTTTCTCAGGTGCCCCGGAAGGGTAAGCAGTACCATGCTCAAAATGTGGCACCCGTGGTGTTTCTCATGTTATACAAAACCCGGTAAATAGTAGGGTTGGGTTATACATTTTTTTGGTGCAAATTGTTATCAAAGGTACCAGGATTATAATTTAGTACGCCAGAAGCGCGTTTGGTCTACATAAGACTCATCAGTGACGCTCATATCAAAACATTTATAAAGTTAAACAAGTAAAAACTTGAAAAGCATTGAGGATTCAAAATTTCAAAAAGTTGTGCCAAATACGGCTAAGGTAATATATGCCTTAGATGATAAAATCCATAGTTTTTCGTAAAATTCAAAGTTTTGTAAGCAGGAAATTTATGAAAGACGATGTTGCATTCAGACATTTTTTCCAAATAAGTAGTATAAGAAAGGCAGATTAAAAGATGTTTCTTGTCTTTACTTTATAAAATTTACCAAATGATTTGAATTTTATTGTGTTTTTGGTCCATTTAGATTTATTTGATCGAGATTCATAGATGATTTATTTTGCATCCTTAACACTCATCCGGCATTCAACATAATTAGCCAGGCGTCTTTGGTGATATTGTTTACGACAGATCCAAAAACGGATAGAGTCGTTCAAAGATATACATGTTTTTAACTGACCAATATATATACTTTGAGTAGAGTAAAAAGACTAAAACATCTAAAGAAATATTAAAATGTTATAAGAATTAGAAAAAAAAATATCACTGTTTATGATCCTATAAAAGTTAACTTTTATATTTCGCATTAATAAGCATGGATTGGAAAATTTTGCTCGCCAACTGTTTAACAATTAAAACCAAATTAAAAGGTTGATTAACTTTTGTTATGTAGGAGATGAAATCAGCGGAATATTAACATTTAAAGATATGACTCAATTGCTTTTTAACATTGGTCGGTCATTAGATATCAGTAAAAGCATTCGTTGATACAAGTTAAATACTCTTTAAATAATCAATAACGAATTTGTGTGATCTCCTAATTTGACTGAAAAACATTTATACTAGCTGTATGACTCCGGTAAAGTAACCCTTTTATATCTATCTACACTCCATGCCTCCTGCGCCATGACATTCTACATAGATTGTGTCATAGTTTCTGAAGATGCCATGCCGTTCTCTTAAGATTCTATTTTATTTCCACACGATAGGTATATCGTTCCCTCAAGATACTATGTTGTTCCCCAATTTGACAGAAAAACAATCATACTAAACGTATGACTAAGGTAAAGTTACCATTTTACATCTGTATTCTTATAATCTTCATAATCTTAATAGTTTTGCATTTATCTTCAATTTTAGACCCCTGTCCACAATTCGTACCACCAGCGCCATGGTTCTGTACTGGTGAGGTTAAGGTATTCTACATAGGAAAAGTGAAATGTTATGGACCTCCTGAAATCATTCCATGCAATGGTAACTCAATGATAATTGCTGACAAACATTTTACAGCCGACGACACTGTTATGAATTTGATTCTAAGCAGTATGCAAGGGTAACATACTGTATTCTACATGTACTAGAAAAACTTCATCAGAAATGCATATTTCTTGAAAACAATTTGATTTTGAATTTTCCTCGCACAGTATTTTAATGATTTTACTTTTTGATGAGGTATTGTCATGCAGAAAAATATAATTGTGTAATTGTATACTCCATCTTTGTTTATGACAGAGAAACAGATACTACACAAGACACGTATAAGGTTGTGTAGGGCTACTACTCACCTTCAAATTCAAAGGCTGATATTTCATTGACTCATGTAAAACTTACCAAACATACGTATTCCGATTTAAGTTTTATGTCAAAATAATCCAAAACAAAATATACCTGTGAAAGATAATGTTAGTGTGTATTTGGTTGGACAGTAATATTTTAACATGCAAAATGTTGGGTAGGGTATCAGCATGACCTTTCGATGAAACCATAACAAATTGAGAAAAAAATAGCGAACATGTATGAATAGAAAGACAACATAATATTGTACACCTAAAATATAATCTTTTATTCGTTTTTTTTAATATTCCAGGTACTACGCCCTAACCAACTCAGCTTGTTAGTTATACAGAGGTTATAATCTAGTTTTGCGTGAAGTTCAACAGGATTAGCGCGAAACATTGTGTTATAATGTAATTATAGATTGTACAATAAAGTATAATTTCTTGTACTTTTGCTCCATATATCAGTGAATTCAGTTGAAGAAAGGTAAATTTACTATATTTTGCAAATTTTATAATTTAGGGTACATAAATTACAAATGTATGTCTTGTGCTTACTGACAAAAACACCTACATATAACTAAAAGAGATGTCTTCGTATTACTCTGTGTACACTTATTATTTTGTTTATTTTGTGTTAAAGAGGTGATACAATGTAATAGCATTTATATTAAACATTTATACCTATTATACCTTATTATGTTTTTTTCTCTATGAAAAATAATGAAATAGTTGTGCTACTTCATTCCAAAGACTAGTTGCCAGTCAATAGTTTCAAAGACTATTATCCCGGTTAATAGTTTTATAATCACCTTTCCCGTACTTATTCATGCTTATTTTTCATTGGACAATAATGATGTCATTGACTATTCTGCTTGGATTTCTGTGCTCGGCAACGTCAAACTCTAATATCGAAAACGATTTAATATGTGTGTGTCCATAGGAATATCACTTACACGAAGCAATTATAAAATAAAAGAAAGTATTCGCGCACATTTTTTAAAGTTCTAAAATATAGTACCGTATTAATAGTGTAGGTTTGGTTATTGTATGCCATAACCATATTTGCGTTTGGTATACTTTAGCTAGAATTAATTATATGCACGAAAGTTTAACACAAGTATTTCTAGTCTTGATTGCAATTAATGAACTATTTACAAATAAAATCCATATAGAACAATCTAGAACATTCCTAGTGATGTTTTGCGATCATATCATTTGTTCTTTTTATTTCAAAACTATTGTTATTAAATAGATCTTGTCTTAAATCAATTAACCGGTTTGACAAGACAACTGTCCTTTTGTTGATTTTTATGTATAATACATGCTAGGTTCACACTTTTCAAAGGACATTATGCTAAAATTTACCAAACTATGGAATGTTTGTTTTAGTATTTCTATTTCATATTTCAATAAAAACTTGGGTTTTGTCAAGAACGAAAAAGAATAATCGGTACATTAAATACGGTATATCGACGCAGTGCAGGAAGGTTAGCAGAATTTGAATTTTAACAATGATGGATTCTGGAACCTTGTTTAAAGTTTTAACTACAAAAATACAGTTTCAATCGAACACATTCTAAATTGCAGCTTTCCTGTTTCTCCGTCCAAATGCTAATGAAACCTTACGCAAGAAAATAAATTATGAATCTACCAATAAATGTGCATTTAATATAACACAAAACTATCCCATGATACACAAAGAATTTTGATTTTGACTTATTGTGCGTTTGACGGTCCCGGGATTTGATGAACCAGCATAAAAATCTTTCAAAATAAAATGTGATGCCTTATCAACATTTAATACAATACATACAAGAAGTATTTGTAACAGGATGCTGTTTCGAAGTCTCCCAAACAAACTCCTATAATTAGCCATTCCCATGGTCGCATATTTTATCACATTTTTTTATTATCCCATTCAAGAATATATAAGGATTAGAGTTTGGTGTCCTAATGGTTACAAGTTTTCAAACAGGCGGGTGTAGGGTGAAAGACTTCCCCTATATTTGGTTTGATTTGTTTTATCGTCCCATACAAGATTATATATGGTTTAGGGGTCGGGATCTCGACCGTTTACAAATTTTTAATCAGAAGAGGATGGGGTTGAATCCAAGGGACTTCCCTTTTATTTCACATGTTTCATTTGATTTGTGTTATTGTCCAATGCAAGAATATTTATGGTTAAGGGGTGGAATCTCGATCGTTTAAACGTTCTTCAACAAGAGGGGTTGAAGTAACCCCCAGGGACTTCCCTTGTATTGTCTCATACAAGAATATATATGGTTTAGGGATTGTGATCTAGACTGTTTACAAGATAATAGCACATTCTTAATTGGAAGGGAGTGGGTTACTCTCAGTGAGTCAACCTATATTTCATTTGATTATTTTTATTGTCCTGTGATCATTTCTGAAGACTGTGTGTGTTTATCACTTACAATTTCAAGTTAAAGTCATTTGATGTTTTTAAAATAAAATCCCATAGTTAACCCCTCCCCTCTTTATGCCCCTTAAAATACCCCTTAACAGACTCCAATGCACAAACAAAAGATTGATGGCTCCCCTAGACATGTTAGTCTAACAGATTATAAAATCCTTAGTAAATCTGACAAGCCATTTAGGAGAACCGTTGCGGACAAGTTTATCTTTAAATTAGCGAAAGAGGAAGAAGAGGAAGAAGGAGAATAATAAAAATAATAAGAACTGACCAAAAACAATAAGTCTCCAAACTTAAATATTAAACTACAGAAATAAAGCAGGTGCCTGTTCCTGTTACAGAATATTAAATTTAAGCGATATTATCTTATTTGACCAACTTAATTACCTCTCTCTTTGTTTTCAGGTTGCATGACATTTAAATTAAAACATTTTTTTTCTGAAGTTCTTATAAATATATCATTTGTAAACAGGATACAACTGACAATGAGAACGTGCATGTCACTGGGACTTAATAACAAAGTAAATAAGAAACATATGGTGTTCATTTATATCAATGTTTAGATCCGAAGCGTTTTGTGTACTCATGGCATCATTTGTTATGTGCAGGTTATAACAAATAAAGTACTCTAACAAATTAAGACGGTGTTTAATCGTTAGATACTGTATCAGTTGTTTTGTTTTAAATCTGCTCAATGGTATGAAATGTAACTTTCATTTGAAACTATAAAAACGTCGTTATGAAACATGCGAAATGAAAACGTAATTGTGCATTACTGACAAATATAACTCTCGGTGGGATTATGAAATAATATTATAATGCATCGCAAATTTAAGTTTTGGTAGATGATAGTTCGAAAGAAAAATTGCCATGTTCATGTTTTTGTTGCTTACTACTCAGCTAATATATGTATTAATAATGAATTAAGCCCATGTCATTTAATTTTCATAATTTGTTGTAATAGAGAAATAGGAATAATGTATGAGCGCCAGTGAGACAACTTTCCATCCAAGTCATAAGCTGTAAAAGTAAAACAATTATAGTTCAAAGTACGGCCTTAAATACGGTGCCGTAGTTCACAACGAACCACAATCTGTAAAGGGCTATACAATAGGATAGATATCATACAGCTAATTATACAGACACATACGTGCATCAGGAGAACTTAAATATTTAATCATTTCATTTGACGAACCCGATGTATCCTGGTTGTTTTCAGATAACCCAACAAACAAAAACAAAAATTTCATCATTTAATCTAACTGTCATAATAGTTTTCGTTCACAATGTGTAGGTTCTTGTTTACAATTATCTCAGGTTAATGGACTATTTCACAACAATATCATCCTATGCAATGCGTTAACAGGGTAAAATAGGGACAACAGATACCAGAGGCCCGGGGACAGTCAAACTAATAAGTTGAAAATAAACTGACAACTTTATGGCAAACAACATGTGAACCTATCTGTTGAAATAAATCGTCAGTACATAATATCAATATCTATCAGGAGTGTGTTTTGATAAACAAGTGATTGTCTGTCGAGGTTTAGTTTTGTCATCATTTCCATGACCACTCCTGTATCTGTATATCAACATATGTGTACTTGCTGTGCAAACTGTTTCCTATAGCTTAAATTTTTCGGGGATGCCTGTTTGATTGACGTTTATCCAACATCTTTCTTAAACCTACAGTATTAGCTGCTCCAATTGAATTACTTGAAAACGTCTGCTTGACAAATGATATATGTACTTGTTTGTTGTACGTGGTTTTATATGGTTTTCTTCTTCAAAATGCTTTTATTGTACCGGAATCTGGTTTTCTCGTTCGTTAAAAAAATATGTTGTTAATTGTTACAAGATTTAATTACGGAAAGGTTTAGCTGTAAAATTTACGGATTGTTTTCTCTTATGTCACATGCTGTAGTAGGTCATTAATCAGGTTAATATGATTAACTACGCCATTCAAGTGTGATGCGCATTACGGAATAATGACAATTCTGTTATATAAATATTTTCACACTGAAAACGTTTTTATTTCTTCTAGCTATAATTTTAAGACATTGTTTACATATCATACATCCGCAACGATGATGTGGTCAGCTATGATTTTGATACTTTGTGTAATTCATTCACATGTAAGTTATCTAAATACTTATATCTGTTTGTAAACGTAATGTTCTTCCTTTTATTACTGCACTGATGAAATTAACGTATTCCTGTATTTTTAGATCAGTACTTTGTTATACTATGAATTAAAGGCATGTACCAAAATAGATGTACGTATCAATTTAAAAAATGGGATTCTTTTATGAAAATAATTTACAATCATATATTTGTGCGTTCTTTTTCTTTCGTTTGTAGAGAATACAGATCATATTTGGTTGTAAAATCCATGCTTTTGCTCAATATTGGGCACATGCAGAGCAGAATTTGCTTACCTTACAGGATCACCTGAAATCACCCCTAGATTTTGGTGGGGTTCGTGTTGCGCAATCTTTAGTTTTCTATCTTGTTTCTTGTTAACTATTATTTTTCTGTTTGTCTTTTTCAAATTTAGCCATGATGTTGTCAGTTTATTTTCGATTTATAAGTTTGACTGTTCCTCTGATATCTTTTATTCCTCTTTTTTTAACTCTGTATTTTTCGTTAACTAGTCAGCGATACATTTACTTCCCGTTCTCCTTAGAATTGATGACTTGCCATTTTATTTGATTAACCTATATGTTAATATTGATACAGTTCTGAACAAATTCATCAATTTCAGCAATTAAGGTATGTTCTTAAAGTAACTACTTTGTTTTTATTTTGTTGGAATGAACCTTTCGGTATGGTTCTTATGCACTACTCGTTACCATTGTTTAAACAAACGTACGGTTATACTGAATACATAAAGAATAGAATATATGTTTTGTTAACTGGGAAAAAACAATGACATCTTCGTGGTACAAACATATTTCAAATAGTGTGTTGGGATGAACATTTTGTGTATACCTAACTAAGCCTCTAACCTGCATGACAGCAGTATTCTTTATGTTTTAATACAGTAATATTGTCTTTTTTTATACAGTAAGTAACTGATTCACCATATTTTAATTCAGTAATCTTGTCTTTATTTATACAGTCAGCAATCAATCCATCATGTTTTAATACTGTAATCTTGTCTTTTTTATACAGTCAACAACCAATCCACCATGTCCGAGAATAAAACAGACAGGGAAATGCCTTGGTTTGCCGAAAACAGATCAATGTCAGACAGATAGCGAATGTGGACACGGTAATTTTATTTATAAAGTTTGAAACCTTAAAGATGTATGTGACGCAAAGCCACAATTACTAACCGTGAAACCAACTCAACGTTATTATTACTTAGTGTCCAACTATAATAAATATTTGTTCATGTTTAATGCAGTATTCTTATCTTGATTTAACACAGTTAGAAATCGATAAATATAAACTGGTTAGATGTTTAAGTATTTTAAGTTAATCTAGAAGGTGAAACTGAGTAATGGTCAGGATTCTTACTCATATTTGATATCCAAACTAATTTCTATTAATTTGTAAGCCTTGCTTGACTATAACTTATATACCATTTGACAAAAAGTGTGTGGTTGGACAGCTATCAGCTCCATTAAATTATAATGAATAAGAATTAGTACATTCAGTATTTGAACAAGACATAGGTGTTTCCATTTTCTTTGATAATATTGTTTCTTACTGGTGTTTTGTTCTAGATTCGATGTGCTGCCCAAAAGAATGTGGCAAAGAATGTGTGAGTAATGTAATTTAAGGTAACAAAGAGTAAGAGTAAGTGTCTCATACAACTATTTGTCTGTTTGTCTTCCTCGTTTTAGGCTTGGAGTTTTCAGTTCATTTTTCGGCTTGAGTTTTGATGTACCTTTGTGCATATCTTCAAAAAAATTTTAAAAATCGTAAAGATAGACAGGGTTAAAATACCCTGACGATAAATTTGTAAGTTTGCTTAAAAAATGCAACAAAGTTTCCCGTCGTTGAATTAACAAGTGATAAAACTGTTTTATGTGAAGCATGTTTTGAGAACATGTCTAGTGTTGAAAGATATAGAATAAACTCGTGAACTCTCTAAAACGTTTGCTGTTCTACTATCTGTATAGAGTGGGCCATTTTATTTTACTTGTAATATATATCATACATGTGCTACTGCTTTAATGATCCCTATCCGTTATTATTCACTAAATAAAATTGAGAATGTAAATGGGGAATGTATCAAAGAGACAACAACCCGACCATAGAAAAAACAACAGCGGAAGGTCATCAACAGGTCTTCAATGTAACGAGAAATTCCCGCACCCGGAGGTGTCCTTCAGCTGGCCCATAAACAAATATATACTAGTTCAGTGATAATGAACGGCATTCTAATTTCCAAATTGTACACAAGAAACCAAAATTAAAATAATACAAGACTAACAAAGACCAGAAGCTCCTGACTTGGGACAGGCGAAAAAATTCGGCGGGGTTTAACATGTTTGTGAGATCTCAACCCTCCCCCTATACCTCTAGTCAAAGTAGAAAAGTAAACGCATAAAAAAAACGTACATTTAGAATTCAATTCCAATATTTCTCGACAGTTGATTGTTATAATTTGTCAAAGATATTTATAACTAGATATCTACATGTAACTTATTATAAAAAATACAATAATGTATTACAAATTAAGAGGGTTTGTATTTCTTTTGCTGTGTCTTCCAATTATTGTCATCCAATTCTAAACATGTTGATCATATACTTAGGAGCCATAGCTGCTTTTCAAATCGAGATAACTGTGGTTTATTTTGCTTTATGGATTGTAAAGAACAAAGATGAGTTGACAAAGCGCTTAAAGCGTTTCTTAATTCCAACTAATTTGTACTATTGAATAGATGTTTCTTTTTCAATTATAATTTAAGACAGTAAAGCGCAAATGGGGATTATGTCCCACTTTTACGGACAAGCCAGCGAGTGTTTGTGCGCAAGTACGCCTTGGTTTTCAGTGTGGAGGAAATGATGCAGACTGCGCAGGTATGTAACTTGTTTTTTCAGTGATTACTAAATGGGAATGAACATAATGTATAAATAAGAAAATAAACAGCATGTTCACAATTTGTGAAATAATAAAAGTAATTCAAATTTCAAATACAAAAACAAATCCATACGTTAACCACATAAGTATGGAACGCCAGCACTGTCTTATTATGCCCATTTTTCATTATATGTTGTGCATTTACCTTTATATGATGTGCACTTGTCATCATATGATGTGCAAATGTCCTTATATGATGTGCAAACATACTTATATGATGCGCATATATACTTATATAATGTGCAAATATACTTATGTGATGTGAAAATATACTATTATTATGTTGAAAGATCCTTATATGATGTGCAAATATACTTATATTGTGTTGAAAGATCCTGATATGATGTGCAAATATACTTATATGATGTGCAAAGATCCTTATATGGTGTGTACATATCCTTATATGCACATATAAGTATATTTGCACATCATATGAGTATATATGCACATCTTATAAGTATGTTTGCACATACTGTAATGATGTTTGCACATCATATAAGGATATTTTCACATCATATAAAGGTGTTTGCACATCATATAAAGGTGTTTGCACATCATATAATGACAAGTGCACATCATATAAAGGTAAAAGCACAGCATATAAAGGTAAATCCACGTCATATAAAGGTAAATGCACATCATATAATGAAAATGGTCATAACAAGACAGTGTTGGCGTTCCATACATAAGCTTCAGTCTAACTTATGATCTTCAACCCACTGCTGCATTACACGAGGACAGTGAAGAAAATTAATTTTAGATATATATATTTTGAAAATCATTGCATGTTCAATACCATGTGCCATTTAGTTTCAATACAAATGACGAAGGTCGGTGTTTTTTTTCTGGACAGTCCGGCTTCCTCCACCAATAAAAACTTGCCGCCACGAAATAGCGAAAAAAAAATGGGACTTAAGAGAAGCATTAAAACACCAACAATAAACCAATATTTTACAATTGTAAATCATTTTCCAACAGGAACTAAGAAATGCTGTCCAAATATGTGTGGATCTCGACAGTGTAAAGAACCCGCAACGGCAAGTAGCTTAAAAAAAATCGATGTGATGTTTAACTTTTTGTGTTCAGGTAATATTTTCACATCGTGATATAGCTGGCATAGGAGTTACAAAAGCAAAATAAAGAACAAAACATATAGCTTAACAAATAAGTACAAATAGAGAGTAGTGGGGTGTTAAATTATAATCAAAATATCAGACAATAATGTGATAAAGTAGACCGGTATCATGACTTCATTAAAAAAAGAAGTAAGACCATCTCCAATATCAGGGCATATTATTGTTTGTTCACCAATGAAAGGGGTAGGTCCGGTAAAGGCCGTTTTTGTCCTCAAATTTAAGATTCACATGTCGAAAGATTGTGTACACTCTTTAAACACTTACAAGTGTCTATTTCAGTTGATTCAGTTAGTTTATGTGAACAATTTTACTGATTTACGCATTAAAAACTCTCCGATTCAACCTTAAATATGAAAAATCTTTTAAATATGCCAAAAATGTAATTTTTCAGATGGTTTTGGTCAAAAATGAAAGTGGTCGCATCCGTGTTCATCCTAAAACATTGTATGTTATGTAGTAGCATCAAATACAACCAACATTTCAATATTATGAATAAGTACAAATGCGGCCACTTTTATTTGAGACGGAAACCGTCTAAAATTTAACGGAAATGCTTAAATTATGAAGATTTCAGTAATTAAGCATGACTTAATGATGATACTTCCCGATATATGTGCATTGTATTGTTGAAAAAACAGCCAATATTAATGTAGCAGAATCATTCAATTTTCCAATAAATAACAAAAAGTTAACATTTTAAAAGTTTTGTAAAACTTCTATATTTTGTGGCCAAAAAGGGGTCTTACTAGACCTACTCCTAACGTACCTCCTTTTAAGGAGCATATGGGATACTGATCCCTATATGAATGCAAATTTGAAAGAAAAAAACTCATGATACCTACCTCCTTCCAGAAAAATTCTTTATGAATATTTTAAATCTAATATATAGAACAGAATGTTGACGTTCTATACGAATCCTTTAGTGTTTGAGACGAGAAATGTTTGATATGATATAAGTCCTTCTTTACTGCAATATGTTTAATATCTTGTACATGTTCCTAGAGAGCCTTGGTTTATGCAATAAATACATGTTTTTGCAAACAAAAATATTTCAACATGCATCTTTTGAAAATATTGATTTCATAATGATTGCGAAACGACTGAGGGGCAAAGTAGATTTTTTTTTTGTTCTGTGCCATTTTGTCTCTTGAGGAGAGTTGTCTGATTGGCAATCATACCACATCTTCTTTTTTTATGTTTCTTGTATTTTGAGTATCATAAAACCTAAAACATAATAATATGAATTTATTATTATGCGTTCAATAGATATTTTGTGTATTTTGTAATAATAGACATGATAGATATAAAATCACAACAGTACTTAATTCCGAAGAAATAATTTAAAACGGAAAGTTTATAAACAAATGGCAAAATCAAAGCTCAAACTCATAAAATGAATTTATAACAACTGTCATATTCCTGACTCTAAACATAATTTGTCTTAGGAAGAAATGATGGATTGAACATGTTGTTTTTCGCTAGCTAAACTTCTCACTTGTATGACGAAATTGATCAATCTACAGCAATACTAATCTTCAAATAAGCCAATTGACATTTTTCTTTTTGATTTTTCTAATCTTTAAAAAAATATATATATTTTAGAAACCTCGACCAGAGTGTTCATCTAGATTTTCTCAAACCAAGGCCGCAGCCTGTCACTTTCACGAATGTAGTCACGATAAGGAATGTACCAAAGGTGAGTACATTCAGATATTGAATACAAATTTGATATTGAGACATGAATTCCAAACAACAAACATTAGAGGATTAAGTATTTGATTGAAAATCTGATTCAAACTAATTCCAATGTGGTTTTGAGTTAATCATTTGTGAAAAGTAAAACCACAAAAATACTCAACTCAACGCAAAATTAAAAATGGAAAGTAGGGATTCAAATGAAAAGAAAAAAAATTAAACATATCAAACAAATGGACAACAACTGTAATATTCCTGATTTGGAACAGGCGTTTTCTTTTGTAAACAATGGTAGAATAAAGCTGGTTGTATAGCTAGCTAAACATATGCATTACCTCATCTGGTAATTAAAATCATTCGTTATTTTTCCCCAAGATTGGGGTCACAGAAAAACATGTCAGTCTATATAAAAAAAAGAATACAAAGTGCGTCTCATTTCACGTTAATTATTTATATCTTGGCATCATTAATTTGTTTACGATGCTCATGACGACATCTGTTTTATCATGCTTAGTTTTTTTGGCGTCTCAATTTTTAAGTTGCGAAGTCCCATCGCTATAATCGTCTGTGAATCAATAGAATTAATCATATTGTTTCAGGTAAAATATGTTGTGATGTTACTTGTGGAATAGGATGTACAGAACCAAATGTGAGTTGAAATAAGGTAACGAATCCGCCCAATTTGTCGTCGGTGGCCGAGTTGTCTATGTAGGTAATACTGTATCCACTAGCCAGTCAACACTATCGTTGTGAGTACGAACCCCACTCGTGGGGTTGAACTCGACTCAAATCTTTATTGACAGTTTTCCTATCGAAGGTCAGTGATTATCCCCGGGCACTTCGGTGTCCTCTATCAATAAAAATAGCCTTATTGCGGTGCTTACCAAAGTTAAAAACAATTTAAATCAATTTATAACTTGTTTTGCAAAAAATCGGATATTAATTGTACTATTAAATGATTGATTAATTCATGGTTACGAATTATATTGTTCTTCCACTAACACTGCATGAAATGATGCATTTAATGTAAAATAAATGCATATGTTTTGCATATTAAATTTCAAATTACCAAAAAAATTATGCATTTACTTCGCTGGAAAATTTCTAAGAAAATATATATTTAAACTAAATTTAATTTTGCATATACAATTCCCAAATTTCAACATAGTTGAAAGGTATTTTAAATAAATTTCAAATTCAAAGAATTTACAAATAGACTAAATTTGAATGAATTTCTAATTTAAAGAATTTTTAATATAAATTAAATGTAATAAGACAGTGGTAGCGTAATACAATTTGCATGAAGGGGAATCATGTAAAACCATAAGTTAACCCTATTTTCACATTTGAAATAAATAATTTGTAAATTTCAAATCTGAAATTAACCTTATTTAAGAATTGTGTAAACACAGTAAATGAATTGACCGTACAGTTTAGTTTTATATCCAATGCAAAAATATAAAATGGTCGCTCTTTGACATCGTGGATATGTTGTCAGATTATGTATGTGATACTTTACTTATATAAATACATGTTCTGTTTGTGATGACGTATCTAAGCAAAGTTATTGTTGTTTCAACTCATTCCACTTGTTAAAGGTCACAGTGGCCGAAACGTGAGTAAAATTGTGTTGTATTTTACAACCAACCAAGGAGTATGTATACATATAAACGTTTTTGCATATTTTAGTTTTAACTGACCTTTTGTTTGTTTTCCTTTTGCAGTGAATTCATCAGAATGATAAGATACATTTTGACGAAGCTGAAACCAACAGGCTGATTATAAAATACTTGCTCCAAATTGCTTGTTTTGTATAGCTTATAGATACTTTTGAACAATTTAATTTATATATACTTGTATTATTCTATAAAAAAATATAAGACTAAATGTAAATTAAAATAAACTGACCTCTTTTCTGTATCCTGCATGCCTCGCATCAGGGGTACCTAATTGGGTTTTCTTATTTATTTATTTTTGTGTACCAAATGTAAGTGAAAAACCTTTTTGATTTGAAACAAAGGGTATTAATCATATTGTTTCAGGTAAAACCTTACATGCACTGACATGATGCATGCCACCACCTCTTTATATCGTGTTGCTTAGTCATTTGGGTTTCTATGTTGTTGTTTTTTTTAAATATTGGTTGTATGCTGGTCTTTTTTTTATTTTTTAGGCGGTGTAAATAGATGCATTAAGATATGTGATATAACTGCCAATGAGACAACTCTCCAATCCAAGTCACAAATAGTATTTTGTTTTACCTTTGTATGAGTTTTAATATCCCTTTTATCTTTTTTCGCCACTCAATGTAAATAAAACTTCTAAAACAAGACAGTGGCATGATCGAATAGTCTTTTATATAGATAAAGAAAGATGTGATATGTGTGCCAATGAGACAACTCTCCATCCAAGTGACAATTTATAAAAGTACAATATTGTAGGTCAAGGTACGATCTTTAACACGGAGCCTTTGCTCACACAGAACAGCAAGCTATAAAGGGTGTAAAATTGTCTAGTGTAAAACTATTCAAACGGGAAAAATAAAAGTATAATCTTTATTAAAACTAAAAACGAGAAACATGTATGAACAGTATAAACAAACGACAACTTCTGTACATCAAATTATTGAATAAGGACAGAGAATTATTCGGCTGGCATCCTCTATAAGTTAACCATGTGAATGTATAATTATAATAATTCCTTTTGGCGGCAACAATCACAATAATTGAAAGAATACATTAAGGCTCCATGCACATAGTTATCCAAGGTATCAGTATTATAATTTAATACGCAAGATGCGCGTTTCGTCTACATAAGTCTCATCAGTGACGCTAAGATCTAAAAAGTTATAAAACCAAACAAATACAAAATTGAAGAGCATTGAGGACCCACAATAAAAAAAAAAAACTCCATAAACGCAAGATGTGGTTTCTCTGAACAAACAAAGAAACATTCGGCTAGAGATATGATTTTTATTTTTAGTTCATTGATATATTTCGGAGTTTAGTATGACTTCCATTATCAATGAACTAGTACATATTCTACATATTGTCCAGCTGAAGACGACTCCGGAAGAGGAATTTTCTCGCTGGATTGAAAATTATTGGTGGCGTTCTGCCGTTTTTTATTCTTTAATCGGATTTCCCAGATTTCCGTTCTCAATTTAATGTTTCGAGTTTGATAAAGAAATATGATTCGACTATAGTTAAACAATTATTGTTTAATGTAAACTCTGATTATAGCCAGGCTTACTTGATTAATTGGGGCTTCGATGGCCGAGTGGTCTAAGTAGTTACTACTGTAATCACTAGCCAGTCAACACTAAGGTTGTGAGTTCGAACCCCGCTCGTGTGGGTGCACTCGACTCCAATCTTAATTAACTAGGAATGTCAGTTTTTTTTATCGGGGGTCGGTGGTTTTCTTCGGGCACTCCGGTTTCCTTCGCCATAAAAGACCGTCCGCCACGAAATAGCCTAAATGCGGTGCTTAAAAGTGGCGTAAAAACACCAAAAATAAATAATAATTAATTGAGTAATTACATATACTTGTGTTGGAGAAATATTTATAAGTTATAAAATCAGAGGGAGGAAAATAATTTTCGAAATATTCATTGCTCCTTTTGTATATTTTAGTTTAACTATAATTAGATTGTATCCCAAGCGGATCAAATTGATCCTGATATGTATTTTAGTCTATCTGAGTGGTATATCATATCATACACAAGTTCAGTCGGTTTTGTTTTTGTTTTTTTTTGTTTTTTGTTGGTTTTTTTGGGGGAGATGGGTTGTTAACGGATTCATTTGGCTTCTGTCACAAAGAAATGTAGTATTATTGACAATGCAACCATTTTACAACAGCAATAGAATGATACAGTTAACTAGTTTCCTCTGATGTATTCAAACGTTTGCATTATTTCATTTCAATTGTGTTTCTATTAATCATGATGCTCTTGTCCAGTCTTGTTACAAACAAGTACATTTGTATAACGAACTTTTACATTCGGACATGTATTAGGATGTTATGCATCAAAAAGTACGCTCTTTCACCAATTGGTTAATTTAAGAGTATAATAATAATTCATAAGAAGCATTCTTTTTTTTAAATCAATCTAGGATATATATTACAATACATGATTTAAACTGAAATGATATATAGCATATAAGGTAAACATAAATGAAGAGACAAGGTGAAATTACTATTTTTCGAATAGCCAAGAGTAAATATTCCAATAAACCTTAGGAATCAAGCAAGACGATAGAACATGCATGCAGTCAGAAACAATTTGCTTTTTTGTAATTTTATGCAAAATAGAATAAGAGTATGACAATCTCTCTGCCTAACATATACTTATACTGTTTTATAATAGTTGGCTATTTATATGCAGGTTTGCAAATGTCAAATATTAAATAAAGTGTATCGAATTAATGAATCTCTTTATGTCACTGCGTAATGTAACACATTTCATAATTTTTACCTAGTATAAACTGGGCGTTATTTACACAAAATATGCACGTAAAGTACATATAATATAAAACAATTTATATATGTTTATCGAAAATAACACGAATAATTCACATTAAGCGGACTATAAAATCAGATTTAATTTATCATTTTCTGCATATGGAAATGCATGTACTAAGTCAGGATTATGATAGTTATTTTCCATACGCCTGATGTGTTTGAACTTTTAAATATGCCATTTGATTATAGACAGTGTTGAAGTTTTCTTGGAGTTAAGTATGTATCTGCTAATTTACTTTTGCTTCTACAAAGGATGTAGAACAGTTACAGTATAATTATCACTGAACTAGTATATATTTGTTTAGGGGCCAGCTGAAGGACGCCTCCGGGTGCGGGCATTTTTCGCTACATTGAGGACCTGTTGGTGACCTTCTGCTGTTGTTTTTTTATTTGGTCGGGTTGTTCTCTTTGACACATTCCCCATTTCCATTCTCAATTTTACAGTATATACCATCAATTTTCTATTAATCTTGTCTATAAATATAAAGAAATAAAAAAAATTGAGACGCTTTTTTTAACACTTCGCAATCGACAAACATGGTTTGGTTTTGATTTTCCCTAAAATGTTTAGGCAGTGTTGCACCCACAATATAGGTCAACATAAAACAATAATCAAAATGTCATATGTAGAAATCTGACAAGCTGCAAATCCTTTGTATATGCCATCAATTCAATTTAAAAGTATAAGCTTTAAAATTTGATGTCATATGAACACAGTCGTATAGCACCGAGGTTAAGTGTCAGGCTGACTGTCGAACGGACACGCGTAAATACACATTCTCCCATCCTTAGGATCGTCATGTGTATGTCATGCTTTAACAATGTAGACAGTAAGTAGGGTCTGCAACATGAGACGATTTTGACAATAAGGAACGTTTGATTTAGGCAGACATGTTGGATTGCAATAGACCCTTATACAGACCCATCAGAGTTGTAACAAAGATATATATTTTTTATCGTACTGAGAACGTGTCACTTACTTAATGCGAGGCACGGAATTAACATTCTTTATCCTTGTTGTTATCAGATACATGTAACCTGACAATTTAAAAGAAAATATTTCCTGATTTAGATAGGTGTACATTTTCGGTAACAATAGCATCATTTATAATAAAATGTGTCCTTAATTTCATTTATCGTCAATATATATGAGGTGCAATCGTAGCACCATTGATCATTGTATATTTTTATTAAGAACATGATTGCAAGATTAACCACCATTCTTTATTTTTGTCATAATGTCTATTACAACTTTTGTCCGACTCTTTCAATAATTGAACTTTGGATGTAACGCGTCTTCTGATTGGCTGACGTCTTTTTGTGCATCAACTCATAGATATACACGATAATAGTTATGTCACCATGACGTCATTGACGTTTTTGCATGATTTACGCCGGTTTAAAATGGAATTTCGAATTAGATTATAAGAAATGACTGTAATATATTGTTTCTGTTTTGTTTTTTTCTGTTATTTCTTCATAGTCAGAAAAAAATATTACACATGTTACAGTCATTCTAAATAAACGTATGTGTTCTTCTATGCAAATGTTTCTTTTGGCTTGTATTTTTTTTCGGTGGAAGCCTGTCTCATTGTCCCACTCTATATCTTTTATAATACTTCAATATTAGCCTCTACGTTTAGATTAATTGTATCCATAAAATTCTACTTTTGATTGTTTTAACATTCTATTACTGAAATGTTAAGCTGCATGAGACTGATGCCGGTAACATACTGTAGCAGGTCTTAAATCAGGTTAATATGATTTACTAAGACATGTACTATGCATTCAAGTGTTATGCGCATTATGAAATAATGTCGAATGTCGTTATATAAATGATATCACACTTCGTTTCTCTTTTTGCTCGTAACACGTATTAGTTGGAGTTTAAATATCATTCGAAAATGTGGCCAGCCGTGATTTTTTTACTTTGTGTAATTCATTCACATGTAAGTTATATACATACTTATATCTGTTTTTAAACGTAATGTTCTCCATTTATTTCTGCATATACTTATTTTTATTTAGATCATTACTTTGTTATATTAGAGATGACCAGGATAATGACGAACGAACGTACGAAAGCGTAACTTGACGAATCGTACGAAGCGGGAGCGGTAGTTTATACATATTAATGAATTAGTCAAACATAAAATCGTCCAAGTGAAGAAATTACATGGTTCACTTCGGTGTTGACATGAATATCAATTACATGGTCATTTTTATAAATTTTCTGTTTACAAAACTTTGAATTATTCGAAAAACTAAGGATTTTCTTACCCCAGGAGTAGATTACCTTAGCCGTATTTGGCACAACTTTTTGGAATTTTTGGTCCTCAATGCTCTTCAACTTTGTATTTGTTTGGCTTTTTAACTATTTTGATCTGAGCGTCACTGATGAGTCTTATGTAGACGAAACGCGCGTCTGGCGTATAAAATTATAATCCTGGTACTTTTGATAACTATCTGCATGTAGTTTAAAGAAATATTAACTGTGTATAAGCTTACTCCGATCATAAATAGCTTAATGTTTGCTACAATAGAAAAAGGTGCACTCGATATTTTAGACTCTGTTTTAAAATTCGATGTCCCAAAAGTGTTTTAAGGGTATAAAATGGTGAAAGCATAGATATCAAATTTTACCATATTGATATGATTTATTTTTAATTTTAAATCTTGTTTTCTTTTCCGAAATTTATTTGTCTTCGTTGGCTTATGCCCCCAGACAAGCCAGATAAGGCTAATTACAAGGAACCCAGATCAAATCAAAGAAATTAGTTCCTAAATTTAGTTTTTTGAAATATTTTGCATGTCGTAAAAGGGGATGCTATAAAAATATATATTGAAGTTTATAACCACTGTATTGATGCTTTTGCTAATCAAAGTGCAGTTGCGTCTCTTATGGTTATTATATTTTCCGCTCATTTGATTAGCTTATTCATTATAATTGCAAACTTATGTATATACGAATACTATTATCCAATTTACCACGTCATAGAAGGCGCATACGGGTGAGGGTCAAACCTTTGAGCACACAGATGGACCTAAAGTACATTTCAACTGGTTAAGTATCACATTATGGCATAAAAAAAAAATAATCAGACAATATTATTAAAACATCATTTTGAAATGTTGGTTAAGACATTCTTGAGACAAATACATTTGTTTGTGTGACATTTGTCCGATTGCTATATGGCTTCATGTGAAAATCGACAATTGAGGACAAAGCTCTTATTTTAATTATAGTAAACATGTAATTACCGGAAATTAAGTTATTTTGTACCTATTTATCTACACTAAATCAATGGATATATTACTAAATAAAATCCTTTCACATTTCAAACGTCGAAAATAATGACCTATAGACTTGAAAGGCTTTTATTGGGAAGAAGCAAAATACATTATTTTCTCGCCGAAACACCAAAGTGACAACCAACTTTACAATTTACGAATGACATACATTTGTTCT
Source organism: Mytilus trossulus (assembly GCF_036588685.1). NCBI lineage: Eukaryota > Metazoa > Mollusca > Bivalvia > Mytilida > Mytilidae > Mytilus > Mytilus trossulus. The sequence goes on from NC_086377.1 coordinate 66,850,936, forward strand.
CCATGCCCCAACAGCACTTTCTGGGTTTGAATCGTTTATTGTATTTCCGTTACTTATACCATTGGTGTCTAGGATCATAACTAAAACTCTTAAACTAAATTTCCTTCCACGAGGACCAAAACTGCATTGGCTAGAGGTATAAGGTATGATTGAGATCTCACAAAACACGTTTAACCTAGCCGCATGTTTGCTTTTATCCCAAGTCTCTGGCCTTTGTTAGTCGTGTATGCATTTTTTAATTTAAGTTCGTTTATATGTGTTGGAGTCTAGTATGACGTCCATTTTCACTGAACTAGTGCATACTTTTATTGAGGGGTCAGCTGAGGCCCATCTCCGAATGCGTGATTTCTCGCGGAGTTGAAGACCTTAAGTAGCCTTCGCCTGTTATCTGATCTTTGGTCGGGTTGTTGTCTTATTGACATATTCCCCATTTCCATTCTGAATTATATTTAGAAATATTGTTTGCTGATTTTATTTTGTAACAGCGGTCCAAGTTTTTGCCTAATTGTGAAAGGAGAATATGTCAGGAGATCACAATAAGGCTTGCAATTTCAAGGGACCATTTTGATTATTTGTTCTATTGTTATTTTGTGATAATTTAACAGAATTACAGCCAATTGCATTGAGTGTGTAGGTAGCTAAACAATGAAGTAAATATTATATAAGGTATACTACCCTCCTTTTATTATGGGTCAAAGAACGGCCTTCAACACGAAGCCTTGGCTATAATGTATGTTTTATTTTCATAAGCTTGGGTGGGGGTGGGGTGTTCTACCTCACACTACCCCACAACCGCTATTGGTATTTTTTATACACATTAGCATCTACATTTATCTTATAAATTTGTTGTGAGGTTCCAATGTCGTCATTTGCATTTTTGAAGGACCAAGTAAGCCTTGTATGAAATCTCATGACCAGTTTAACACTAAAAAGATTGCTCCATCAGATGTTGACAGGTATGATAAAAGACTACCATATGAGTGTTGGGGGTTAAAGGGGGGTGGTGGCTAGGATGAAATTTGAAAAAGCAGGACATGAATGTGGTGTAAAATAAATGACAATTTATGTAATAAAAAAGTCAGGATAAACCTATATAAAAATGCAGGACCGAATAGGGTGAAAAATAAAAAGGACAGAGATCACAAAGAGTGCAGGACAACATTTAACAAACTGCCCCACCCCCTCCTCATTTAGAATTTTTTTTTGAACGGGCTTAAAAAAAAACGACATATTTTTTAAATATAAACTGATCGATGAGATTACATATCATAAAAATTGAATACCCAATTAAAAAGACAGATAAAGAAACGATCCCACAGCATCACATTTACATATTGTTTGAGATAATCAAAATTATGCCTTCATATCTGTACGAGTATAGTAAAAGTTGTCGGTGCACTCGAATACTCCTGAGCGTGATGTTTATTTCATCATTGGTCCAACGATTATGAAAAGTACATGTATACTATGATATCGTAACATACGTAACACTTGTATACGTCTTTTATCGATAAATCATGAAAACCATTTAAAATTGGTATATTTAATGCATTTCTCTCTATTATCTTGATTGTATCCGAATACAATTCAAACAAATAAATCATTACATAACAACACTTTTTTTTAGGTACGTTTGTAAACATACAATTACCGCTCCTTATACGTTCGTTCGTCGAGATAGGTTCGTTCGTCAATATCCTGGTCATCTCTAATATGAGATATTGTCTTCATGTAACGAAACATATGTACGAATCAATTCAAAAATGATTATTTAACATATATACAAAAAAACATATTAATTTACAATTATATATTGGTGCGTTCTTTTTAAAACTTTCGTTTGTATCGTTTACCATGAATATGGAACATATTATGGTTGTAAAATCTTTTTATTTTTGCTTTACAGTCAGCAATACATTTACATCTCCTCCTTTATATTTTTTTTCTATAAATTCACTTTTTGCAAACGTAAGAATTGTTCTAAATACTAAAGTTTGTTCTTATTAAAGGCATAGTAAACCTAAGTCGATTTCGGCAAAACTTTTTGAATTTTTGGTCATCAATGCTCTTCAATTTTGTACTTGTTTGGCTTTCTTTACTTTTTTGATCTGAGAGTCTTTAGTGAGCCTTATGTAGAAAATACTTATCAAAGGTACCAGGATTATAATTTAGTACGCCAGACGCGCGTTTCGTCTACATAAGACTCATCAGTGACGCTCATATAACTCATAGAGATAAACCGCACGTATGGTGTATTAAATTATAGAACTCCTTTATAAATGAATCATAAAAAGAAACACATAATCATTGTTATTGACATCGTTTGAAACCTTATATAAGTGGGTCTTACTAGCAAACAAACAATATGTTTGTCTTATATAAACAGTCACCAATACATAATATAAAGAAATCATGGTCTGGCTTAAAGAAGAAAAGGAAAATGAAAATGAATGTATTTCCCGTAGGCCGTTAGAAATCTAATATAATCAGACAATCGTTAGAAATATCTTATTTTAGTGCAAAAGTTGATCCACCAAACGTGTTACCACTGCTTTTAAATAATTATGATAATTTCCTCCTTAAAAAATGTATCTATTGATTATTTATGTTTAAATATTGAAAGCAGCGACAATAAAAGTACATTTCAGATTTTGATACTGATCATAACGCACTTTTGTTAAATATAGGATTTATCGAATGTTATATGATATACTTTACTTACTGTAACGATATTTTCTTATATGTAAGTGGGTGGCACACTTGTGTATCATTTCGGTTGAAGAAAAAAATTTTTTTTAGCTACGAATAGTTGGTTCAGACTAGAAAAATATTGGTTTTTTTTATGAAATTGTCAAACATTTACACATATCGTCCACGGTTGCTATATTTTATAACACAGAAATGGAAGCAATACCGTTACAGATTTATTGAAGGGCAGTCTTTAAGCAGCAGACAGGTTCAAATTGTCTTACTCATGGCTTACGTGATATCTTATCATGACAAACAATAAAAAATATTCTTATATGTATTCACATAAAACAATTATGATAGAAATATGATAATCTGACGTGGACTTTTTTGTATGTTTTCTCTTACTTTTATCTAGTATTCAGATTTAACAACTTTAAAAATCAATATTTTGAAGAAAAAAAAGAAAAAAGGAGAGGCGAAAGATACCAAAGGGACATTCAAACTCATAGATCGTTAATAATCTGGAAACGCAATTGCTAAAAACAAACAAACAGTCAAATAATAGTATACAATAATTCAATACACAACATAGATAACGAAAGACAAAAACTTGGGGATCGACAACATCATAAAAGGATGTGTGGGTGTTTGAAGGATTTCACATGTACTTTGATTGAGTTGATTTAATAATGAAAAAAAGAAGTTTCAACTATCCTGTGTTAAACTTCTACTATACAGAAAGTGTCCGACAAACATATTGAGGTTGAGTCCAGACTTGTTAAAATATTGCATACACCTTTAGAAATAAAAAATCAAAATCTGAGCTGAGAAATCGACATGTGATTCAACTTTCAAATCTTGAACATAAAAAGATGTTTTTCTAATCTTATAAAATGAACATCATGAACTAGAGATATAGGACTATTCTCATGAGTCAAAATGCTGCAAACTATAATTGTCAAACACATTTAGAGTAGACGGAACACAAGAATGTGTCCATAGTACATGTATGCATTATACGCACTGTCATTTCTATATTTAGTTGACCGCGAAAATGGGATAAAAACTCTAATGTGGCAATAGATTTGGAAAGATTATTGCATGTGGAACACGGAATCAGTTAAAAATTGATTGTACTTCAACTTCTTTAGAAACTACCTGGACCAAAAACTTACACCTGAAGCGGGATTTTCGGACGAACGAACGGACGAACGAACGAACGCACAGACTACAACATATGAAGCCCAAAATATAGGCCGAAAAAATTGTCGATAAAGAAATACTGTTAAAAACATTGACATTACAAACTAGACCGTTAACTTATGAGCATCAAGTAATATGCAGTTACGTCTGAACCTGTGACAACTCAAATACAGATATTCTACATCAGATTACCAGTGCTGGTGATACAAGGCTAGAAACACATTCTGGGTATATACTTCGTCTAAAAAACAGCAGGACAATGCTAGATCCGTAAATTTGCGGAAGAACATTTTTGTTCTAAAAATGTTCTTCCCTTGCTTGGATTCGAAATCAGGCTTCTATTATATATTGGCACCAAATAGCCTTGAACTATGCCCGGCACGCACTATATATACACTACAATTATAATATTATTTGTACATTAACAACAAATAACAAAGATTAGGATCTCAAACGTCAGTTGTATCTCAGAACAATATTATTAGATCCTACTGGTAACGAAGAAACTGATATTATTGTGATAGTACACAATATAGGGTAAACTATGATATCATATGATTGATATTTTTTCCGTACGTTGTTGAAACAGTAATTTTATCTTTATTTATACAGTCAGCAATCGATCCACCATGCCCAAAGATAAAACAGACAGGAAAATGTATCGGTTTACCCAAAACGGATAAATGTCAGACAAATAGTGACTGTAACCACGGTAGGATTACAATTTGAAATCTTTAAGATATATTTGCCAAAAAATAAAAGTATTAACCGTACAAACAACTCACCCTACACGATTTTATCACCACATTTAGTGATAACAACGCGTAGGGTTGGTTTGCCTGTATCCTGCTCGGTCTCCGCATATTATAATTAAAAGAAAATGTATAAAATAAAAAATCATTTTAAGAGCTGATACAAAAAGTAAAATCACCAAAATACTGAACTCCGAGGAAAATCCAATCGGAAAGTCCCTAATCACATGGCAAAATCAAATGACAAAACACTAAACAAATAGACAACAACTGTCATATTCCGAACGTGGTACAGGCATTTTCAAATGTAGAAAATGGTGGATTGAACCTGGTTTTATAGCGCTAAACTTCTCACTTGTACGACAGTCTCATCAAATTCTTTTATATTTTCTACGATGCGTGAACAAAATACATAATAAGTAAATTAGTCAAAATATGGGTACAGCAGTCATCACTGTGTTACAATCGTAAAACAAAATATCTGTCAAAAAAGCACAAAAGCATCTATCAAATTAAAAACAAATTAAAATGACTGAGAAAAAGTTTCACGTTATGGTCCTTATCAAACCAACGGAACTGTCTCGTGAAAAAACGGGTATAAAAGCCCTGTATAATAATTTTGGTTAACCAATTCAAATTAAGAACTCACAAGGTTTTTTATATAGAGTTTTAGTTGTTTGTGTGTGGACAGGGATAACATTTAAATAATATTACGTTGATAAGTATTAACGAAATGCATTTTTTTTTAATTTTTTCTATATACCGTATTTTTTCTCTTTTTACACAAATCTGACAAATGTTTTGCAAATATTCGTAGCGATACCTAAAATTAAAATTTTTGACATATTTACTCTTTACACACATGAAGGTTCATTTAATTCACTGAGCCATTGATTGCCAATTAAACAAATATCTTGAAATATACGATTCCATTTTCTTCGATTCCGTAATATTATATTGTTTCTTTTTGGTTTTTATATTTTTAGACTCGATGTGCTGCCCAAAGGAATGCGGAAAAGAATGTGTAAGTACTTTTTGTTTAATTAACAAGAACAGAGTCATTGTCTCGTTCGTTTTAAATATTTTCATACAACATCCATGTAACAATTCGAAATCCATAATTGATCCCGCCCGTATCCCAGAATGTGACCTACGGAATATGACGTATTACCGGATGCATACTTACATGAGCAACGCGATCGATAGTACATGTCACGAAGGATATGTAAAGATAAACATTCCACTCAAATCAGGTTTCATTAGGTTAGTGCTGAACTTTATTAGTGTTCTGTGAGTGTGGGTGAATCTTTCATATGTTTGGCTTCTTTTCCAAAAAAGGCTAAAATAAGACAACAAATTATACAGGAAAGACAGTGTTGTAACATTTAAACGATAAGTTTGCTTCAATAAAGGCAACATAGTTTTTCGATGTTCAAATACATACTGTTAAACGTGAAAGTAAAAAAACAGTTGGCGAAGTTTCCGATTTGTCTTACTGAAAGTGAGCAATTCACGATTCAAAAGTGACGTGGAAGTCTTTGTAATGTTTAAAAACGAAACCTATACTTTGGAACCTCATCATCTTTTCATATTTGCGATAGAGCACAAACTCGTGAAATCACTAAGACTTTTGCTGTACTAGTGCTATTTTACTCTTTATATATTGTAATGACTTTAAAGAAAACCCTTATGACGTATTAAATTTAAATTTTGATTAATAAGCAATTCTATAAAACAAAAGAGATAAAGTAAGGAGTAGTTGTAAGTGGAATGTCCACCAAAGATGAGTTAATAAAGTGTTAAAAAGCTCTACTAAAGTCGAACTAATCTGTAATATCAAAAGTGATATATATGTACATGCATATAGAAATTCCCTTTTCAATTATAATTTCAGACAGTAAAGCGTAAATATGGACTATGTCCCACTTTTACTGACAAACCATTGAGTTATTGTATGGTAGCTTTCCTTATTTCAAATTGTGGAGGTAATGACGCAGACTGTTCGGGTATGTACCTTGTATAATAGTGATTTCAAAACAGAATAAAAATGCAAAAAAACGAAAACAACAAATTTAGAACTACATTGTATTTTAAGCTCCGACGGCATCAATTGGTGATTTAATGGTCGCAAGTTAAATGTACTGGCAATGCGTAAGCAAAAACATAGGGTTTTGCGACCATCAAATCATCAATTGACGCCGTCGGAGCTTAGAATGCAATATTGTTATCTCCATTCTAATCAAACTGGGATAAAACAACGTCTATTGATACATTAAAAATCTGCAATACGTTGTCTGCGCTTGTGCGAATGTTTTCATAGCATCAATTGTGAATTGCTGCCAAAATGATTGTGACGTTATCCAATCAAATTTAACGTTACAAACAGTGTTGCATTATAATGATGTATAACGAAGAAAAGAAGAAGGTAAGCAGCGTGTTCACAAGTTATGAATTAATAAAAGTATTTCAAATTTCAAATGCAATTACAAATTAAGTATTAATACTTACAAGATTACATTAAGTGTAAATTATGATCAGATGAGCTTTAGTTTAACTTATGATCAACAACCGCTGTGACTTTTTAACGAGGACCATTGAAAAGAAATTGCAAAAAAAGCCTTAAATGAATCCTGATAATTCTTCACTTTACTTTAAAAAAAAAAAAGGTTCCTGTTCAGTTTAAACACGATTGAAAAAGGTTGGTGGTTTTTAACGGCAACTTCTTAACTTCTTCCAACAATTATAAATAGCCGCCACGAAATAGCCTAAAAAATGGCGTTGACAACAACAGTCAATCAATTGTATTCCGGATTTTTTCAGGTACTAAGAAATGCTGTCCAAATATATGTGGATCTCGACAGTGTAAAGAACCAGCAACAGCAAGTAGCTTAACACAAATTATATTTCACAAGTTTGTGTTTTGATATTCAGGTTATATTTTCCAAATAGCTGTTACAGAAGTTATGAGTGATGGATAAAAAGGGCAAAATAAAGAACAAAATAAGAATATATTTTTTTTAATTTGATGTTAATCCATCTGCATCATTGTACATCGTGTACATGGTCTCAGAAAGCCGCGGTTTAAACAAATTTTGAATATATTGGTTCTTAGATTGAAAGCAGAACGACTGGTAGGTAAAGTAGACTCTCTAATATTCTTAGTATTATAGAACTTAAAACACCATACTGTGAATTCATTATTATTCGTTTGATACATTTGTGGATGCAATTTGTCGATACAGATAAACCATAAATTGAAATAATCAACAATTTAAGAATTGTCTTATTGCTAGTATGCACCCTTTTTCGATACAAAAAATAATACATTGTATCTACGAAATTAATCAATCTACAACAATATATTTATAATTCAAATTTTCCAATCTACATTTGTCTTTTTTGATTTTTCTAATCTTTAAAAACTAAAAAAATTGTAGAAGCCCCGACCAGAGTGTCCTTCTAGATCTTCTCAAACCAAGGCCGCCGCCTGTCACTTGCACCAATGTAGTCATGATAAGGAATGTACCCAAGGTTAGTACATTCAGCTATTAAATACAAATTAGTTATTGAAATATAAATTCAAAACAACGAACATTTGAGGATTATGTATTTGATTGAAAACCTGATTGAAATCGTCCCTGATCGTCATTATCAGGACATTTAAACATCGTCCCTGATCGTCATTATCAGGACATTTAAACATCGTCCCTGATCGTCATTATCAGGACATTTAAACATCGTCCCTGATCGTCATTATCAGGACATTTAAACATCGTCCCTGATCGTCATTATCAGGACATTTAAACATCGTCCCTGATCGTCATTATCAGGACATTTAAACCGATTCCAATGTACTGTTAAGGTAATCCTTTGTGAATTAATTCTTGCTGTGGATTCAACTCAATCATTATGTGTCGCGAGATTTGGGAAACAGAAAAGCATGCTTGGTATTAGTGCTTAGAACACAAGAATAAATAGTACATCCATACCATGCAATCATTCATCTTTATATTTTGCATCATTTTTTTTACGATGACCAGGACGATATCTGTTAAGTCATACTTTGTCTAAGCGTCTCTTTTTTTAGTTGCGATGAAACATTCAATCGTCTTATTCATCTTTGAATCAGTTATATTAATTATATTGTTTCAGATAAAATATGTTGTGGCGTTACTTGTGGAATAGGATGTACAGAACCAGTAAAACCGAATGTTAGTTAATATAATCCAAACGTAGTTTTCATCGTAAAGTATTTTAATCAGTTGTTTTGTTGAAAATCGGATGTTAATTGTACGTTTATGGTTTAATATGGTTTGCTTAACGATAATCGTCTACCATCAAGACATCGGTTGCCTTACAGTTGGTAAAACTTTACATGACGTGGGATGTTTGGTTTTTAATCTCCCGTTACTCCGTTGGTAATTTTATTAAAAGCTGCGTGAGTCAAACGTTTACGCTATTGACATGTCTAGGTAAACGATATGTACATTCACCATCACATTATATTTCTATAGCGTTAACCATGTTGAAGATAACAAATTCATTTAGGCATTGAAAGGATGGAATTACTTTAAAATATTTAAAATTTTAAAACTGGTTATCTATTTTCTTTTTGAATTTTGTTTTAAATGAATGTTGTGGTTAAGCTATTTTAAGGGTATATGTGGTCTTATCAATTCGTCTACTGTCATTATGATACGAAACTATGTGGTGGATTCGATCTTAACTTGGAATAAACTAGGATTGACAGTTGTATATCCAATTATGGTGGTTATTTTCGATCACCTACATCAAATCAAAATAGTATCATATTATATTCCCACGATCGTTAGGAAGTTATTCATGTAGATTCACTGTAAACGTCACCTTGGAAAGTTAAGAAGCATACAATCGGTATGTTGTTTTGCTCACATATGTCATGTATGTTAACTTTAAGACAGGTTTGCCCATACGTATGATTTGAGAAGTGAGTAGCAATGTCGGAACTATAGCTCTATCATTTGTTCTTTTTAATAAATGTAGATCATACATCATGCATATCTGATTTAACTATTTTAGCCACCAAAACCAAGACAAGGAGTTTGTCCGCCAATTCCTAAAGGGGGTGATCCCAACTTTTGTAACCTTGTAGATGTAAAATATGACTGTGACACGGATTCAGATTGTACGGAAAGTGGGTATACATATCACAATATTTCATGATAATTCGAGCAAAAAAGCACCTATATTTGAGGCACCATCACTCAAAAAAAAAATCAAAAATAATTACAAACATGATATAATTTCAATTAAAATCATAAATACATGTTTTTTGTACATTGTACATATAGAGGGAGGGTTGACATTTCAACAAACAGGTTTAATCTTTCCGTAGTTTACCCTGTACTAATTCAGGAGCCTCTGGTCTTATTAAGTCTTGAATGATTTTAAATTTTAATTTCATTTTATATATTTCGAAGTTTAGTATGACGTCCATTATCACTGAACTAGAGCACATTTTTGTTTGGGGCCAGATAAAGCACGCCCCCGGGTGTGGGCTATTCTCGCTGCATTGATGACCCATTACTGTGGACACAATGTATTTGTCAAATGATATCCAAAAACAAACTATCTATGGAAAGTCAACAAAATAATTCAATCGAATGGATAGTAAACACAATGTAAACTTAAAATATTTTATATTTCAAAATGTTTAGGTTTTTTTTATAATGGCATTTTAACAATTGGTAGCGCACGTATCTTACTTATCTGTTATTTTTATTTAAGAGAATAAAAAATGTTGTGGGACACCATGTGGAGGACGAGCATGCACTAATCCCATAAAGGTATGTTATTTTTTATAAGGTAAACAGTCATTCCATTTTATAATTAATAATTAAAAATACAGACTATTTAAAAATTTAAAGAGTATTGAAATAATATAGTAAACATATTTCATACATACACACACGGTTGGTATTGTATAAACAGGCAATTATTCCAAACGTTATGAATTAAGTGTTCAAGAACAGAAAGAAACATAATCTTCAGAAATTAACAAAAAAAGACAATGGGAGATGTGGTATGATTACCAATGAGACAAATGTTCCAATGATTTGAATATAAGCAACAAAAAAGACAATTGTACGGCCTTCAGCAATGAGAAAAATCAATACAGTAAGAGGTGTAAAGTTTGCTATTATATGCCTGACATGTTAAATATGAACAAATCAATTAACACAACTCATTACCTATAGCAAAACAATGAACGAAAAAAAAATATGACATACATGATCCAACGGCAATTACTTATCTACAGATTCCGGTTTTGAGAAAGGCATTTACAAGGTATGGCGGTAGTTTCCGAGCTCCCAAACCTTTACCTTACTGAGGACAGTTGTTAAACCGCACAGCATATGAACTAAATATATAAATAAGATCGATACAAAGATAAAAAAAAAAAAAAAAAAAAATGTAACAAAACCAAAGACCAGACATTGCCTGATACCTTTAATATATATTGCAAAGTTTTAATCCCTACAGCAAAAAAGACACTATGTACATATTTGAAAGTACTCAAGATTACTGCCAGCTAGTTTTAAATCAATTAAAAGTAACACAATTATTCATCTAATAATAAAATAGCCAAGGCTCCGTGTTGAAAGCCGTACTTTAACCTATAATGGTTTAATTTTTAAATTGTTATTATATTGCAAAGTTTTAATCCCTACAGCAAAAAAGACACTCACACCACATCTTCCTATATCTATCAGTACACATCCAATATTCAAAAGATTTAGTATAAATACGTCATTAACTGGCAGGAAAAAAACATGTCCTTACGCAATATTAAAGCCAAATCAAATTCGAGTTTGCTTGAGGATGTTTGAATATACGTTCCTTTATAGTATAATAGATAATGGGAATGGGATCATTCCATAATCACGATGTTTATTTCTTTTGTTTTTTATTGACAGGGTGATCGTACTGGATGTCCATCGTGTAAAATCCAACCGAGTTTAGGTTGTCCCGTGTGTTTCCAATATCTGCAGCTGTGCAACTCAGACAGGGAGTGTGGTCGAGGTCAGTAAAGTGTTCTAAGAATGTCATCCATACACTTGTAAAATAAACAGCAATTTTTCAGTTACGCCTTCTATTTAAGAGTTTGCAAGTAATCTTTTTCCCTGAAATTATATCCGTTATACTGTCAAGAAAAACTTTCTGAGTTGGTAAAGGTCGACAACTTTTACTTGTTTTAATTTCTGTAAATGTGTTCTTTTATATAAACAGCCAGGTCAGGAAAATGGCCATTGTTATATTATAGTTTGTTTCTGTGTGTGTTACATTTTAATGTTGTGTTATTTTTGTGCCGTAGTTCCCCTAATATATTTGATATGTTTCCCTCAGTTGTAGTTTGTAACCCGGATTTGTTTTTTTTTCTCAAACGATTAAGAATTTCGAACAGCGGTAAACTACTGTTGCTTTTATTCATGACAATATTGATGACCTTTATCGTTGAGCACAAGGACATTTGTTACTTTTGCAAGTAAACTTTTAAACCTAAAATTATGATATTCAGTAACAAAAAGTATCCCTATTAGGACAAGTGTTAACAACATATGGAATGCATACTGTTAGTTAAATTTAAACAAAAACAATATAAAAAATCTTCATAGCTTCCAAATCAAAAACAAACACATAGTTTTGAACTTATTTTATTTGTATATTGTAATTTTTCAGGTCATCTTTGTTGTTTCAACCCTTCATGTGGTACATCATGTAAAAGAACATATGGTCGATGAAACATTCTGTATTGGATATCCAAAGAACTCATGAAGAACCTCATAATAGTTGTGATTAGCTTTTCTTTTCTTTATGACATAATTATTTTTTTTAAATTATAGAAATAAAAAGAAATATTCAACCAGAATAGTTATTTTATGAATACTTTACAGTCACTTACGACATACACATTATACAATTACCCCATACCCATTACTAGTAACTTAAAAAAATATAACACAATTGCACCATACTATTTATACATAAAACAATACACTATTCAATTGATACAATTACACCAAACACTTTATACAAATACATCCTACAACATACACTTAATACGGCAAACCAATACACCATTCGCTTGATACAATTAAATAATACACCATACACGATTTTCATTTTCACCATACTCCATACCCTTTCGGAGTACATGAGATCACCGCCAGTTTTTAGGTGGGTTCGTGTTGCTTATTCGTTAGTTTTATATTTTTTGTCATGTGTACTATTGTTTGTCTGTTTGTCTTTTCAATTTTAAACCATGGCGTTGTCAGATTTTTTTCGATTGATGAGTTTGACTGTCCCGCTGGTATCTTTCATCCCTCTTTTATTACATAACACCATACGCCTTATACGCCTGATACAATTACACCATACACTATACACATTATACAGTTACCTCATATAGTGCAAAACAACAACTTGGAAATCAACGCCGAAACCAGAAAATTGTAAAAACTATTGTTGTCCCCTAGTTTATGAAGCAAGTTCTAGATTTGAACACAGGATGAGGTAAAGCTGTTCGTGATCCTTGTTTTGTGTCTTGATCTATCAAACCTTAAAAGCATAACTTTATTGGTGGTTTGTTTTCTTAATCTTAATTGCAGCTGAAAATGAAGTTTGAAAAATAACATCATCACCAAAGTCATGTTTGATAACCAAAGATAGACGAGGATATTCATTTTGAAAAGAGCAATGCATGAAAGTAACAAAAACAAGGCTTACAACGGGCGTTATCAACCAATTGAATTAGTGCGAAAGGAGACAACCCAAAAAAATGTGACAAAAAGCTGTGTATAAGTTTTGATAGGAAACCGTTTTGATGAGCGACAAAACTATTGTATTAGAAGGTGACTTAAATAAAATGTTTATTTTTGTTATTGTCCTTTGTTCTTTGGTTGATATTGATATTGATATTTTTTTCAGTAATTAAACTATCATTTACCTGTAAGAATTAGTTATACTACCTTCAATTGACCAATATTTTTCTTTGAAATATTGGACATTTAAAGGTAACATAATGTTTTTTTACAGATAGATGACTATCAAATAACAAGAATAAAGAACGAGTACAACAATAGAATAACGATGTTTTACATATATCACGTGGTTACTAAAACGAAAAGATGTCAAAATGACATCGCTCAGAGAATTGAAAATCTAAATTTAAAATCGATGTTGATATCTCATATAGCAGAAAAAAACTTTAATATTATTGAATTTTTCTTTTTCAAACAGAATGAACATTTGATCACTTTTTCCCTTTAAGCCAAGATAGAAACTACTGAAATATATGTAAAATATATTTTAAACAGAAGCAAACAACACGTTTTTTTTTATGCAAAACTGTTTAATTAATCAGTCCACAGGATATACACATTTGTAACGACAGCCTTGCTTGCAACATTTCTTTGTTCCAGGGCACGATGCGTCATTTTTACAGTTTCTTTGAACGTTACAATTAGTCCGTGGATATTTGTCTCTTGGACAACGGCCTATTTTCGTTGTTTTGGCTACAATGGTGAGAAAAATATAGACATCAGTATACAGTTTACTATCACGTATATATTCGCGTAGAATACCATTATTAAAAGTAATTTAAACTTGAATATTAAATAATCAAATATAATGAATACAAAATTCGATTTGATGTTTCCTTTTTATATTCATTATATTTAGTTCTTGAAGTAATATACCGCAATAAATAATATTTCTCTGTAGAAATACATGTATGTAATGTATAGAAAATTAAAATGTAATATGGTTGAAAAAAAACAACAATCTACCTGAAGACGTAGACGTACGCAACAAAAGTGCACCGTTAAGCCTTCAAAACCCAACAAAACACATACTGTAAGTTAACATTGAAAGTCGCCGATTTGACGAAATGTAAAACAATTGAAACAATTTAAATAACGGCCTTGTTTGTGAACAAATCAAGTTACGAAAAATAAACAATACAGAAAGCAATCAACGCCAACATTTATTACAGGCAAATAAAACGGGTAAATGCTCATACCAAACGTTGCTACTATAACTAAAGGAGATTTGGACTAGAACGAAACTAAATAGGCGTCCTTCATCTTTAACATTTGAAAGGATAAAAAAAATACAACCTATAAATCGCTATCCACTACCTGTTACAGTGACGAAACAGCATAACATTTAAAAAAACATACCCTTGTATAAAAACCAGCTAAATATACCTCAGCTCCACTTATCAGCACAAAAAATCAACAATCATCAAAATAAGTGACATAGTTCCAATGTAAGTCTATTCTTGTTAAAGAAAGTCGATAACAAGTACAGTTAATTATGATTTCCAAACTAAACAAAAAGTATTAATAACTGAATATAAATCTTCATATTGACATATACAATAAACAATCATTTTCAACATGTTAAGTCTTATACTTAAACTATAATAAAAGACTCAAACTGTAAATTGTACATCAATTAAAACGGGAAAACTAAGATCTTAAGATTAACAAAACATTATGGAAAACAAATGGACTAGACAGGAACCAATGATAACCACTGACTGCAGGATCCTTACTTGGAGCAGACGCACAGAAAATGTGGGTAGGAGTGGGGGTAAGGAGTAGGACATCGAGGTATAGAACTTTACACTGATGGAATCGTGGAAAATGAACTCATCATAGATACCAGGACTTAATTTAGTATATACGCCAGACGCGCGTTTCGTCTACAAAAGACTCATCAGTGACGCTTGAATCCAAAAAAGTTAAAAAGGCCAAATAAAGTACGAAGTTGAAGAGCATTGAGGATCAAAATTCATAAAAGTGTTGCCAAATACAATGCAAATAATGAAAATGATTGTGAATGTTATAGTCTTATATCTCTAAAGACTAATATTCAGTTGTTAACATTTTTAATCAGAGCTTTATTTGTGAATTCATACTTGGCATGTTTGCGCATCTTTGTTGTTTGTTGGTATTTGTTGAAAAAATAGTGATCTGAATTAAAATGTGAATTTGGAAGTAATAAATGTCAATTACTTAGTGTAACACGTGATATTAGAAGTGGGAAATGCCAACTTAGAGTTTTACAACCAAATGTTACTGTTGCTCTCGTAAAATTCATCAAACATAATTCAGATGACGGTCATATCAGACAAGTATTGGTCTTTACTTACCTCGTAACCATTACAATTATAACAGTTGTTGTTACACATGTACTTATGAAATCAAAACACATTGCTTATCTATAAGCAATAGCTAAAGGTTAATAGTTAACTACATTGCACTTTCAGGAGATTCGCTACTCAGTTTCAGAATAAAAAGCTTTTCATAACACTAGTATATATTGATAGGGACTTATTACAGTAACCAATTTTTGGGGGAAAATGTTCTCTCTTGCTATTTATAGCTTTATCATTTTTTAAAAATAACAAATATTTATTTTATTCTTAGATGCATGACTTTTTTATTAGTTGTAAGTGGTTTTAAACTAGCTGGAAGATAACTGCGAGTATTCTCAGATGTGTTCATTGTGTCTATTTGTGTCGGGATGTATAAGTACCCGGCCACGTCCACTTGTATTTTTTGTCTATATGATGGGTTAAGCCTTTTTCAACTGATTTTTATAGTTCATTCTTATGTTGTACTGTTATACCACTGTCCCAGGTTAGGGGGAGGGTTGGGATCCCGCTAACATGTTTAACCCCGCCACATTATTTATGTGTGTGTCTGTCCCAAGTCAGGAACCTGTAATTCAGTGGTTGTCGTTTGTTTATGTGTTACATATTTGAATTGCGTTCATTTTTTTACATAAATAAGGCCGTTAGTTTTTTCGTTTGAATTGTTTTACATTGTCTTATCGGGGCTTCTATAGGTGACTGTGCGGTATGGGCTTTGCTCATTGTTGAAGGTCGTCGGATACCTATAGTTGTAAATGTTTGTGTCATTTTGGTCTTTTGTGGATACAATGTAGTTGGCTTATTGGCAATTATACCACATCTTCTTTTTTATATATAAGACTCTTACAGATGGCTTATATTTATACGTGTTAAAGATTTATAAAAAGAAAAAAGGGGGTCAATGGGCAAAATATTTTAAGGCATTAAAATGGATAAAACCAGAGGATTCTAAAATTCGGATAAAATTTCAAAAACTTGACAAGCGAACATCCTTAAGACAAAATTATCCTTACCATTCGGACAACAAGTATGGTATTCATCAGCCGGTCCACCTTTACAATGATATCCAGTAGGACATTTGTTAGAACTAACAACCATTCCACAGAAACGTGTTGGATGAGGATCACCATAATCACAAGCTTTATTTACATAAACATATAAAAATATCACTAATACGTATTCTAGGTATATAACATATAGTTTCAACAGCTCTTTGAAGTAATAGACTAGGTCTTTTTCGATATATATTTTTTAGAAGATGGCAATCAAGCGACTATGGCAGATGTAATACACAAACATAGTCGTCGCTGCATTAAACACAAACATTTGTCTTCTCTGAATTGATAACAAATTATGGTCATATCTGAATCACACTACGTGGTAGTAACGTAGGCAGTGATCACGTGATTTGTACTGTCTAATTTGAGTGCAAACACTTTTTTTTTAATCTTGTCTTCTTTACCTAATATTACTTGAAGTCATTCATACCATTACAAATATATAATTTAAAAGTACAGATTGCATCAGGCACTGTAATTGTAACACTACTGATATTGTTTCATTTTAAAACCTTCTGACCAGAAATATATTTCGTTTTTCGAATACTGGTCGTTGTAAACTTTTTTCAATACTAAATAAGCACTACATGGATGGCGCATGTATAATATCTGTAAAATACAGTTATGTCACATAGTAAATGTTCTCTTCAATGATAAAACTTACGGATTTGACAGCAGACAGAGTTTATGCAGTAGGTTCCCGATGGGCACGGTTTACCGGTAAATGGTCCTATTTCACATGTACCTTGAGGCGTTCCCTTTTCACAGACTGAATCTATAATACAAAAGTTTAAATTAAATAGCCCGTGATAGTTATTTTTAAGAAAAAATCATTCTGCTGACAAACTTCCGTAAAGCACAATCTTCAGTGCCGCCTGTCTAGGTGTGATCAGTTGATTTACGCATAAAGATAAAGAATAAGTATTTGCACGGACTCAACAAAATATAATTTGAATCTGTCAAAAAATTTAAAATGCTTAGTGAAACATTTAACACAATACGTCATTTAAAACGATAAACACACATAACTCACGAACACAGACAAATGTCAGGCTCTTCACCTAGGACAGAATCACTCAGAATTTGGTGGATTAAACATGTATGTTAGCCATGAACACTTCCCTAATTCTGGGAAAGTGAGGAAAAGCATAAAGTCAGACTGTAAAAATCATTTGAAGCATCATTAAAAAGACAGTGATTGGCGAAATGAACTGATGTAAAGAATCACGTAGAGCATCAATAGGAGGCATTTACTGTTTGCATCAACTTTTTGTTAAAGACAAGGAATCGGTCATGTAATTGTAGTAGGAGTTTGAGTCGTAAAAGTCGTTAGATCTTGAACATGAAGGATTTTTAAAAGAAAAGATCACAGTTGGAATTGTAAGGGTACTTAATTCTAGTTTAAGGTAAATTATATATGAGTGGGAGGTTTAGCTAGTTATGAAACAAACTTTATCATCATCTGTCATTTCTTCAGAAGGAAATGTGTCTACCAATTCCGGAATATGATAGTCGTGTTATGGATATGCGTTTTGTTTTGATATTTGGTTAGGGACTTTCCGTTTTGAATTTTCCTTGGTATTTTTGAATATATGTATCATGATCTTTTTGTTTAGTTTCTTTTGTTACCTATTCTGATATCGAACTCGGACTTCTTTTTAACTATGTTTTACTACGCGCATTATTGTGTTGCAGGTATAGGAGGGGGGGGTTGAGATCTTAATACATATGTTTAACCCCGCAGCATTGTTTGTGCTTATTCCAAGTCTGGAACCTGTGTCCTTTGCTAGTCTTGTATTTAGGAGTTAAACATGACATCCATTATCACGGAACTAATCTACATTTTTCTTTCAAGACCAGCTAAAACACGCCTCCGGGTGCGGAAATTGCTCTCTCTAGTCAACAATTGGTTGTATTCGGCTGTTATATATTACCTATTCTAAACGACAGCAAACTCAGTCGTTACCGGGGCATTCTTGTTTACCTGCGCAACAGGTAATCAATAATGGTTCATTCTAATGTGATGTGCTTCTCTTGTATTGTGAATAAGCCCAATGCACTAAATCCAATAAAATTTGTTTGCACATGCGTATATTGACTACTGCAGAATAATGACTTTGATCAACTTGACATGCCTTTAGCATATTTCTTTAACTTAAAACACTTCCAAACTCCAATGATGCACTTGTAATACTAATTAAATTATCATGACTGTAATGTGATGCAATTCGAAATTGACATATTTGACCTAGATACGATAACTGTTCATGCTGGCTGTTAAAAAATCTTCCCTCTGAAAAAATCGCATTGCCAGTCGTTTGCTGGTTTACACATAAAAAAGAGGTTCATGTAAGAACCCACACAAACGTTATACACTTATACACATCGGACATAGATATTAACCTAATTGTCCTAATCAGAATCGAAATAATTGATGCAAACTTTACTTTATTGTAGTTTGGACATGAGTAGGCATTATATTCGTGTTATTTTAGCCCTCACTTTTGCTCGGGTAAAAAAAAATACGAATACAATGGCTACACATGTTAAAACTACAATAAAGTCTAACTTGCATCAATTATTTCTTAACATTACCGGCATATCCTACAAAGGAACACAATCTCGATATGTGACATGATAATTGCAACGGATCAAGACGTAAATTCGACTAGGCTCAGTGATTTCTTATTTTTTTTGTTTGCAGCTGACACTAGAACTGAAATAGTTTGACATGTAGAGGTATTCTCGATTTACGATTTTGTTATCAGGAAGAAAAGGGAAAAAACACTGTGTGATAATCGAATTTGATTCTTTTTATCTAAACTATTATACTAATATATATATATATAGAACAATATAATCACGTACTTTCCTTTCATATTGAAATAAATAACAGAACATCCTTACCTGTTTTGCATGCACAAGTTGGACAATTGTTTGCATCCATAACATTACCGAAGGGACATGCTATAGCACAAACAGGGCCACATCTTGGTACTGTAAAACAAAGTATATTTAATATAAATTAAACAAATTGCATATGGGAGGTTTTTCCATGCCACAAACCAGGTTCAACCAACCATTTTTTTTTTATTAAAATTGTCTGTACCAAGTCAGGAAAATGGCCATTGTTATATTGTACTTCGTTTCTGTGTGTGATACATTTAAATGTTGTGTGTCTGTAGTTCTCCTCTTATATTTGATGTGTTTTTCTCAGTTTTAGTTTTAGTTTTTAACACGGATCTGTTTAGTTTGTTAATTTACTCATTTGCCATCTCAACACGTCTTTTGTAAATGAGCATAGCAAACGTTGTTTGCATTTCTCTGTTTTTGTCAGAATACTAAGCATGCTAAGCATTCAGTATTATTAAATACCAATTTTCGTGGGTACAAGTGAACTAAACAACAAATTCAAGTATTCGACGAATTACAAAATTATAAATCAAAGTATCTCGAATTTGACTTACACAGTCATCTCAGTACCAGAACCTATGACAA
Organism: Mytilus trossulus; assembly: GCF_036588685.1. NCBI lineage: Eukaryota > Metazoa > Mollusca > Bivalvia > Mytilida > Mytilidae > Mytilus > Mytilus trossulus. The sequence continues at coordinate 66,871,338 of NC_086377.1, forward strand.
ACGAGACGATTTTAATTTTGAAATTATAAATTTCCCCCACCTTAGTAGCAACATAACAACTTCACCTGCACATGGGATATATCTTTCCTAACTTTTTCGATATTCAAGAGCTTGCAGCTCCTACTCAGACTTTGTAAAACGTCATCAGTGTCTGAGAAGAAAGTTGATGAACCAGGGGTATGTCAAAGAACGTCTCGTCCTTTTTCTAAAACAAAGTTCATCGGAAGGTACCAAGACCTTGTTGATAAATATTCCTATCAACTTCTCAAATAATACACGATGGTCTTGATGTATAGATTCTGCGTACTGATGTTGTTTATCATCTTAACAACATGTGTATTTGTTCTTTCATTTGTCTTTGTTCTATTATTTATATTACTTTTACTGTTGAATGGTTTTATGTGATATCCGTTTGACGTGGCTCGGTACTTATACATCTCGTCAATGTGTGTGTATTGGCTTTCATTTTTTGGTGGTTTGTTTTGTATATGCGACTGTTTGTATTTCTTTTGTTCGTATTACGTGACTCTGTACTTTAAATGATCCCGTCAGCATTATTTTGGTCTACTATATGTCATTATGATATATTTCTATTATGAATTACTATATACGTTGAACCACAAACGTCAAAATCATTCAATCGCGTAGTGGAATTAACTATTTTTGGATTCTCATAAATTCCACCTATAACTTTTGGACTAGTTTAAATCTCGGTCTATTTCTGTAATGTGTTCTTACATACTTTTGATTTTTTTAACTCTGTATGCTTACATCATGTACATTGCCTATGAAAATTTTAAAACTGTTTGTATGCACATTAAACGACAAATTTATGTGACGTATACAAATTTTGTGACGTCAGACACTCAAGTCAATCCGTGTGTTCGTAGATAGATGTTTTTGTGTTCTGTTAAATTGTCCCTTTTAAAATTGTTATTCGATGATGACTGATGTACCCATATTTTGACTATTTTATTAATTGTGACTGTTTATTTAACGCATCATCTAAATATAACGGAATTTGATGAGACTGTTATTAAAGAGAGAGGGTTATCGCTATAGAACCAGGTTTAATCCACCATTTTCTACATTTGAAAATGCCTGTACCAAGTCAGGAATATGACAGTTCTTGTCTATTCGTTTTTGATGCGTTTTGTTATTTGATTTTTGCCATGTGATTATGGTCTTTCCGTATTGATTTTCCTCTGAGTTCAGTATTTTTGTGATTTTACTTTTTGAAATATTAAAAAATCAACCGGGATCAGAAAAAAAATTTGATAGGTAATTAGGTTTGAACTTCGTTTGTACTTTTACAATGCCAAATATATTAACGTTTCTTTATTTTAATGATCAACCAAACAGCTGTTCCATCGATATAGACTAATGTTATATCGAACGGTTTTGAAAAAATATGCAATGTATATTTCAACTAACGATGAAAAGTACAATATGCTGTTCTCAAATCGAAGGATCAATCTTAAATATCATTTTAAACGAGGTGGAACCATGGAATGACTTTTCGATCATATTGCCTTTATTTGTTTGTCATAAAAGTTACAGTCAAATGGAGATAAATTAACGAAGACAGTAAAGAAGAGGTATATTTCAACATGACTGCACCTTAGCCACCTCATGCTATAAATAACAGTGTTTACATAGTTTTATAGACCTATATTTTTTTTACTTTTACAAATAAGACTTGGAAGAAAGAATTGTTGCATTGGCACTCATACAACATTTTCTTCTATCCATTCAAATAACGGAAAGGTATCTCTATAGCAATGCTTTTTACTATAAGTAATAGTTCAAGATATCTCATACACATTATGAGATATCTTTAAAAAATTATGATATATCTTATCTAGTTTTTGAGATACCTTATGTAGAATACATAACAGTGTTCATTATTTATAAGATATCTCATTTAATATATAATATATCTTATATTATTTTATGTTCATAAAATATCTTATATAATTTATTTTCATTAGATCTTATATATAGATTATAACATGTCATTTTTCATATCGCGTGTATTATCAGCCCTAGGTTCGATATCAACCCAAGAGCCGCATGGCTCGAGGGCTGATGTTGATCGAGGTCTGACAATACATGCGATATGAAAAATGACATGTTATGATCTTTTTATCATATGCTTCAACAATGGAAAAATAACAGATTCATATATCAATCCTTTAACGTGGTTCCCAAAAAGTGGTTCAAAGACTAAACGTTCACGGACGTTGGACCCCAAATTTAGTACAGTCGATAAGAAATTTTTCTAAGTATAGACGAATCAAACAAAACAAATCAACAATATACATAATGAACACTTTTTTTAAAGTAACTTTCTGTTTAATGTTTGAAATTGTTAAAAAATCCCTTTACTTTTTTTTTTTTAATTATTTTACTCAATATAAAATTGAGAATGGAAATGGGGAATGTGTAAAAGAGACAACAACCCGACCAAAATAAAAAAAAAACAACAGCAGAAGGTCACCAACAGGTCTTCAATGTAGCGAGAAATTCCCGCACCCGGAGGCGTCCTTCAGCTGGCCCCTAAACAAATATATACTAGTTCAGTGATAATGAACGCCATACTAATTTCCAAATTGTACACAAGAAACTAATATAAAAATAATACAAGACTAACAAAGGCCAGAGGCTCCTGACTTGGGACAGGCGCAAAAATGCGGCGGGGTTAAACATGTTTGTGAGATCTCAACCCTCCCCCTATACCTCTAACCAATGTAGAAAAAATAAACGCATAACAATACGCACATTAAAATTCAGTTCAAGAGAAGTCCGAGTCCAAAAAATTGTTTTGTACACTTCTTTGTAATGTTTCACTGAAAACGTAGTATTTTCCGGAATTTGCCTAGTATCACCAGAATGCCATGTGATGACTTTACGGAAAGGCATGTGATAACGTTCGAAGCATATGATAAACTTTGCATACCAGCCCGCTAAGCACAAATTCGAAAAATATGGAATTTAATTTAATTTAATACTATTATCATACAGTAAACATCATATGTTATTTATTCTAAATATATGATAAAATTTTCTGTATAAGGTGGACGTAAAATCTGATGCCTCGTGTAAAGAGAGTGCCCCGCTCTTTGCATGTTGAGAACCCTTGCAACAATTCTTTTAGGGGTCCGTAGGTGGCCTGTAGCAATGCAAACTTTCTGTCCCTAACCAATATACCCTCATTTTCAAGTGGCAGCTAAATTTCCCAGACCATCATCCTAGATGGCCTTTATTATAACAACCTACCTTTTGTAGTTATCGTTAACTTGTTCTCGTCCTGAATATGCATGAAATATATGCCACTGGACGTTAAGCAACCAACAATCAATCAATCTTTATAAGGATATCTTATTACCTATATATCATATCTTATGAATTATATAAGATATGTTACAAAGTATATAAGATATCATATCATAAACATATTTATAGGATATATCATATAGTTTATCCGATATCTTATATACTTTTTTTAATATCATATCTTATAAAAGAGGGACGAAAGATATCAGAGGGACAGTCAAACTCATCAATCGAAAATTAAATGACAACGTCATGGCTAAAAATGAGTAGGACAAACAGACAAACAATAGTACACATGATACAACATAGAAAACTAAAGAATAAACAACTCGAACCCCACCAAAAACTAGAGGTGATCTAAGGTGCTCTGGAAGGGTAAGCAGATCCTGCTCCTCAAGTGGCACCCGTTGTGTTGCTTATGAGATAACGAATGCGATCAACAGTCTACTAGCAATTCGGTAGGTCACATTTATGAAAGGGAAGGGGATTGTAGTTTCGACGTTAGGGACATATCCGATATCATTTGTGAAACGGTTATTCCATAACGGTCAACTTACTCGTGATGGCGTCCGTAAACAACCCTCTATCAAGAAAATCATCATACAAATGCAAGCATGGGAATATCGTATCAATTGGGAGATATATACACCGTATGCAGGTGCTGCTGGAATGTTGCTACTTAGAAATGGAAAGTTCATAATTGAAAAGCTGAAATCATCTCTTTTGTAGTAGAGTTTTGTTTACAATCGACCCTCATTGTAAATTATATAATAACCTCATCATAACTACCAGGATTAAAATTCATATTTACTCCAGACGCGCGTTTCGTCTTCTAAAGACTCATCATTCACGCTCGAATCAAAATATGTCCAAACGGCCAAATAAAGTATGAAGTTGAAAAGCGTTGAGGACCAAAAGTTTTGCCAAATGCAGCTGAGTAGTAGGTATAAGTATAAGATTTTTTATACAGTATATCAGATTGTTTATACAGTATATAAGATTTTTTATACAGTATATCAGATTGTTTATACAGTATATAAGATTTTTTATACAGTATATCAGATTTTTTATACAGTATATCAGATTGTTTATACAGTATATAAGATTTTTTATACAGTATATCAGATTGTTTATACAGTATATAAGATTTTTTATACAGTATATCAGATTGTTTATACAGTATATAAGATTTTTTATACAGTATATCAGATTGTTTATACAGTATATAAGATTTTTTATACAGTATATCAGATTGTTTATACAGTATATAAGATTTTTTATACAGTATATCAGATTGTTTATACAGTATATAAGATTTTTTATACAGTATATCAGATTGTTTATACAGTATATAAGATTGTTTATACAGTATATAAGATTTTTTATACAGTATATCAGATTGTTTATACAGTATATAAGATTTTGTATACAGTATATCAGATTGTTTATACAGTATATAAGATTTTGTATACATTATATCAGATTGTTTATACAGTATATAAGATTTTGTATACAGTATATCAGATTGTTTATACAGTATATAAGATTTTGTATACAGTATATCAGATTGTTTATACAGTATATAAGATTTTGTATACAGTATATCAGATTGTTTATACAGTATATAAGATTTTGTATACAGTATATCAGATTGTTTATACAGTATATAAGATTTTGTATACAGTATATCAGATTGTGTATACAGTATATAAGATTTTGTATACAGTATATCAGATTGTTTATACAGTATATAAGATTTTTTATACAGTATATCAGATTGTTTATACAGTATATAAGATTTTTTATACAGTATATAAGATTGTTTATACAGTATATAAGATTTTTTATACAGTATATCAGATTGTTTATACAGTATATAAGATTGTTTATACAGTATATCAGATTGTTTATACAGTATATAAGATTGTTTATACAGTATACCAGATTGTTTATACAGTATATCAGATTGTTTATACAGTATATAAGATTTTTTATACAGTATATAAGATTTATTATACAGTATATCAGATTGTTTTTACAGTATATAAGATTTTTTTATACAGTATATCAGATTATTCTTTATACAGTATATAAGATTTTTTATACAGTATATAAGATTTTTTATACAGTATTTCAGATTATTGTTTATACAGTATATAAGATTTTTTATACAGTATATAAGATATCGTATATAAACATATTTCTAAACTATCACGGGTGCCGCATGTGGAGCAGGATCTGCCTACCCTTTCGGAGCACCTGAGATCACCCCTAGTTTTTGGTGGGGTTCGTGTTGTTTATTCTTTAGTTTTCTATGTTGTGTCATGTGTACTATTGATTTTCTGTTTGTCTTTTTCATTTTTAGCCATGGCGTTGTCAGTTTGTTTTAGATTTATGAGTTTGACTGTCCCTTTGGTATCTTTCGTCCCTCTTTTATATACTTTATGAAAATTTTTTAATAGGAATAAACAGTAATACGACTTGTCATACATCCCTGTACAACATGATGATGTTGTAATTGCATAGTACGCAAGTCTTCCTTCGAAAGACGCTTAAATGAATGTCTAGTGATTTGAGAATGTTATTGTTGAAGCTCTATCACAGACTAAGATGATAAAAACACATACCTGGTGCCTGACACGTTCTACCACAGCTTGGATTAGAACAACACAGTTGACCTGTAAATGAATAAATAAATGATTAAAAATAAAAAATTATGGCAAAGGTAACAGGTCTGTGTCTGTGTGTGAAAGTAAATCCAACAATGTCGCACCTTTTTATTCCAAAATAAGTAAAAAATCAACTGGTACCTATTATAGACACACCATCACACTGACCTTATTAACAGCTTAACCGAGTTAAACTGGTTCCTGTTTTGAACAACAGTATACCGAACTTGTTTACACTCTTTATCTGAGCTACACTGATTCCTGTTTTGGATACAACAGTACAATTATCTTATTTGCACTCCATATCTGAGTTACACTGGTTCCTTTATAAGATACAACAAAACACTGACCTTTTTTACACTCCTTATCAAAGTTATGCTGGTACCTTAAGAAGACACAACAGTACACTTACCGTGTTAACACGCCTTATTTGAGTTATAATGTCCTGTATTAGACACATCAGTTTCTGACCTTGTTTATACTCCTACGCTGAGTTACACTGGTTCCTGTAATGGACACAACAGTACACTGACCTTGTTTACACTCCTTATCTGAGTTACACTGGTTCCTGTATTACACACAACAGTAAACTGACCTTGTTTACATTCCTTATATGAGTTACACTGGTTCCTGTATTGGACACAACAGTACACTGACCTTGTTTACACTCCTTAGCTGAGTAACACTGGTTCCTGTATTGGACACAACAGTACACTGACCTTGTTTACACTCCTTATCTGAGTTACACTGGTTCCTGTATTACACACAACAGTAAACTGACCTTGTTTACATTCCTTATCTGAGTTACACTGGTTCCTGTATAGGACACAACAGGACACTGACCATGTTTACACTCCTTATCTGAGTTACACTGGTTCTTTTATTGGACACAACAGTACACTGACCTTGTTTACACTCCTTATCTGAGTTACACTGGTTCCTGTATTGGACACAACAGTACACTGACCTTGTTCACACTCCTTATCTGAGTTACACTGGTTCCTGTATTGGACACAACAGTACACTGACCTTGTTTACACTCCTTATCTGAGTTACACTGGTTCCTGTATTGGACGCAACAGTTTCTGACCTTGTTGACATCCCTTATCTGAGTTACACTGTACTATTTTGGACACAACAGGACACTGACCTTGTTTACTCTCCTTATCTGAGTTACACTGGTGCCTGTATTGGACACAACAGTACACTTACCATGTTTACACTCCTTATCTGAGTTACACTGGTTCCTGCATTGGACACAACAGTACACTGACCTTGTTTACACTCCTTATCTGAGTTATAAAAATAGAAGATGTGGTATGATTGCCAATGAGACAACTATCAACAAAAGACCAAAATGACACAAACATTAACAATTATAGGTCACCGTTCGGCCTTCAACAATGAGCAAAGCCCATACCGCATATAGTCAGCTATAAAAGGCTCTGATAAGACAATGCAAAACAATTCAAACGAGAAAACTAACGGCCTTTTTTTGTAAAAAAATGAACGAAAAACAAATATGTAACACATAAACAAACGACAACCACTGAATTGCAGGCTGTACACTGGTTACTGTATTGGACACAACCGTACACTGACCTTGTTTACATTCCTTATATGAGTTACACTGGTTCATGTATTGGACACGACAGTATACTGACCTTGTTTACACTCCTTATCTGAGTTACACTGGTTCCTGTATTGGGCACAACAGGACACTGACCATGTTTACACTCCTTATCTGAGTTACACTGGTTCCTGTATTGGACACAACAGTAAACTGACCTTGTTTACACTCCTTATCTGAGTTACACTGGTTCCTGTATTGGACACAACAGTACACTGACCTTGTTTACACTCCTTATCTGAGTTACACTGGTTCCTGTATTGGACACAACAGTAAACTGACCTTGTTTACACTCCTTATCTGAGTTACACTGGTTCCTGTATTGGACACAACAGTACACTGACCTTGTTTACACTCCTTATCTGAGTTACACTGGTTCCTGTATTGGACACAACAGTACACTGACCTTGTTTACACTCCTTATCTGAGTTACACTGGTTCCTGTATTGGACAAAACAGTACACTGACCTTGTTTACACTCCTTATATGAGTTACACTGGTTACTGTATTGGACACGACAGAACACTGACCTTGTTAACACTCCGTATCCGATTTGCACTGGTTCCTGTATCGGCTACACGCGGAGACTCCTGGATTTGATTTGTTATTCAACCAGATTGGACATCCGGGACTATCAGACGCACTCTGTTCGGGATATATAATAAAAATGTGTGTAAATGAAGGGAATGGTGACTCTCTAAACTACAGTAGCTACAAGTCCACGCAATTATCCAGTAAAATTGAATATAAGTGGTATGTCAAAATTGTAAAATTCAATCACACTGCATGAAATAACATGACAAAAGAGACGGCAGATACTTATGGTACATTCAAACTCATTAGTCGAAATTGCAATTCGGGAAGTGTTTAAATCCTGCTCAAATGTGCTACATTTTTGTTATTCGTTTAGTTTTTGTACATTAATCAGGCAGTCTGTTTTTTCTCGTTTGAATTTTTTTACATTAATTTGTGATTTCGGGACATCTTATAGCTAACTGTGCGCTGTGAGCTTTGTTCATTATTGAAGATTTTCAAACTTGTTGTAAATCTAATTGATATACTTTACAAGATGGATTTTAGTATGAATTACTAGTAGAATCGATGATTTGAAAAAATCAAATATTTATAGATTATCGTTGGTTATCTAAACGATATTGAGAACAGCAATCGAGTTTAGATGACCAATGATTATCTGTTTATCGCTATTTTACCTATTAAGACGTTGTTTATTTCCTTTAACAACGGCATGTGTTCTTTTAAGTTCTAGCAATACCACTTGGCTACGTTTTCATTTCACCCGAATCCGATGGGAAAGGAAATTATCAGTCAAAAAGATCAAAGGAAAAATTTTAAAATACTTAGTGGCAATAATCTGTGTTTCTGTATCGTAAATGCAAGTCAATAATATAGGTAAGAACCTTACATTTCAAACTTGTTAATGTTAAAAACTTACATGTACGTAATGAATTACGCATAGTATCAAAATCCCAGCTTTCAACATTTTATATGACTAGGTTTAACGCAAATAATAATTCTTCAACAAAGTCTTCAAATTAATTACAAAATTATGACATAGTCAAGTATAAAACATATATTTATACTATTTGCATCACCTAAAGTTGTTATACCATGCTGCGCACATTACGCTTTATCCTACTAGATTGATAAATGATAGGCTTACGGCCAAATAACAAGTTTTCGAGAGAAAAATTAACGCTTATCATAAATTTTGAACTTGTGAAAAGAACATATCTGTGTTAATTAGAGTTCGATAAATAAAAGCATAAAAGATTTACCAAACCTAAGCATTTGAAACCCAGGGAAACGTGGAGTATAAAGTTAAAGTCTAAAAGTAAATGTATTGTTTTAAATTGCTCTAAAAGTATAGTAAACATGTACCGTAAAAACATATAATTCGCAGATGGAAATCGAACAATTATAGATATCTCTGTTTTTCAAAGCTAATATACCACTTAATTCATAGAGATGCTTGAAAACATTTGAGATATACATGTTATGAAAATGGAAATGTTGTTTCGCTGTCGTTGAGTTTATGAAGCTCTGTTTATTTCTCTTTTGATCTCAAATATGTCTTGTACTATTTGAATAAGTAAATTAATCTCATGCATAACATATGTCCAATTAAAACATAATATATATATCAATATAAACAACTGTTAGTCTCGAGTACATATTGTCTTAATCTATTCTATTTGAACAATACAATCTATTTCCGTTGATTTCGGATAAAATGACACTTTGATTAATTATGTCCGTATCTTGTTTTATTTCTATATGATTGTTCGTTGACTTTGTGCATGACACCGCGAGTACACAGAAACAATAATGTTCACCTATATACTTGTTTACAATTATCGTCGGTACATGAACCCCTTGTATCCTGTTATGAATAATAAACATATGTGTACATGTTGCGGTAATATTTTGCCTGCAGGTAGTTTCTTATTTAAAAGAAGACACATTGCTGTCTTTCTTTTAAGAGTAAATTTGGATGAAGATTTCTTGAGCAGATCAATGATTGACCAAATTTATGTTACAAAGTAAATAAAAAAAAATGAAAGATTTTTTTATAAAATACAAAATAGGGATCCGTGATCCATTCGTTTAATCAAAGTTATGTGTGGTATTTGTCATACTTGCATAATGCATTTCTCAAATAGATAGTTTATTTCAACAAACGAAAACCAAATTAAATTTTTGGTTCCAACTAATTGTGCAATTTCCAACGATTAATTCATTTGATAATGTCTATAGATAGGAACAAATATTGTTTGTCATTAGTGCCACGATGGTCATGACATATGAAGCAGGAACTCCTGATACTTTTATATTTTTCTTGAGTTTGCTGTTGGTTTTATTTCAAAGAAATCGTGTTTCTTGTGAAGGTATTTTGTAAACTATGTATGGACTGCTCTGTTTTTGTTGTTGTTTTTTGTCTGTTTGATTGTTTTTTTATTTTTGTTTTTTGTCTGATTTCTGATTGTCTTCGCCTAGTTTGCATTTTGTATTGCTTTCCCTTTACAGATATATATCGTTTCAAACTATGATTATGAAAAGATTTATCCCGATAATGCGTACTTTTTTTCTTCTGCAAGCTTCATGCTTTAAGAATGTCATTTATCCTATTAATATATTTTACTATGAAATGTAATACGCATTTATATATATTGTGCGCAATATGTTACCACAATTTAAGATGACGAATTGTGTAATATAAATAGTTTCAAACCGGAAAAGTGTTCATGTAAGCTAGTTATAAGAAGTTGTTTAAATATCATTCATTTACCTGAACCAGATAAAATAAGAATGTGGAAATCTGTGATTCTTATACTTTGTGTAATTCAATATGCACATGTAAGTTTTTAAGTACTACTTAAGTATAGAAATAAAAGGCTTTTCCTTTTATTTTTAAATTATTAAGCTTGTTTTTTCTTTTTTTAAATTTCTATAATATAAAACAATCGTACGTTCATCAGCACTTCGCAAAATCATAACATCAAACCAAACTATAGTTTACGCGAGGCATCAATTTGTGAATATTTATTAATGTGTTTCGCTTAAAAGACTATTGGTTCGTGTGTACCTTATAACGAGCATAAATAATGATAGGTTACAAAATCTCTGTGTTTGATTTTCAACAAATAGTGTTTGTTAAACATCAAATGAGTAAGGCATTAACTTAATATATTGTATTTTATAAACAGAAGGTCGGTGGTTTTCTCCGGGCACTCCGGCTTCCTCCACCAATTAAAACTGACCGCCACGAAATAGCCTGAATGTGGTACTTAAAAGTGGCGTTAAAACACCAAAAAATTAAAAATAAATAAATTGATTTGCAAAAAATTGTGTTCGGTAAACATCAAATTAGTAATATAAGGCAATAACTTTCCCCAAATATTGTATTTTATAAACTGTATGTTAAACACGTAGAAACGTTAAGATTCGTTTGACCAGTGTTACTTTTGAAGGTCACATTTTATTAAAAAGAAATTGTTGGTTTGCCGAAAAAGATAAAAATCTATGTGTAATTATTCATAATCATGTTAATTTCGACAAACATTTCTGAAATAAATATAATGATTCGATGTCGTCTGGTTTTTTGTATATCGTTTTTTCTGACATTTTCACTTATCCGCTAACGCTTGTTGTTTTATGATTTTGACAGAAAATCAATAATCATCTAGTGTTAAGAGATACACGCATATGATAGCTGTCATTGATGCAATATTATAATTGGATTTATCAAACTGAAATGATAAAAAGATTGAGTTTTCAAATCCCAGTCTCAATGAAGACTTTAATATCAATATGTGAACGATCGAGCTTGATTAAGTCCGATAATTTATAAATAAAAATATGAGAATCTGCTTCTCTTTTCTTTTTGGATAAACGAGATTCAATTTTGAGTGCCGTCCACATTATTGATTTTTACATTATATTAGGACAAGAAAAATACAAAAATCTTCATATATAAATCTTTTGGTCGAATGGAAGAAAACACAAATAAAAGACCATGTAACATTTAATGAAACATATATGTGTTTGTAAGGTTAATGGCTTAAACGACGTTATCTAAAGGTCAGTCCTTTTTATGCATAGTAACGCATGAGAGGAAAGGAGCCATCAGTATGGTTTATTTTAATAGTGTGATCGAATCGAATGGCTACAGATGTCTTCTGAGCGATTTGTTCTTTTTAAACTGTAATGTAGAAAATCTTTAGAAGTAGATAGTTCACAATATTTCAATTGAATTAAATTTTGATAAAAATTCGAGAGTGGCAAAAACTTCGAAAGTAGCGAAAACAAAGTGATTTCTGAAATCAAGAAATACCATAATCAATTGGTTATCGCAATTTAGACTTTCACTATTAAAATAAACTGCAAAATACACATTTACATAAGCTTGTTTCAGACATTTTTCACATTTGAAAAAAAGGAACCGACTTTTGTGTATTTTCATCTTTGGCTTGAGTAAGACCATAAGTTACACAATATCATGTAATTCTTGTTATATATGAACCTGGGAACTCAAAAACAGGGCATTTTGTACCAGCCAACAAAGTATATTTGTACTTGGCGACATACAAATCAATCCACCATGTCCAAAGATAAAACAGACAGAACAATGTATCGCAGAAAATAGTGTAAACTAAGCTATCATATGATTGATAAGTCTTTTTAAGGTGGTATGGGAGTCTAAAATAAAAATGATAGAATTTGTTCATACTTTGCCAAAATGTAGTATCTATTGATACATGTTAAAAAATATTATAAAAATGATAGGTCACCGTGCATTTTTTCAAGCTACGGGTCGTGACAAAATGACACATTTTGTATGGATTATACAGGAAAAAACACCATTTTGTGAATAGAAACTAAACGAAATGATAGAATTGTAAAATAAATTAGGAAAATATAGCTTTCAAACAATACTTTGATAATATCAAAAGAAAAGATAGGGTCACCGTGCGTTTTTTCCGGCTAAAATACAAAGTAGGAAAATTCCATGAACAATCCAACAGAAAATGCACTGTTTTAGAGTTACCTCCCCTTAAAATGACAATTTCAAAATATTTAAAAACAACCAAAAATAATCTACACTTGTACATATATTTATATTTATAAGTTATATTCTTATAAATTGGATCTTTTAAATGTAAAAACACATGAAATATCTGCATTCTTGCATCAAATTTTGCTAATTTGATAGAAAATATGGACCTTAGATTCTCTGTTTTTTACAATCCAAGATGGCGAAAAACACCCATACCACCTTAATTACGTTGTTTATACAGTAATATTATCTTTATTTATACAGTCAGCAACCAATCCACCATGTCCAAAGATAAAACAGACAGGACAATGTCTCGGGTTGCCGAAAACAGATAAATGTCAGACAAATAGTGAATGTGGACTTTGTAAGATTATGATAGCATTATCGATCAATTGTATTTTGAAGTATAGTTATTACGGTGAACTACAGCTGAAAACCAACGCCATTTAAGGATGTATAAATGTTGAATAATTATGATAGTTTCATTTATAAGTTTCAAGTTTTAGATTGTCCTGTTAGATGTTAAGCAATAAAAAGTAATATGCAATGTAACAAATATGGGTGCTCAGAAAATGACATTTGTTAAATGATTTATTATCAATTCATATACTAAACGCTCATAAAGAAATATACTGTTTTCACATGTGGAAACATTGAAGAAACAATAAACGGAAAAAAAATTATAGCAAACTGCAATTAACAATATCCACTGAATTACAGGCTTTCGAAACAAACTTCCAAACATGATGAAGACATATTTTAACAATCCACTTAATTGCGGTCTGCAGCTGGCATGTCAATAACTGCTAGTAGTCCTCTGTTAACTTATGTATCATTGTCATTTTTCTTATTTTTTCTTTAGTTACTAATTCTGACATCAGACTCGGACTTCTTTTATTTTTTCACTGCGCGAATTGCTGTGCGTCTATTTGTTTAATTTTCATTGGCTAGATGTATACAGGAGGGTTGAGATCTCACGACACATGTTAAACACCGACGTACGTTTGCGCCTATCTCATTTCAGGAGATTCTGGACTTTGGTAGTCTTATATGTCGTTTTTGCACTGAAGTAGTACACATCTTTGTTAAGTGGTTAGCTGGAGGTCGCCTCCGAGTGCCGGATTTTCTCGCTGTGTTAAAGACACATTGGTGACCTCTCTGAATTTTGTTTTCTTGTTCTATGGTCAAGTTGTTGTTTATGCCAGATTTAGTTTAGACAGGTTTCACTGAGTATTTATCAATCAATGTTGCTGCTATTTAATTTTAATATTGCTTAATAATAATAAGGGTTGATCTTTGTTAAAGTTTATTGATCAATAAGTTATTAAAGCTTCATTATATTATCCTATGATTATAGAAAACACAACTGAATATTCAATTCCCTTTCATTCTATTTTTTATATTTATTTTAAATATTCCAGACGAAATGTGTTGCCCTAAAGAATGTGGAAAAGAATGCGTAAGTAATAAAGTTGAACATGGAAAAAAGTAAAATCACAAAAATACTGAACTCAGAGGAAAATCTAATCGGAAAGTCCATTCTCACATGGCAAAATCAAATAATCAAAACACATCAAAAACGAATGGACAAGAACTGTCATATTCCTGACTTGGTACAGGCGTTTTCAAATGTAGAAATTGGTGGATTAAACCTGCCGCTGATGGTGGACGTTTCGTTCAAGAGGGTATCACCAGCCCAGTAGCCAACACTTCGGTGTTGACATGAATATCAATAATTTTGTCATTTTTATAAATTTTCTGTTTACTAAACTTTGAATTTTTCGAAAAACTAAGGACTTTCTTATCCCAGGCATAGATTACCTTAGCCGTATTTGGCACCATTTCTTGGAATTTTTTCAACATTGCTAACCAATTATAATTTTCCTTGTCGATTTCAGAAACACCCGTGTTTCATTTGTTTATTAATTGTAATTGCCTTTATGCAATCTAAATGACATAGCAAAAATTGATTATTGATAAAAAAAATCTACAAAATAAAAGAATAAATTAAGCAATTTGCAGTGCTTATAGGTAAATTGTTGAACGTTGAAAAGTAAACAAAACTACAGGACTTTAAATTCCAATTGATCAGTGTTGGTCAATATCAAAAGTGATGTACATGTTTTTGTTTCAATTATTCTTTCAGACATCGAAGCGCAAATCAGGCATATGTCCTACCTTTACTGACAAACCATTGAGTTTTTGTAGCGTAGCACGCATTGGTTCTGGTTGTGGTGGTAATGACGATGACTGCTCCGGTATGTATACTTTGTTCTTTTTAAGTCTTAACAGAATACAAATCAAGAAAATAAACATTGTGTTCACAATTTAATTAAAGACAGGTATATGTCAAATACAGAAACCATTCGCCGACATGGCAATCAAGATAAGCTTTAGTAAAATTGCAGCTCTAAACCCGATTGGGAATACTAAATAAAGCTTGTCATTAAAGGTGTAATACCACCAAATCATGGTACGTCACATCCGGATGTATACGAAAGTAGGTCGGAAAAAAAGATTCCCTTGAATTTGACAGTTGTAGGTAATTCATCCTATATTTTATTGCAGTAAAAACATTTCTGTGTCATAAACACATGTCTTGGGTATTTCAAAACATCATTATTTTTGGGGGGGGGATTTCTATAGAAAATTTTGTAATCTTTACATGGTGACTAAACCTTGTACACAGATAAAATAAGGGGAGAAATTTGATTGGTTAACTTCCAATGATGGGATTTTTCTTATAATCAAATGTTATTTGAATTTTTTTCTATAGTACTGAACAGGATAAAACTTTTCTCATGCCAAGTATTTCTTTATTTGAAACAAAGATAAATTCTGCAAATTTAACAAAGACTAATAGGGGAAAATCAATGGTGGTTTTACACCTAAAAAGAATATTCACCAAACTTTATTTGGCTTATTCCTCATTATTTATAACACATTCCTTGCTACAACATAGCCATGAGGAAGATGTATAAAATCATCCTTCTGTATAACGGTCATCTTCAAATTGGTTGACCAATATTTTCGGTCTATAAGCAATTCATTGGAGACATGTGTTCGTGGTTTTAGATTCTTATATACAAAGACATTGTCCCATTCCCGATTATGACATGTTCATTCGGGTGCAGCCACAGATCGCAAAAAAAACTAAAACAACGATAATTCCAAAACGGGGATACCAACTTTAACCTCCGTAGAAATACCGGAAATTGGGTTCGATAAACAATGGAACACCGTATTTTAAAACCTTATAGGCTAGGATGTGAAAAACTTTAGGTCACTTTTTTGCTTTCAACAATGACAAAAACGTATACAAATGATATGTGAAAAAAGTGATTCAATACTATCATACAAACCTACGACCTGATCAAAGCCTACAAAATAAAGCAATATCTGATAAAAGGAGAAAACATATATATTCCTATTGTGGTACCCACGTTTCCTCCATGTTCGTTCCCTCTAAATATGTACGTGTAATGAGTAACAGAATGGATATTCTCAGTGGAAACTAACCTGAATGATATCAATGAGCCGTACATGAGACAATCCTCTGTTTTATGGGTCTTGCATATGTCAGTATTGAATTTTTATATGATTTTGTAGACTGTTGTTTGTCTTTACGTCTTTTTCTGTTTGACCGTAATATTTTTTTCTTTTTCCTGGATTAAGGTTTATTGTCGAATGGTCTCTACTCTTTATTTTTAATCAATGAAAAAGACTGGACAACAGTCTTCTGGCTCTGGACATGTTAACAACGAATAAGGCGTTTGAAGCTTCTTTTCCAAGTGAGGGATGAATTTAGCTGAAATTTTATCATGCAATTCGTTATTGTATGGGTATCTTGAATAAATAGATGAACGGCTGTTTAACGTCAAGTTCCGATTATTGCATCCTGATATGCTGTGAAGATAAACCAAGCTGACTACGCGTTATGGCCCATGGTTTTACTTATTGTTGATAGCTATACGGAGACCAATAGTTGTTAATCTCTATGTGATTTTGTTTTTGTTGAAGTTATTTCTCATTGACAATCATACTCACTTATATTTTTTCTTATTGTACAAGAACAACAATTATTATATGTATATTATAGCAATAAATGTATTTTTGGAACATTTTCCACTTAGAATAGAACATTGTATACATTGGAGTTTCATTTTGAATACCCGCGTACTCCCTTTTAAACAGGTACTAAAAAATGCTGTCCAGATATATGTGGATCTCGACAGTGTAAAGAACCTGCACCAGTGAGTAGATTTTAAAAATTCGCATAAACTACGATTAGGCTGATGAATTCTGGTTAAATGTTACATAGTCGTAAAAGAACAGGGGCGAACGATACCAGAGGGGCAGTCAAATTGGTGTTTACAGAATACAGAACATAAATTAAAAAGCCAAAATACAGTGCCAAACATGAATAGTAAAAAATAACGAATTTTTTTTTTTAGAGTTTGCAATATGAGGAACAGAGAACAATGGTAAATACAAAATGAACGAAGCGAATGGCGATTATCTAAAATCCAAAACAAATCTTTGTAATGCAACTGCTTGACAAATGTTTATAGCTCACACAAATGTATCTGCTAATTCAGTATTTTGTAAACATATTATAACTCTAAAGTAGTACACTTTTATTATAATTTATAATCCTTGCTTTTGCAATAAGCACATATGGTTAAACCTATACAACATTGAACTGCTACAGAAACAAACGTCAACACACATAAAGATGGACTTTTGATAACAGCTGCCATATTCTAGGCTTGGTACAGAACATTTAAAAAAATTAGCGGGTTGAACTTGTTTTTATGGCTAGCCAAACCTGTCGCTTATATGGCAATGTTACAAATATCGGTAGCATGACAACTTCAAGTTGCAAGATAGAGTTCAAATGAACGCAAGAACACTCAGGACAGATAAATACATAAACAAGCAATAAAATAGTAAATTACAACATGTACTAATATTAACATTAAAAATTAACACGGTTAATGAATCCTGTAATATTGATACTTGAAATAAAGCAATTGACATTTTTGTTTTGATTTTCTGGTATTTAAAGAAAAATCCATATTGTAGAAGGATCGACCAGAGTGTCCTTCTTTCCCAAAAAACATCCCATGTTTCGTTTACCAGCACGATTGTAGTCACGAAAAGGAATGTCCCCAAGGTAAGTACATTTAGATTTGATTTTGATTTTTGGTGTTTAACGCCACTTTTAAGCACCGCATTAAGGCTATTTCTTGGCAACCAATCTTTTTGGTGGAGGAAGCTGGAGTACCAAGAGAAAACCAGCGTTCTCGATAGGAAAACTGACAACCCTAATCAATTAAGATGGAAGTCGAGTGCACCCGCACGAGTGGGTTTCGAACTCTCAACCTCAGTGTTGACTGGCTAGTGATTACAGTAGTAACTACTTACACCACTGGGCAACCGAGGCACCAAATACATTCAGATATTAAGGTTTAAATCTAAAACATCGAACATTTTGGGATTATGTATTTGATTGACAATCTTATTAAAACCGTCACTGAAAGTAATTTAAAAAAAAAATTTCGAAATACTAAGGATTTTCTTATCCCAGTAATGGTTACCTCAGCCGTATTTGGCACAATTTTTTTAGATTTTGAGTCCTCAATGCTCTTCAACTTTGCATTTATTTGGCTTTATAACCATTTTGTTCTGAGCGTCACTGATGAGTCTTGTGTAGACGAAACGCGCGTCTGGTGTCTTAAATTATCATCCTGGTACCTTTGATAACTTTTTAGGACATTTACCTGAATTTTAACTTAGTCTTAAGGTAATAATCGTATAAATGATGATAATTCAACTCAATCATCCTTCGTCCCTGAATTGGTAAATTACAAAAGCATGTTACTGATCAGTGCATAAAATCATATATAATAAATAAAATGTGTTATATCATGTTATCGGTGATCTTTATATTCATTATCAAAAGTTTTCGCGATGACCAGGACGATATCTGTTTTATAATGCTTAGTCTTAGTGTCTCCTTTTTATGTTGTGAGGATGACTTCCATCGCTGCAATCATCTATGAATCAAATGTGTCTTTTCAGGTCAAATATGTTGTGGTGTTACTTGTGGAATAGGATGTGCAAAACCAGTAAAACCGAATGTTAGTATACAAAATCCAAACGTTGTTTGCGAAACTTTTAAGTCTTTCAATCATTTGTTCTTTTGATAATCGGTTGTTAATTGAATTGTTTATGGATTATTTAAGTCATGGTTACCAATACCAGCAAGACAGTGTTAGTTTTAGATAAGTTTCGCCTATTTGAAATTGTTTTCAATGTCCGCTCACTTCTTAGATACTAGCTGCTTAAGTCGAACACCATTGATGAGTCTTAAGTAAACGAAATGCACATTTGAACGGTTTAATTTTTAAGGTATTTTAACTGTATAACGTCATCTTGGATAATTTTATAGCAGAAAAAATCGGTTAATTTATCTGCTCCGAGTGTAAGATTGTTTACTAAAAAAAACGAAAAAATATTTGTATGATCTAAAAAGTCAGTAGAAATGTAATTCAAGTTTATTTTCGTTGATCTTTATTAAACAAATACGCAATATTATGATAAAATGTTAATCATATATTGCTCTTTAAGGTGGTACCTAACACTACAGGGAGATAACTCTGTAAAATCAGCAGAACGTTTTAATGACGTTGTGTTTTTAAGGGAATATTAAGCTTCTCAATGATCAAAATAAGTTTTTGTCAAACTACTATATAACCAGTGTAATTTTTATGATTAAACGGTTGGTTCAAATTTTTTGAAATTTTTATATTTTTGTCAAAAGGTCAAAGTAAATACTTTGTAAAAATTTTAAGAAAATTAAACGAGCCAAATTAATTTTAGTTCAAGTGTTAGGTACCACCTTAAATGGTCAGAACTATATTTCTTTCATTTGTGCATTGCAATATCTGTATTTTCATAGAGTATGCATATCTAGTCTATTGTTTAAGCCACCAAAACCAAGACAGGGAGTTTGTCCGCCAGTTCCTAAAGACGATCCAAACGTTTGTAACCTTGTAGATGTACGATATGACTGTGACACGGATTCAGATTGTACAGAAAGTAAGAATACAAATAACTCTAAAATAAATCACAAAAATACTGAACTCCGAGGAAAATTCAAAACGGAAATGCCCTAATCAAATGGCAAATTCAAATGATAAAAGACATCAAACGAATGGACAACAACTGTCATATTCCTGACTTGGTAAATGCTTTTCAAATGTACAAAATGGCGGATTGAACCTGGTTGCATTGTAAAGCCCTAAACCTCTCACTTGTATGACAGTCGCATCAAATTCCATTATATTGATAACGATGTGTGGAAAAAAATAGGCATAAGCGGTAAAATAGTCAAAATTTAGATACAGCAGTCATCACTGTGTCACAATCAATAAAGATATTTCAGAATAATTCGAGCTGAAACGCATATCTCCATCGAACAACATCACCCAACATGAGAAATAAATACAAACATGATATGACATGATTTAATTCAAAAACATAAATAAATGTAGTAGTCTATTTCAAGTTATTATAAAGGCACAAATGCATTTGGTATTTTGGTAGCACAAGTTCTGATATTAACTAAAACAAAAGCAAACACAGCTTAGTTGTGGACACGATTAATATTATTTAGACAATACAGAAAATAACAAATCAGTTTACATTTGAGGAAAAGAGTTCAGTTATATTGTACTCATTGTTGACTAATTTGCTTGCTTATATAGCCATTTGCAATATATTTTGAATGTCAAGCTAGCAATTTGGTTCCTCAGTATACATAAAAGACAAACTATTTTGCTGAATCTATACAAAAATAAGAAGATGTGGTATGGTTGCCAATGAGACAACTCTCCACCACATACAAAGTGACGTGGCTTGTTATTTATTACGTCTACGTCTATGAATACTGAAAGATAATGACGGTTTAAGCTAATGTCATTAGTCCTTCGACCTGAATATTTGTGCAATATAAAGTCAATTGAAAATGCCTTTTTTGGCATTCCAAAGCTAGAATTTTTTTCATATCATTTAAAAAAATTATATAAATAAAAGTAATAATTAAAGTAAGTGTAAATTTTCCTTAAAAACTATCATTACGAAAATTTTAAGTGTTAATTCACAAAACTATTTCCTGTAAGTTAGTTTTACCCTTGTTTATTATATATGATATGATAAACTATGTTTAGTCCTTCTTATAATAACATATTAACAATTTTAAAAATTGTTTCCGTACGTATCTACGTCATCTTATATTTTTTCATTTAAGGAAATAAGAAATGTTGTGGGACGCCATGCGGAGGACGAGCATGCACTAGTCCTATAAAGGTATGTTATCTTTGTATAAGGTAAAAGTCTTCATAGTATATTACTATTATTTAACAATAAAGACTGTATAAAAATTTAAAGAGTATGGAAATAATCTAGTAAACATATTTCACTTATACACGGGTTTTATTAAATAAAAAGGCAATTATCACAAACGTTATGAATCAAGTGTCCAAGATGAAGAACAGAAGAAACATAATCTTCAAAAATTTCAAATCGCAATAGGAGAAGTGGTATGATAGCCACTGAGACAAGGTTCAAATGATGTGGATATAAGCAAACATAGGCAATCGTGCGGCCTTCAACAATAAGAAAAACCTATACAATAAAAGTTGTAAAGTCTGCTATAATAAGACTGACATGATAATTATGAATAAATCAATTAACAAAACTAATTACTAGTACCTAATTTAGAGCAAATTAATGTACGAAAACCAAATATGACATACATAAACCAACAACAACCACTGAACTACAAACAACGGTTTTTGGACAGGAATATATATTATATGGCGCAAAACCCTCTACCTTACGTAGGACAGTGGTTAAACAACGCAATATCTTAACTAACTATCAAAATCAGATCAATACAAAGCTAAAAAAATTACTACGTTAAAGACTGGACGTTGCAGTGTATTAATTCATCCCAACAGCAAAAAAGACACTAAGTTAATATCTCAAAGTAATCGAGATCGGCCAGATAGTTTAAAGCCAATAACAAGTAACAAAAATATTTATCTATTTATAAAACGCAAATCAATACACATCCAATATTATATGGATGTTGTATCAATACGGCATTAATAGCCAGAGAAAAACATGATCTTACGCAATATTAATGTTAAATTATAATCAATCTTGCTTTAGAACGTTCGAATTAAGTTCCGTTATATTAATAAAGATAATGGAAATGGCATTATTCCTAAATCATGTTTTTTCTTAATTCTAAATAGGGTGATCGTACTGGATGTCCACCGTGTTCCAACAGCCAACCGAGTACAGGTTGTCCCGCGTGCATACAATATCAGCAACTGTGTAACTCAGACAAGGAGTGTAATCGAGGTCAGTAAATTGTACAAAAAACAATGACATCCATAAACTTGCAACATGAACAACAATATTTGAGAAGACCCTAATTAACTAGAATGTTCAAATAATCTTTTTGTCTTTTATTTGTAAAACTATTTGACAGGATTTTGTCTAGAAATACTTTCCTACTCAGGTGGACACACTTTGGTTGCTTTAGAATCTGAAAGTGTTGTCTGATTACAGTGTACATCGTTGGCCTACCATACACATGACTGATATTAATGACCATGATCTGTGAGTGCAGGAACATTTGTACTATTACTAAGTAGACTTTCCCATTAAAGCACACACAATTTGTTAAAAAATATAGCTATTAGTCCGCTATTAGTCCTAGTGTAAACAACATATGAAATTAGTAGTTTTCAATGTCTATCAAATTATTTTATCCTCGAAGCTTGTGTTGCTCTTTTTTGTCATCTGAAACAAGTAGATAGTGTGTTGCTATTTGAATTCATACTCATAGGAAAGAACAAATAGTCTTGATTGGTCACCCTCTTATTATATTATTATGATATTTGACATATGCATGTTGGTTTAACGATATATAGCATGGTATCGTTACTTTAAAAATCAGGCCAAACACTCTGATTATGTGTATGGCCTATAACTTAGCTTAGTGTCGTCAGAGAGCAATTAATCTTACTTAAGTTTAATCTAAAGAAAAACTTTCAGTTCAGTCGACAAACATTCGTGTAATATGCAATTTTTTAGTAAAATAAATATAAAAAAACAATAGGAAAGAAACACCCATGCATTTGATTATATTTGCTCGATTAACGTCGAATGGAAACTATTTAGGATGGATAATATGCTGATATCAAATATAATAATTACACAATGATTGCATTGCACATTCTTACGAAAAATCTTGAGAAAATATGGCATCAAAATATAACATTACAACTGTTCAGCAGTTGTCGTATATGAGAGACCGTTGAATTTCACGTTTGGTTGGTTTTACACTGGTCATTTGTGGGACTCTTTACAGCTTGCTGTTCGGTGTGAGCCAAGGCTCCGTGTAGAAGACCGTAACTTAACCTATAATGTTTTTTTATAATTTTACAAATTGTGACTTGGATTGAGAATTGTCTCATTTGCACACACACCACATCTTTTGTGTATATCTAATGTCTTATTTGTGTTTTATAATTTTTCAGGTCATCTTTGTTGTTTTAACCCTTCCTGCGGTACATCATGTAAAAGAACATATGGTCGATGAAATTTATTCAATTATAACATAACTAATTGGGTCAATTATAGAAATAAAGACTGAATTAACCAGCATATGTTTTTGTTGATGCTTTACAGTTAGTGATTGGTTTTACTTTTACATTTAATTTGATTCAGAACTTTTCTTTTTTAATTTTCCTCGGTGTTTAGTATTTTTGTGATTTTATTTCTTACACCATACACTTTATACAATTACACTCTACACCATTGCACTAGACACCTGGCACCTTATTTAATTACACCATTTGCACCCTACAATATACTGACATTACGACTTTCGTTTTGTAGATAAGTCGTTAGTTTCTAAAATGTTAAGAATCTGTCTAACAGATGTCATATTAGCAATAATAGCACATGGTGATACAAATGTACCACAGCTTCTTAATTGTATATAGAAGAATAAGATATACAAATAACTTGGCAGATATCGTCAATTGAAACCTTATATTACCTGGTGTCTTGGAATGGTGAGTTTCAGACCTTTTTTTCGACTAAAATAAATAAATGGTTTTTTTCAGTTGTTTACTTGCGAAGCAAGATCTGTAACTTAGTCAATATGGATAAAATTAAAGACCACAAACAGACCACTTTAGCCGACTATTGTATGAGAGAGAGAGAGAGAGAGAGAGAGAGAGAGAGAGAGAGAGAGAGAGAGAGAGAGAGAGAGAGAGAGAGAGAGAGAGAGAGAGAGAGAGAGAGAGAGAGAGAGAGAGAGAGAGAGAGAGAGAGAGAGAGAGAGAGAGAGAGAGAGAGAGAGAGAGAGCAAGTGAGGACAGACAGACAGAAAAACAGACAGAGTATTGGAGAGGAGCCGAAAGATACATTGCTAAAAGCAAATATGTTCAGAAATTGAGCCCTAAAAAGTGTTATTATCCTTGAAAGACGAATTATGGCTAATCCTATCACTATCATCCTATGAGTACTTACCCAACGGATATGATGTAAACAAGATTGAAACAGTCAGATAAAACATGATAGTATGCGACGTCATAATATATTTAGTTGAAACATATGTTATTGTTCAGCACAAATGGATTAGACAAATTTGTTCAACTTAGTTCCCTCTTCTCCATAATATATTTACATAAAATCAACAGAATAGTAGGACAATACATGTTTCATATATAGATATAGGAAGATGTGATGTGAGTGCCAATGAGACAAAATAACAATTTAAAAATTAAACCATTATAGGTTAAAATACGGCCTTCAACACGGAGCCTTGGCTCACACCGAACAACAAGCTATAAAGGGCCCCAAAATTACTAGTGTAAAACCATTCAAACGGGAAAACCAACGGTCTAATCTATATAAACAAAACGAGAAACGAAAAACACGTATATATTACATAAACAAACGAAAACTACTGTACATCAGGTTCCTGACTTAGGACAGGTGCAAACATTTGCAGCGGGATTTAACGTTTTAATGGGCCCAAACCTTCTCCTTTTTTCTGAAACAATAGCATAACATCACAACATAGAAATACATACGATAAAATATCAATTGGCAGATTTAACTCAATCAAAAAACGTATGATTACACAATGAACGAATAAATTTGATCTGCGATATCTGAATACAAATGCACAGTTAATTAACCCCTTCCTGTTCCCATCGGTACTCTGATACCGATGGGCTATATTTTTGGGTAACTAACTTGTGCAAAGTATTGAATCTTTGACATTTGTTGACGTACAGAAGTGGTTGATGGCTCAAATCAATCCCCTATATCACAGCTGTGTGATTAGTGGTGCCTAAAACTTCTTCCGAGTACGGTTTGGTATCAAATCGCCCCTAACGGACAACGTTTTCTCCTGTAAAAACCGTGTTTTTTTTTTTATTTGAACTTAATATTTCCGTCGAGTATGGGAAAATAAACTGTTGATTTTAGGGGCAATATGACTTTTTTTTATTAACTTCGCCGTGTATTTTTGAGGGAAACTATTCAAAGTATGATTAAAACTTGTACTTAAGTGAAAAAAGTGATTGAAAGTGTACCAACGCAATCATTTACTTGAAATGCACTCTCAATTTGTGGTCATTTCTTTCCAAATTAATTGAAAAAAAGACAAAAAAGACAAAAAGTCATGAATTTTTTTTTTTCGAAGTTGAAATAAATGTAACAGAACATTGTTTCTGATGTGCCTGGTTATGGAAATGTCGAAAACACTTTTGTTCAAATAAAGAAACCGGTTAACGTCTAGAAAAAAATGGCAGACTAAAGTATGATATCATCCTATATTTGCTCAAAATAATGGGTTTTACAACAATTCTATGTTATATCGAGACTTAATTTCTAAACGAAAACAGTAAACAGGCTGATTATTTGATTACTTTCACTTCGTTGTTTTATGAAAGAGTTAAGTATTAAAATTTCGATATATTAAACTGGAACTCCCGTGGTCCAGTGGGAAGCTGCACTAGCCCATAGCAGGAAGATTGCATGTTCGAACCTCAAAGCCGGAGGTGAAAAAATAATTTCCTATATTAAATGAAACTTAACTTAACTTTACTTTCAATTTCAAAAAGAGGGTCATGAATACATACAAAAGTCAACTTAAAAACAATGTTTGTATGTTTTTAAAAAATGTGTGTCCTAATTGCACCCCCCCCCCCTTAAACTAAAACCTCATAGGCCCAAAACACCAAAGTTATTATTGGTAATTCATTGAATCTTTACTTTCAAAGTCAAAATTCCATGTGCTGCTTGGAAAAACATAATTAAAGCTAAAATTTGTGTCAAGTATAAGATTTTGACGAAAAAACGGCTGAAAACCGTTATTTTGCATGTTGCGGGCATCCACGTTTGGGGGGCATATAGCACGTATTTCCTCCAACTATACCATAATGGTAACTTTCCTGTGTCTATCAGACTTAGGACATTGCTTTGACACTTAAACTTTATCCTATTAGCCCTTATAAAAGTCTCCACACGACCTTTTTCGGAAGACTTTTGTATTTTTTTACTTTTTTTTCGCAAGTCACGTGACTTTTGGACAGATAACACGTGACTTCAAAAGACAAAATTTCTGATATATTATTTTTTTTGAAATATTTTATCATTTATCTCTCAAATGGACCTAAAACGACCTTTATGTAAGCCTCAGTGCGAATGCTATATGGGATTGAACTTTGATAGTGTCTTTCCATAAGTTTACGTCCAATTTGGCGGAACGTGAAAGGGTTAAATATTAGAGACAAGCATTCATGACCAAAAGGCTAACAAACAAATTCAAACACACTGAGAAATATTTAACCAATCAATGTTCACTTTAGAAAAAAACCGTTTTTTTATAATCTTGAAGTTTATACAAATGTTGTAAGAATAAGTGAAAAATTGGAGATATTACAAATAATCAAAGCTGGTATACAGACAAGATCCATATAAATAAAAAATGACAAAAAAGCATTATAAACAGTATCAACAGGTCGAATTAACAAGAAAATACGATTTGAGAGTACTCGCAGTCACTGACAGCTAGTTAAAAGCCAAAACCAATTAATTGTAAAAAATCATGCATCAGAGACTAAAATCGACTAAAACACATCACAGGGATTTAGTATTTTAACGTCATTAATAGTCAAAGAAGACATGACTTGTGCAATGCCAAAAATAAATGTATCGACAGGTAGTAGTATAGTGAAGAGCGACTTCTATAGAAATAAAAGTTAACGTGGCTGTGTCCCCTATACATCTCGCCTCAAAAGATAATGAAATTTAGTTATGTTTTAATTTGCTAATGACAAAATCAATATAAGTGCCACTGTGAACTAAATTCAGAGATCTAATTACAATATTGGTACGATAACCCTTACTTATAAGTTTGTTTAAAGGTTCGATGAGTTTACAAGGATCACATAGTGATTTCCTCGCTTTAAGTACAATATTACCATAAAATTTAGGATGAGAAATACCATTTTTAATAAGCTTTCTACAGGTATAGCCAAATTTACTAATCAAATCTTTGTATCTATGAAAGAATTTAGTAAAAGTTTTAAGTAATTTATGGTATCGAAATCCCTGACACAACAATTTACCAGTGATGCATTGATTACGTTCGTTAAAATCTATGACATCAGAACACACACATGCAAACCGAACGAGTTGCGATATATAAACACCGTATGATGGAGCCAAAGGCACATCGCCGTCTAAAAAAGGAAAATTAACAATTGGAAATGAAAAATCGTCTCTTTTGTCGTAAATTTTAGTGTGAAGTTTCCCGTTTGAAATTGAAATGTCTAAATCTAGAAAAGGACAACTGCTGCTGTTTATGTTAGATTTAGTTAAAGTAAGTTCGTTTGGGTAAATTTCTGAAATATATTTAGAGAACTCTGGCTTATTCAACGAAAAAATATCATCCAGATAACGGTAGGTATTTTTGAATGTATCAACCAAATGTAACAATGATGGGTCTTTACTGAGTTTGGTCATAAACTGACATTCATAGCAATATAGAAATAAATCTGCTATTAAAGGGGCACAGTTGGTGCCCATAGGAATACCTACTACCTGACGATACACTTTATCGCCGAAACGTACATAAATGTTATCAAGCAGAAAGTTTAAAGCTTCAATCATATCCTCACATTTCCAGTAAGTGTATCTAGCATACTTTCCTTTTTCGTTACGGAAAAAGGCCTTAAACGCGTTACAGCAAATAAAATTACAATGAGATTTTTCGAAAGACCATTTTATCAAATACAAAAAAAAATTCTTTATAAGATTGTGATGAAGTGTAGTGTACAGAGTAGAAAAATCATAACTGTCAACAGAATTGTAAGGACCATTGAAAGCATGTATTTTATCTAAAACCTCTAAAGAATTTTTAACACTCCAAAAATAATTAATACCATTATTTTCATAAGCTTTATTACAAAAGTTAATAACCAGTTCTTTGATAGTATTAAGGGAGGTGGTTAGAAGCACTGATAAATTAGTAGTAGAACACTTACTCGAAGCGGAGATGAAACGGAATTTAAATGTTTTTTTGTGTAATTTCGGTAACCAGTACATGGTAGGGACTTTCAAATGTTCGGAAGATGCTTTAAGCTGGGCAGTGGCAGTGGTATGCTTGTTAACGATTTGACTCTCTGTGGTGCGCACTGACCTGAATGTAGAGGAATTGATAATTTCGTTTTGAAGAACTTTCGTGTAGTATATGCGTCACACCACCACTACATTATTTACTGCCTTGTCTGCCGGTACGAACACAAACCGCTCTGCGAGTACCTTCATATGTCTTGTTGTGTACAGTAGATAAAATGCGTTGTGTATAGATCGTGTTTATTCTAACGCCATTGCTATATAAATACGGTCAAAATTACATAACTGGTAGCAACTTTAAGAAGTATATATTCGCGCTAAATTCCCGACATTCTCGGGGCCGGCAAAAGTTAAAATATGAAATTATTAATTACACTAAATGTCAATCGAATAGATATTACTGAGTATTAAATAATTAATTGTCTAACTAAATAATTAATTGTCTTTCTAAAACAAATTCAAATAATTATCTTATTAACTTTTCACTTTTAACGACAATCACTTTTGGGTAGTCCATTTCTTGATGTTCTCTCGAGCTCGGACAGATGCTTCTCGTTTTGGTAGAACTCTTGTCAATCTCTCTGTTGAAGTATTATCATTTTTTTCGTCTAAATTGTTAATGTTTGTTCGAACTCCGAGCGGGTGCAGTTTTACTATAGGACATGAAGGACGTCCTGCACTAGTTCGTATTATAGCTGTTCGTGTAAAACCATCGTTTCCGGTGCTCAATTCATCAACAACGGCAATGTTCCATCGGTTTTTTGGTAATTTATCATCTTGGACTTGCACTACATCTCCAACTTGAATAGTTTGTAAATTGTTTCCTGTTTGGCGGTGAAACTCTCTTAGAGTCGTTATATACTCGGATTTCCACCGGTTCCTCAAATGCTCCATTAAACTCGACTATTTATTCAAATGTTTATGCAGTTCTTTGTTTTCCACTATTCACGGCAAAGTACTCAATATTCGGTTGTGAATACGGCGTTAAAGTTATTCTTCTTCCGTACAGTAAGTATGACGGAGTTAACGGCTCCTCGTCCTCAATATCCGGTGATACGTAGGTCAATGCTCTATCATTAATGATGGCATCTATTTCTGTCAGAATTGTTTAAAGTGTATCCATGGTAACGTCAGATCTACCTAATGTCCTCAAACAAGTTTTTGTAATTCCTATAAAGCGTTCCCACCATCCACCATACCAGGGCGCTCTTTCGGTATAAATCTCCAAGTTGTTCCATAAGTTGACAACGTATCGTTTAGCAATGGTGATTGGGTTAATTTCTTTAACGTTTCCGAAGCGGCTAAATATGTCGAGGCGTTATCCGAAGTCATGGTCTGTGGTCTAGATTTAGCTTGTAAAAATCATTTTTCTGATAGGTCCGGTACAACTTCCAGGTGTACAGCGCTTGTTGAAGCACAAGCAAATAGGCATATATAAACCTTGTTTTTAGTATCATGCTTATCTCTAACGTACAGCGCTCCGGTAAAGTCGACGCCGGTAATTGTAAAAGGCGGCGCTTCCAGTAATCTTACTTTTGGGAGTGGCGGCGGATCAGGTGCTGTATATGGTTTACTGTTGATTTTTCGACAAATTACGCTATTTCGCAAAATTCCTCTTACATATTGGCGAATTCGGGGTATCCAGTAAGTTTGTCGTATCTCAGTCACTGTTGATAAAACTCCTGAATGTTTCATGAACTTGTGTATATCAAGAACAAGTAATTTCGTAAAAGGATGACTTCTAGGTAACAAATAAGGATATTTCGTATTTTCACAAACAGGTGCGTTATGAATTCTCCCTCCACAGCAAATTGCGTTTTTGTTATTCATGTACAATATAAGTTGTCTAACTAAAACAGTAGGTTTAGTATCCTTTAATTTCATGTATAGCATTTCGTCCTTAAATGAAGTTCTTTGGCAATTAAGTATCCAACACTCTATTGCATCCTGCAATTCCTCTCTTGAAACGTATTTTGCCTTAAATCTCTGTAATATTGGCGAACGGCATTTTCTTATAAATCGTAATAAATAAGCTGTTATTCGTAGTAATTTTGATAATGTATTATATCTAGTAATTTGCACAATTTGGTGTATTCCCTGTTGATTATCTATTTCATTATCCGCTGTAACTTGAATCTTCTATATCTGTACTGGTTAGTTATACTGTTGTCTCATGTTGCTACCATGACGGCCATTTTGATGTATCAGTGATCCATTCGGGCCCGTTGAACCATTGTGTGTTCTTTTCAAACTGTGACACGCTTAGTTCTCTAGTAAGAAGGTCAGCTGGATTATCTTTCGTTGGGCAATATCTCCATTCTTGTGTATTGGTCAATTTTCATATTTCCTTTACTCTGTTTCGTATGAACCTTTTCAATTGCTTTGAAGTTGATAACCACTGTAAAACTATCTGACTGTCTCACCAAAATGGTATGTCTTCTACGTGTAAAACTGATTTAACGTGATCGGCTAGTCGTGCTCCAATCAGTGCGGCCATTAATTCCAGCTGTGGTAGTGTCAGTTGTTGAAGCGGTGCTACTGTATTCTTTGCAATAACTGAAGATGACTCATGATGGTTACATATGTAAACAGTTGCTCCGTATGCAGTTGTACTAGCGTCTACAAAAACGTGAAGTTTTGTTTTCTAATTTGTCAATTGGAAAAATACGGTCTTTTCAATTCTGAATAAGTCGTTTTCATCAAATCCTTTGCTTAAATTTTCCATGTTGTCTGTATTTCTAATGGTAGTGGCTCATCCCATCCGTACTTCTTTTCCCACAGACATTCTGCATTAAAAAATTTGCTCGTATTGATACAGGGCTAACTAATCCTAGCGGATCGTAAATACGTGACGACTGTTTAAGAATTAATTTCGTAATATTTGGTACTTCAATATCAAATAAGTCAACTTTTTGAAAAGTGATCGTATCTTTAACTGTATCCCATTTAAGTCCAAGTATTTTGACAAAAGTTTCTTTTTCCACACACATTATGTTGTTTAGCTTAATCTGTAAGTTTTGAGCAATTTGAACTCCATGACCGAATGTTGAATTTAGCCTCCGACATCAATGATCTGGCTTGTAAAAAATACTTTGCGGCGTCATCTTAATTTTCCAAACTGGACAAGTGTTTAAGTAGTGTTGCATTTAGGATGATCGGTGAACTTGTTGCACCAAACAAAATAGCTTTAAATCGATATGTTGTAAGAGTACGTACTGCTGGGATTATCTGTGTCGCTCAACTTAAAAAAGCGAGTAAAATCTCGATCTTTCTCATCTAATCCAATATGTAAGAAAAAGCCTGTTCAATGTCTGTACTTATTGCGTACTTCTTGGTTCTAAATCCCATTAATATTTTTGTCAAGTCGTTCAAGTCTGGTGGCGTTGACATTAGGCAATCATTCAAACTTGCGTGATCTGGCGACCTTTTACAGCTACAGTCGTA